>NW_028244200.1:0-404283 GCF_964263255.1 Lissotriton vulgaris | reverse complement strand
TGAACTGACGTTCAAAAATAAAACATTTGAAAACGGACCATTTTCCACATTTCTGAAGCATGACGTGATGGGGGGGTGTTATCTCTTTTGTCAAAAATCAGCTGTTTTTGCTTGAACATTAAATGCCTCCAAATAGTATTTAATTCACTTCCCGAGCCCCTGGAAGCATGAAAATCACTTTAAACATGCTAATTTTAGCTCTAACACTGATGATCCACCTACAAATGTGAACTGACGTTCAAAAATAAAACATTTGAAAACGGACCATTTTCCACATTTCTGAAGCATGACGTAATGGGGGGGTGTTATCTCTTTTGTCGAAAATCAGCCGTTTTTGCTCGAACATTAAATGCCTCCAAATGGTATTTAATTAACTTCCCGGGGTGAAGAAACCCTTTTTGAGAACTCAGAGTGAGTAAATTGGCCATTTTCATGCACTTTTAACCATTCCATAAATCTTGTGTTTAGGGCCCCTGGAAGCATGAAAATCACTTTAAACATGCTAATTTTAGCTCTAACACTGATGATCCACCTACAAATGTGAACTGACGTTCAAAAATAAAACATTTGAAAACGGACCATTTTCCACATTTCTGAAGCATGACGTAATGGGGGGGTGTTATCTCTTTTGTAAAAAATCAGCCGTTTTGGCTCGAACATTAAATGCCTCCAAATGGTATTTAATTAACTTCCCGGGGTGAAGAAACCCTTTTTGAGAACTCAGAGTGAGTAAATTGGCCATTTTCATGCACTTTTAACCATTCCTTAAATCTTGTGTTTAGGGCCCCTGGAAGCATGAAAATCACTTTAAACATGCTAATTTTAGCTCTAACACTGATGATTCACCTACAAATGTGAACTGACGTTCAAAAATAAAACATTTGAAAACGGACCATATTCCACATTTCTGAAGCATGACGTAATGGGGGGGGGTGTTATCTCTTTTGTCAAAAATCAGCTGTTTTTGCTTGAACATTAAATGCCTCCAAATAGTATTTAATTCACTTCCCGAGCCCCTGGAAGCATGAAAATCACTTTAAACATGCTAATTTTAGCTCTAACACTGATGATCCACCTACAAATGTGAACTGACGTTCAAAAATAAAACATTTGAAAACGGACCATTTTCCACATTTCTGAAGCATGACGTAATGGGGGGTGTTATCTCTTTTGTCGAAAATCAGCCGTTTTGGCTCGAACATTAAATGCCTCCAAATGGTATTTAATTAACTTCCCGGGGTGAAGAAACCCTTTTTGAGAACTCAGAGTGAGTAAATTGGCCATTTTCATGCACTTTTAACCATTCCATAAATCTTGTGTTTAGGGCCCCTGGAAGCATGAAAATCACTTTAAACATGCTAATTTTAGCTCTAACACTGATGATCCACCTACAAATGTGAACTGACATTCAAAAATAAAACATTTGAAAACTGACCATTTTCCACATTTCTGAAGCATGACGTAATGGGGGGGGTGTTATCTCTTTTGTCAAAAATCAGCTGTTTTTGCTTGAACATTAAATGCCTCCAAATAGTATTTAATTCACTTCCCGAGCCCCTGGAAGCATGAAAATCACTTTAAACATGCTAATTTTAGCTCTAACACTGATGATCCACCTACAAATGTGAACTGACGTTCAAAATAAAACATTTGAAAACGGACCATTTTCCACATTTCTGAAGCATGACGTAATGGGGGGGTGTTATCTCTTTTGTCGAAAATCAGCCGTTTTGGCTCGAACATTAAATGCCTCCAAATGGTATTTAATTAACTTCCCGGGGTAAAGAAACCCTTTTTGAGAACTCAGAGTGAGTGAATTGGCCATTTTCATGCACTTTTAGTCATTCCATAAATCTTGTGTTTAGGGCCCCTGGAAGCATGAAAATCACTTTAAACATGCTAATTTTAGCTCTAACACTGATGATCCACCTACAAATGTGAACTGACGTTCAAAAATAAAACATTTGAAAACGGACCATTTTCCACATTTCTGAAGCATGACGTAATGGGGGGGTGTTATCTCTTTTGTCGAAAATCAGCCGTTTTGGCTCGAACATTAAATGCCTCCAAATGGTATTTAATTAACTTCCCGGGGTGAAGAAACCCTTTTTGAGAACTCAGAGTGAGTAAATTGGCCATTTTCATGGACTTTTAACCATTCCATAAATCTTGTGTTTAGGGCCCCTGGAAGCATGAAAATCACTTTAAACATGCTAATTTTAGCTCTAACACTGATGATCCACCTACAAATGTGAACTGACGTTCAAAAATAAAACATTTGAAAACTGACCATTTTCCACATTTCTGAAGCATGACGTAATGAGGGGGTGTTATCTCTTTTGTCAAAAATCAGCTGTTTTAGCTCGAACATTAAATGCCTCCAAATGGTATTTAATTAACTTCCCGGGATGAAGAAACCTTTTTTGAGAACTCAGAGTGAGTAAATTGGCCATTTTCATGCACTTTTAACCATTTCATAAATCTTGTGTTTAGGGCCCCTGAAAGCATGAAAATCACTTTAAACATGCTAATTTTAGCTCTAACACTGATGATCCACCTACAAACGTGAACTGACGTTCAAAAATAAAACATTTGAAAACGGACCATTTTCCACATTTCTGAAGCATGACGTAATGGGGGTGTTATCTCTTTTGTCGAAAATCTGCCGTTTTTGCTCGAACATTAAATGCCTCAAAATGGTATTTAATTAACTTCCCGGGGTGAAGAAACCCTTTTTGAGAACTCAGAGTGAGTAAATTGGCCATTTTCATGCACTTTTAACCATTCCATAAATCTTGTGTTTAGGGCCCCTGGAAGCATGAAAATCACTTTAAACATGCTAATTTTAGCTCTAACACTGATGATCCACCTACAAATGTGAACTGACGTTCAAAAATAAAACATTTGAAAACGGACCATTTTCCACATTTCTGAAGCATGAAGTAATGGGGGGGTGTTATCTCTTTTGTCAAAAATCATCTGTTTTTGCTAGAACATTAAATGCCTCCAAACAGTATTTAATTCACTTCCCGAGCCCCTGGAAGCATGAAAATCACTTTAAACATGCTAATTTTAGCTCTAACACTGATGATCCACCTACAAATGTGAACTGACGTTCAAAAATAAAACATTTGAAAACGGACCATTTTCCACATTTCTGAAGCATGACGTAATGGGGGGGGTGTTATCTCTTTTGTCGAAAATCAGCCGTTTTGGCTCGAACATTAAATGCCTCCAAATGGTATTTAATTAACTTCCCGGGGTAAAGAAACCCTTTTTGAGAACTCAGAGTGAGTAAATTGGCCATTTTCATGCACTTTTAACCATTCCATAAATCTTGTGTTTAGGGCCCCTGGAAGCATGAAAATCACTTTAAACATGCTAATTTTAGCTCTAACACTGATGATCCACCTACAAATGTGAACTGACGTTCAAAAATAAAACATTTGAAAACGGACCATTTTCCACATTTCTGAAGCATGACGTAATGGGGGGGTGTTATCTCTTTTGTCGAAAATCAGCCGTTTTGGCTCGAACATTAAATGCCTCCAAATGGTATTTAATTAACTTCCCGGGGTGAAGAAACCCTTTTTGAGAACTCAGAGTGAGTAAATTGGCCATTTTCATGCACTTTTAACCATTCCATAAATTTTGTGTTTAGGGCCCCTGGAAGCATGAAAATCACTTTAAACATGCTAATTTTAGCTCTAACACTGATGATTCACCTACAAATGTGAACTGACGTTCAAAAATAAAACATTTGAAAACGGACCATATTCCACATTTCTGAAGCATGACGTGATGGGGGGGTGTTATCTCTTTTGTCAAAAATCAGCTGTTTTTGCTTGAACATTAAATGCCTCCAAATAGTATTTAATTCACTTCCCGAGCCCCTGGAAGCATGAAAATCACTTTAAACATGCTAATTTTAGCTCTAACACTGATGATCCACCTACAAATGTGAACTGACGTTCAAAAATAAAACATTTGAAAATGGACCATTTTCCACATTTCTGAAGCATGACGTAATGGGGGGGTGTTATCTCTTTTGTCGAAAATCAGCCGTTTTGGCTCGAACATTAAATGCCTCCAAATGGTATTTAATTAACTTCCCGGGGTGAAGAAACCCTTTTTGAGAACTCAGAGTGAGTAAATTGGCCATTTTCATGGACTTTTAACCATTCCATAAATCTTGTGTTTAGGGCCCCTGGAAGCATGAAAATCACTTTAAACATGCTAATTTTAGCTCTAACACTGATGATCCACCTACAAATGTGAACTGACGTTCAAAAATAAAACATTTGAAAACGGACCATTTTCCACATTTCTGAAGCATGACGTAATGGGGGGGTGTTATCTCTTTTGTAAAAAATCAGCCGTTTTGGCTCGAACATTAAATGCCTCCAAATGGTATTTAATTAACTTCCCGGGGTGAAGAAACCCTTTTTGAGAACTCAGAGTGAGTAAATTGGCCATTTTCATGCACTTTTAACCATTCCTTAAATCTTGTGTTTAGGGCCCCTGGAAGCATGAAAATCACTTTAAACATGCTAATTTTAGCTCTAACACTGATGATTCACCTACAAATGTGAACTGACGTTCAAAAATAAAACATTTGAAAACGGACCATATTCCACATTTCTGAAGCATGACGTAATGGGGGGGGGTGTTATCTCTTTTGTCAAAAATCAGCTGTTTTTGCTTGAACATTAAATGCCTCCAAATAGTATTTAATTCACTTCCCGAGCCCCTGGAAGCATGAAAATCACTTTAAACATGCTAATTTTAGCTCTAACACTGATGATCCACCTACAAATGTGAACTGACGTTCAAAAATAAAACATTTGAAAACGGACCATTTTCCACATTTCTGAAGCATGACGTAATGGGGGGTGTTATCTCTTTTGTCGAAAATCAGCCGTTTTGGCTCGAACATTAAATGCCTCCAAATGGTATTTAATTAACTTCCCGGGGTGAAGAAACCCTTTTTGAGAACTCAGAGTGAGTAAATTGGCCATTTTCATGCACTTTTAACCATTCCATAAATCTTGTGTTTAGGGCCCCTGGAAGCATGAAAATCACTTTAAACATGCTAATTTTAGCTCTAACACTGATGATCCACCTACAAATGTGAACTGACATTCAAAAATAAAACATTTGAAAACTGACCATTTTCCACATTTCTGAAGCATGACGTAATGGGGGGGGTGTTATCTCTTTTGTCAAAAATCAGCTGTTTTTGCTTGAACATTAAATGCCTCCAAATAGTATTTAATTCACTTCCCGAGCCCCTGGAAGCATGAAAATCACTTTAAACATGCTAATTTTAGCTCTAACACTGATGATCCACCTACAAATGTGAACTGACGTTCAAAATAAAACATTTGAAAACGGACCATTTTCCACATTTCTGAAGCATGACGTAATGGGGGGGTGTTATCTCTTTTGTCGAAAATCAGCCGTTTTGGCTCGAACATTAAATGCCTCCAAATGGTATTTAATTAACTTCCCGGGGTAAAGAAACCCTTTTTGAGAACTCAGAGTGAGTGAATTGGCCATTTTCATGCACTTTTAGTCATTCCATAAATCTTGTGTTTAGGGCCCCTGGAAGCATGAAAATCACTTTAAACATGCTAATTTTAGCTCTAACACTGATGATCCACCTACAAATGTGAACTGACGTTCAAAAATAAAACATTTGAAAACGGACCATTTTCCACATTTCTGAAGCATGACGTAATGGGGGGGTGTTATCTCTTTTGTCGAAAATCAGCCGTTTTGGCTCGAACATTAAATGCCTCCAAATGGTATTTAATTAACTTCCCGGGGTGAAGAAACCCTTTTTGAGAACTCAGAGTGAGTAAATTGGCCATTTTCATGGACTTTTAACCATTCCATAAATCTTGTGTTTAGGGCCCCTGGAAGCATGAAAATCACTTTAAACATGCTAATTTTAGCTCTAACACTGATGATCCACCTACAAATGTGAACTGACGTTCAAAAATAAAACATTTGAAAACTGACCATTTTCCACATTTCTGAAGCATGACGTAATGAGGGGGTGTTATCTCTTTTGTCAAAAATCAGCTGTTTTAGCTCGAACATTAAATGCCTCCAAATGGTATTTAATTAACTTCCCGGGATGAAGAAACCTTTTTTGAGAACTCAGAGTGAGTAAATTGGCCATTTTCATGCACTTTTAACCATTTCATAAATCTTGTGTTTAGGGCCCCTGAAAGCATGAAAATCACTTTAAACATGCTAATTTTAGCTCTAACACTGATGATCCACCTACAAACGTGAACTGACGTTCAAAAATAAAACATTTGAAAACGGACCATTTTCCACATTTCTGAAGCATGACGTAATGGGGGTGTTATCTCTTTTGTCGAAAATCTGCCGTTTTTGCTCGAACATTAAATGCCTCAAAATGGTATTTAATTAACTTCCCGGGGTGAAGAAACCCTTTTTGAGAACTCAGAGTGAGTAAATTGGCCATTTTCATGCACTTTTAACCATTCCATAAATCTTGTGTTTAGGGCCCCTGGAAGCATGAAAATCACTTTAAACATGCTAATTTTAGCTCTAACACTGATGATCCACCTACAAATGTGAACTGACGTTCAAAAATAAAACATTTGAAAACGGACCATTTTCCACATTTCTGAAGCATGAAGTAATGGGGGGGTGTTATCTCTTTTGTCAAAAATCATCTGTTTTTGCTAGAACATTAAATGCCTCCAAACAGTATTTAATTCACTTCCCGAGCCCCTGGAAGCATGAAAATCACTTTAAACATGCTAATTTTAGCTCTAACACTGATGATCCACCTACAAATGTGAACTGACGTTCAAAAATAAAACATTTGAAAACGGACCATTTTCCACATTTCTGAAGCATGACGTAATGGGGGGGTGTTATCTCTTTTGTCGAAAATCAGCCGTTTTGGCTCGAACATTAAATGCCTCCAAATGGTATTTAATTAACTTCCCGGGGTGAAGAAACCCCTTTTGAGAACTCAGAGTGAGTAAATTGGCCATTTTCATGGACTTTTAACCATTCCATAAATCTTGTGTTTAGGGCCCCTGAAAGCATGAAAATCACTTTAAACATGCTAATTTTAGCTCTAACACTGATGATCCACCTACAAATGTGAACTGACGTTCAAAAATAAAACATTTGAAAACGGACCATTTTCCACATTTCTGAAGCATGACGTAATGGGGGGGTGTTATCTCTTTTGTCGAAAATCAGCCGTTTTGGCTCGAACATTAAATGCCTCCGAATGGTATTTAATTAACTTCCCGGGGTGAAGAAACCCTTTTTGAGAACTCAGAGTGAGTAAATTGGCCATTTTCATGCACTTTTAACCATTCCTTAAATCTTGTGTTTAGGGCCCCTGGAAGCATGAAAATCACTTTAAACATGCTAATTTTAGCTCTAACACTGATGATTCACCTACAAATGTGAACTGACGTTCAAAAATAAAACATTTGAAAACGGACCATATTCCACATTTCTGAAGCATGACGTAATGGGGGGGGGTGTTATCTCTTTTGTCAAAAATCAGCTGTTTTTGCTTGAACATTAAATGCCTCCAAATAGTATTTAATTCACTTCCCGAGCCCCTGGAAGCATGAAAATCACTTTAAACATGCTAATTTTAGCTCTAACACTGATGATCCACCTACAAATGTGAACTGACGTTCAAAAATAAAACATTTGAAAACGGACCATTTTCCACATTTCTGAAGCATGACGTAATAGGGGGGTGTTATCTCTTTTGTCGAAAATCAGCCGTTTTGGCTCGAACATTAAATGCCTCCAAATGGTATTTAATTAACTTCCCGGGGTGAAGAAACCCTTTTTGAGAACTCAGAGTGAGTAAATTGGCCATTTTCATGCACTTTTAACCATTCCATAAATCTTGTGTTTAGGGCCCCTGGAAGCATGAAAATCACTTTAAACATGCTAATTTTAGCTCTAACACTGATGATCCACCTACAAATGTGAACTGACGTTCAAAAATAAAACATTTCAAAACGGACCATTTTCCACATTTCTGAAGCATGACGTAATGGGGGGGGGTGTTATCTCTTTTGTCAAAAATCAGCTGTTTTTGCTTGAACATTAAATGCCTCCAAATAGTATTTAATTCACTTTCCGAGCCCCTGGAAGCATGAAAATCACAATAAACATGCTAATTTTAGCTCTAACACTGATGATCCACCTACAAATGTGAACTGACGTTCAAAAATAAAACATTTGAAAACGGACCATTTTCCACATTTCTGAAGCATGACGTAATGGGGGGGTGTTATCTCTTTTGTCGAAAATCAGCCGTTTTGGCTCGAACATTAAATGCCTCCAAATGGTATTTAATTAACTTCCCGGGGTAAAGAAACCCTTTTTGAAAACTCAGAGTGAGTGAATTGGCCATTTTCATGCACTTTTAGTCATTCCATAAATCTTGTGTTTAGGGCCCCTGGAAGCATGAAAATCACTTTAAACATGCTAATTTTAGCTCTAACACTGATGATCCACCTACAAATGTGAACTGACGTTCAAAAATAAAACATTTGAAAACGGACCATTTTCCACATTTCTGAAGCATGACGTAATGGGGGGGTGTTATCTCTTTTGTCGAAAATCAGCCGTTTTGGCTCGAACATTATATGCCTCCAAATGGTATTTAATTAACTTCCCGGGGTGAAGAAACCCTTTTTGAGAACTCAGAGTGAGTAAATTGGCCATTTTCATGGACTTTTAACCATTCCATAAATCTTGTGTTTAGGGCCCCTGGAAGCATGAAAATCACTTTAAACATGCTAATTTTAGCTCTAACACTGATGATCCACCTACAAATGTGAACTGACGTTCAAAAATAAAACATTTGAAAACAGACCATTTTCCACATTTCTGAAGCATGACGTAATGGGGGGGGTGTTATCTCTTTTGTCAAAAATCAGCTGTTTTTGCTTGAACATTAAATGCCTCCAAATAGTATTTAATTCACTTTCCGAGCCCCTGGAAGCATGAAAATCACTTTAAACATGCTAATTTTAGCTCTAACACTGATGATCCACCTACAAATGTGAACTGACGTTCAAAAATAAAACATTTGAAAACAGACAATTTTCCACATTTCTGAAGCATGACGTAATGGGGGGGGTGTTATCTCTTTTGTCGAAAATCAGCCGTTTTGGCTCGAACATTAAATGCCTCCAAATGGTATTTAATTAACTTCCCGGGGTAAAGAAACCCTTTTTGAGAACTCAGAGTGAGTAAATTGGCCATTTTCATGCACTTTTAACCATTCCATAAATCTTGTGTTTAGGGCCCCTGGAAGCATGAAAATCACTTTAAACATGCTAATTTTAGCTCTAACACTGATGATCCACCTACAAATGTGAACTGACGTTCAAAAATAAAACATTTGAAAACGGACCATTTTCCACATTTCTGAAGCATGACGTAATGGGGGGGGGGTGTTATCTCTTTTGTCAAAAATCAGCTGTTTTTGCTTGAACATTAAATGCCTCCAAATAGTATTTAATTCACTTCCCGAGCCCCTGGAAGCATGAAAATCACTTTAAACATGCTAATTTTAGCTCTAACACTGCTGATCCACCTACAAATGTGAACTGACGTTCAAAAATAAACCATTTGAAAACGGACCATTTTCCACATTTCTGAAGCATGACGTAATGGGGGGGTGTTATCTCTTTTGTCGAAAATCAGCCGTTTTGGCTCGAACATTAAATGCCTCCAAATGGTATTTAATTAACTTCCCGGGGTGAAGGAACCCTTTTTGAGAACTCAGAGTGAGTAAATTGGCCATTTTCATGCACTTTTAACCATTCCATAAATCTTGTGTTTAGGGCCCCTGGAAGCATGAAAATCACTTTAAACATGCTAATTTTAGCTCTAACACTGATGATCCACCTACAAATGTGAACTGACGTTCAAAAATAAAACATTTGAAAACGGACCATTTTCCACATTTCTGAAGCATGATGTAATAGGGGGGTGTTATCTCTTTTGTCGAAAATCATCCGTTTTAGCTCGAACATTAAATGCCTCCAAATGGTATTTAATTAACTTCCCGGGATGAAGAAACCTTTTTTGAGAACTCAGAGTAAGTAAATTGGCCATTTTCATGCACTTTTAACCATTCCATAAATCTTGTGTTTAGGGCCCCTGGAAGCATGAAAATCACTTTAAACATGCTAATTTTAGCTCTAACACTGATGATCCACCTACAAATGTGAACTGACGTTCAAAAATAAAACATTTGAAAACAGACCATTTTCCACATTTCTGAAGCATGACGTAATGGGGGGGTTGTTATCTCTTTTGTCAAAAATCAGCTGTTTTTGCTTGAACATTAAATGCCTCCAAATAGTATTTAATTCACTTTCCGAGCCCCTGGAAGCATGAAATCACTTTAAACATGCTAATTTTAGCTCTAACACTGATGATCCACCTACAAATGTGAACTGACGTTCAAAAATAAAACATTTGAAAACAGACAATTTTCCACATTTCTGAAGCATGACGTAATGGGGGGGGTGTTATCTCTTTTGTCGAAAATCAGCCGTTTTGGCTCGAACATTACGTGCCTCCAAATGGTATTTAATTAACTTCCCGGGGTAAAGAAACCCTTTTTGAGAACTCAGAGTGAGTAAATTGGCCATTTTCATGCACTTTTAACCATTCCATAAATCTTGTGTTTAGGGCCCCTGGAAGCATGAAAATCACTTTAAACATGCTAATTTTAGCTCTAACACTGATGATCCACCTACAAATGTGAACTGACGTTCAAAAATAAAACATTTGAAAACGGACCATTTTCCACATTTCTGAAGCATGACGTAATGGGGGGGGGTGTTATTTCTTTTGTCAAAAATCAGCTGTTTTTGCTTGAACATTAAATGCCTCCAAATAGTATTTAATTCACTTCCCGAGCCCCTGGAAGCATGAAAATCACTTTAAACATGCTAATTTTAGCTCTAACACTGCTGATCCACCTACAAATGTGAACTGACGTTCAAAAATAAACCATTTGAAAACGGACCATTTTCCACATTTCTGAAGCATGACGTAATGGGGGGGTGTTATCTCTTTTGTCGAAAATCAGCCGTTTTGGCTCGAACATTAAATGCCTCCAAATGGTATTTAATTAACTTCCCGGGGTGAAGAAACCCTTTTTGAGAACTCAGAGTGAGTAAATTGGCCATTTTCATGCACTTTTAACCATTCCATAAATCTTGTGTTTAGGGCCCCTGGAAGCATGAAAATCACTTTAAACATGCTAATTTTAGCTCTAACACTGATGATCCACCTACAAATGTGAACTGACGTTCAAAAATAAAACATTTGAAAACGGACCATTTTCCACATTTCTGAAGCATGATGTAATAGGGGGGTGTTATCTCTTTTGTCGAAAATCATCCGTTTTAGCTCGAACATTAAATGCCTCCAAATGGTATTTAATTAACTTCCCGGGATGAAGAAACCTTTTTTGAGAACTCAGAGTAAGTAAATTGGCCATTTTCATGCACTTTTAACCATTCCATAAATCTTGTGTTTAGGGCCCCTGGAAGCATGAAAATCACTTTAAACATGCTAATTTTAGCTCTAACACTGATGATCCACCTACAAATGTGAACTGACGTTCAAAAATAAAACATTTGAAAACGGACCATTTTCCACATTTCTGAAGCATGACGTAATGGGGGGGTGTTATCTCTTTTGTCGAAAATCAGCTGTTTTTGCTCAAACATTAAATGCCTCCGAATGGTATTTAATTAACTTTCCGAGCCCCTGGAAGCATGAAAATCACTTTAAACATGCTAATTTTAGCTCTAACACTGATGATCCACCTACAAATGTGAACTGACGTTCAAAAATAAAACATTTGAAAACGGACCATTTTCCACATTTCTGAAGCATGACGTAATGGGGGGGTGTTATCTCTTTTGTCAAAAATCAGCCGTTTTAGCTCGAACATTAAATGCCTCCAAATGGTATTTAATTAACTTCCCGGGATGAAGAAACCTTTTTTGAGAACTCAGAGTGAGTAAATTGGCCATTTTCATGCACTTTTAACCATTTCATAAATCTTGTGTTTAGGGCCCCTGAAAGCATGAAAATCACTTTAAACATGCTAATGTTAGCTCTAACACTGATGATCCACCTACAAACGTGAACTGACGTTCAAAAATAAAACATTTGAAAACGGACCATTTTCCACATTTCTGAAGCATGACGTAATGGGGGGGTGTTATCTCTTTTGTCAAAAATCAGCTGTTTTAGCTCGAACATTAAATGCCTCCAAATGGTATTTAATTAACTTCCCGGGATGAAGAAACCTTTTTTGAGAACTCAGAGTGAGTAAATTGGCCATTTTCATGCACTTTTAACCATTTCATAAATCTTGTGTTTAGGGCCCCTGAAAGCATGAAAATCACTTTAAACATGCTAATTTTAGCTCTAACACTGATGATCCACCTACAAACGTGAACTGACGTTCAAAAATAAAACATTTGAAAACGGACCATTTTCCACATTTCTGAAGCATGACGTAATGGGGGTGTTATCTCTTTTGTCGAAAATCTGCCGTTTTTGCTCGAACATTAAATGCCTCAAAATGGTATTTAATTAACTTCCCGGGGTGAAGAAACCCTTTTTGAGAACTCAGAGTGAGTAAATTGGCCATTTTCATGCACTTTTAACCATTCCATAAATCTTGTGTTTAGGGCCCCTGGAAGCATGAAAATCACTTTAAACATGCTAATTTTAGCTCTAACACTGATGATCCACCTACAAATGTGAACTGACGTTCAAAAATAAAACATTTGAAAACGGACCATTTTCCACATTTCTGAAGCATGAAGTAATGGGGGGGTGTTATCTCTTTTGTCAAAAATCAGCTGTTTTTGCTAGAACATTAAATGCCTCCAAACAGTATTTAATTCACTTCCCGAGCCCCTGGAAGCATGAAAATCACTTTAAACATGCAAATTTTAGCTCTAACACTGATGATCCACCTACAAATGTGAACTGACGTTCAAAAATAAAACATTTGAAAACGGACCATTTTCCACATTTCTGAAGCATGACGTAATGGGGGGGTGTTATCTCTTTTGTCGAAAATCAGCCGTTTTGGCTCGAACATTAAATGCCTCCAAATGGTATTTAATTAACTTCCCGGGGTGAAGAAACCCCTTTTGAGAACTCAGAGTGAGTAAATTGGCCATTTTCATGGACTTTTAACCATTCCATAAATCTTGTGTTTAGGGCCCCTGAAAGCATGAAAATCACTTTAAACATGCTAATTTTAGCTCTAACACTGATGATCCACCTACAAATGTGAACTGACGTTCAAAAATAAAACATTTGAAAACGGACCATTTTCCACATTTCTGAAGCATGACGTAATGGGGGGGTGTTATCTCTTTTGTCGAAAATCAGCCGTTTTGGCTCGAACATTAAATGCCTCCGAATGGTATTTAATTAACTTCCCGGGGTGAAGAAACCCTTTTTGAGAACTCAGAGTGAGTAAATTGGCCATTTTCATGCACTTTTAACCATTCCTTAAATCTTGTGTTTAGGGCCCCTGGAAGCATGAAAATCACTTTAAACATGCTAATTTTAGCTCTAACACTGATGATTCACCTACAAATGTGAACTGACGTTCAAAAATAAAACATTTGAAAACGGACCATATTCCACATTTCTGAAGCATGACGTAATAGGGGGGGGTGTTATCTCTTTTGTCAAAAATCAGCTGTTTTTGCTTGAACATTAAATGCCTCCAAATAGTATTTAATTCACTTCCCGAGCCCCTGGAAGCATGAAAATCACTTTAAACATGCTAATTTTAGCTCTAACACTGATGATCCACCTACAAATGTGAACTGACGTTCAAAAATAAAACATTTGAAAACGGACCATTTTCCACATTTCTGAAGCATGACGTAATAGGGGGGTGTTATCTCTTTTGTCGAAAATCAGCCGTTTTGGCTCGAACATTAAATGCCTCCAAATGGTATTTAATTAACTTCCCGGGGTGAAGAAACCCTTTTTGAGAACTCAGAGTGAGTAAATTGGCCATTTTCATGCACTTTTAACCATTCCATAAATCTTGTGTTTAGGGCCCCTGGAAGCATGAAAATCACTTTAAACATGCTAATTTTAGCTCTAACACTGATGATCCACCTACAAATGTGAACTGACGTTCAAAAATAAAACATTTCAAAACGGACCATTTTCCACATTTCTGAAGCATGACGTAATGGGGGGGGGTGTTATCTCTTTTGTCAAAAATCAGCTGTTTTTGCTTGAACATTAAATGCCTCCAAATAGTATTTAATTCACTTTCCGAGCCCCTGGAAGCATGAAAATCACAATAAACATGCTAATTTTAGCTCTAACACTGATGATCCACCTACAAATGTGAACTGACGTTCAAAAATAAAACATTTGAAAACGGACCATTTTCCACATTTCTGAAGCATGACGTAATAGGGGGGTGTTATCTCTTTTGTCGAAAATCAGCCGTTTTGGCTCGAACATTAAATGCCTCCAAATGGTATTTAATTAACTTCCCGGGGTGAAGAAACCCTTTTTGAGAACTCAGAGTGAGTAAATTGGCCATTTTCATGCACTTTTAACCATTCCATAAATCTTGTGTTTAGGGCCCCTGGAAGCATGAAAATCACTTTAAACATGCTAATTTTAGCTCTAACACTGATGATCCACCTACAAATGTGAACTGACGTTCAAAAATAAAACATTTGAAAACGGACCATTTTCCACATTTCTGAAGCATGATGTAATAGGGGGGTGTTATCTCTTTTGTCGAAAATCATCCGTTTTAGCTCGAACATTAAATGCCTCCAAATGGTATTTAATTAACTTCCCGGGATGAAGAAACCTTTTTTGAGAACTCAGAGTAAGTAAATTGGCCATTTTCATGCACTTTTAACCATTCCATAAATCTTGTGTTTAGGGCCCCTGGAAGCATGAAAATCACTTTAAACATGCTAATTTTAGCTCTAACACTGATGATCCACCTACAAATGTGAACTGACGTTCAAAAATAAAACATTTGAAAACAGACCATTTTCCACATTTCTGAAGCATGACGTAATGGGGGGGGTGTTATCTCTTTTGTCAAAAATCAGCTGCTTTTGCTTGAACATTAAATGCCTCCAAATAGTATTTAATTCACTTTCCGAGCCCCTGGAAGCATGAAAATCACTTTAAACATGCTAATTTTAGCTCTAACACTGATGATCCACCTACAAATGTGAACTGACGTTCAAAAATAAAACATTTGAAAACAGACAATTTTCCACATTTCTGAAGCATGACGTAATGGGGGGGGTGTTATCTCTTTTGTCGAAAATCAGCCGTTTTGGCTCGAACATTAAATGCCTCCAAATGGTATTTAATTAACTTCCCGGGGTAAAGAAACCCTTTTTGAGAACTCAGAGTGAGTAAATTGGCCATTTTCATGCACTTTTAACCATTCCATAAATCTTGTGTTTAGGGCCCCTGGAAGCATGAAAATCCCTTTAAACATGCTAATTTTAGCTCTAACACTGATGATCCACCTACAAATGTGAACTGACGTTCAAAAATAAAACATTTGAAAACGGACCATTTTCCACATTTCTGAAGCATGACGTAATGGGGGGGGGTGTTATCTCTTTTGTCAAAAATCAGCTGTTTTTGCTTGAACATTAAATGCCTCCAAATAGTATTTAATTCACTTCCCGAGCCCCTGGAAGCATGAAAATCACTTTAAACATGCTAATTTTAGCTCTAACACTGCTGATCCACCTACAAATGTGAACTGACGTTCAAAAATAAACCATTTGAAAACGGACCATTTTCCACATTTCTGAAGCATGACGTAATGGGGGGGTGTTATCTCTTTTGTCGAAAATCAGCCGTTTTGGCTCGAACATTAAATGCCTCCAAATGGTATTTAATTAACTTCCCGGGGTGAAGAAACCCTTTTTGAGAACTCAGAGTGAGTAAATTGGCCATTTTCATGCACTTTTAACCATTCCATAAATCTTGTGTTTAGGGCCCCTGGAAGCATGAAAATCACTTTAAACATGCTAATTTTAGCTCTAACACTGATGATCCACCTACAAATGTGAACTGACGTTCAAAAATAAAACATTTGAAAACGGACCATTTTCCACATTTCTGAAGCATGATGTAATAGGGGGGTGTTATCTCTTTTGTCGAAAATCATCCGTTTTAGCTCGAACATTAAATGCCTCCAAATGGTATTTAATTAACTTCCCGGGATGAAGAAACCTTTTTTGAGAACTCAGAGTAAGTAAATTGGCCATTTTCATGCACTTTTAACCATTCCATAAATCTTGTGTTTAGGGCCCCTGGAAGCATGAAAATCACTTTAAACATGCTAATTTTAGCTCTAACACTGATGATCCACCTACAAATGTGAACTGACGTTCAAAAATAAAACATTTGAAAACGGACCATTTTCCACATTTCTGAAGCATGACGTAATGGGGGGGTGTTATCTCTTTTGTCGAAAATCAGCTGTTTTTGCTCAAACATTAAATGCCTCCGAATGGTATTTAATTAACTTTCCGAGCCCCTGGAAGCATGAAAATCACTTTAAACATGCTAATTTTAGCTCTAACACTGATGATCCACCTACAAATGTGAACTGACGTTCAAAAATAAAACATTTGAAAACGGACCATTTTCCACATTTCTGAAGCATGACGTAATGGGGGGGTGTTATCTCTTTTGTCAAAAATCAGCCGTTTTAGCTCGAACATTAAATGCCTCCAAATGGTATTTAATTAACTTCCCGGGATGAAGAAACCTTTTTTGAGAACTCAGAGTGAGTAAATTGGCCATTTTCATGCACTTTTAACCATTTCATAAATCTTGTGTTTAGGGCCCCTGAAAGCATGAAAATCACTTTAAACATGCTAATGTTAGCTCTAACACTGATGATCCACCTACAAACGTGAACTGACGTTCAAAAATAAAACATTTGAAAACGGACCATTTTCCACATTTCTGAAGCATGACGTAATGGGGGGGTGTTATCTCTTTTGTCAAAAATCAGCTGTTTTAGCTCGAACATTAAATGCCTCCAAATGGTATTTAATTAACTTCCCGGGATGAAGAAACGTTTTTTGAGAACTCAGAGTGAGTAAATTGGCCATTTTCATGCACTTTTAACCATTTCATAAATCTTGTGTTTAGGGCCCCTGAAAGCATGAAAATCACTTTAAACATGCTAATTTTAGCTCTAACACTGATGATCCACCTACAAACGTGAACTGACGTTCAAAAATAAAACATTTGAAAACGGACCATTTTCCACATTTCTGAAGCATGACGTAATGGGGGTGTTATCTCTTTTGTCGAAAATCTGCCGTTTTTGCTCGAACATTAAATGCCTCAAAATGGTATTTAATTAACTTCCCGGGGTGAAGAAACCCTTTTTGAGAACTCAGAGTGAGTAAATTGGCCATTTTCATGCACTTTTAACCATTCCATAAATCTTGTGTTTAGGGCCCCTGGAAGCATGAAAATCACTTTAAACATGCTAATTTTAGCTCTAACACTGATGATCTACCTACAAATGTGAACTGACGTTCAAAAATAAAACATTTGAAAACGGACCATTTTCCACATTTCTGAAGCATGAAGTAATGGGGGGGTGTTATCTCTTTTGTCAAAAATCAGCTGTTTTTGCTAGAACATTAAATGCCTCCAAACAGTATTTAATTCACTTCCCGAGCCCCTGGAAGCATGAAAATCACTTTAAACATGCAAATTTTAGCTCTAACACTGATGATCCACCTACAAATGTGAACTGACGTTCAAAAATAAAACATTTGAAAACGGACCATTTTCCACATTTCTGAAGCATGACGTAATGGGGGGGGGTGTTATCTCTTTTGTCAAAAATCAGCTGTTTTTGCTTGAACATTAAATGCCTCCAAATAGTATTTAATTCACTTTCCGAGCCCCTGGAAGCATGAAAATCACAATAAACATGCTAATTTTAGCTCTAACACTGATGATCCACCTACAAATGTGAACTGACGTTCAAAAATAAAACATTTGAAAACGGACCATTTTCCACATTTCTGAAGCATGACGTAATGGGGGGGTGTTATCTCTTTTGTCGAAAATCAGCCGTTTTGGCTCGAACATTAAATGCCTCCAAATGGTATTTAATTAACTTCCCGGGGTAAAGAAACCCTTTTTGAAAACTCAGAGTGAGTGAATTGGCCATTTTCATGCACTTTTAGTCATTCCATAAATCTTGTGTTTAGGGCCCCTGGAAGCATGAAAATCACTTTAAACATGCTAATTTTAGCTCTAACACTGATGATCCACCTACAAATGTGAACTGACGTTCAAAAATAAAACATTTGAAAACGGACCATTTTCCACATTTCTGAAGCATGACGTAATGGGGGGTGTTATCTCTTTTGTCGAAAATCAGCCGTTTTGGCTCGAACATTAAATGCCTCCAAATGGTATTTAATTAACTTCCCGGGGTGAAGAAACCCTCTTTGAGAACTCAGAGTGAGTAAATTGGCCATTTTCATGGACTTTAAACCATTCCATAAATCTTGTGTTTAGGGCCCCTGGAAGCATGAAAATCACTTTAAACATGCTAATTTTAGCTCTAACACTGATGATCCACCTACAAATGTGAACTGACGTTCAAAAATAAAACATTTGAAAACAGACCATTTTCCACATTTCTGAAGCATGACGTAATGGGGGGGGTGTTATCTCTTTTGTCAAAAATCA
The DNA here is from genome assembly GCF_964263255.1 of Lissotriton vulgaris. NCBI lineage: Eukaryota > Metazoa > Chordata > Amphibia > Caudata > Salamandridae > Lissotriton > Lissotriton vulgaris. The sequence continues at coordinate 385,443 of NW_028244200.1, read as the reverse complement.
GCTGTTTTTGCTTGAACATTAAATGCCTCCAAATAGTATTTAATTCACTTTCCGAGCCCCTGGAAGCATGAAAATCACTTTAAACATGCTAATTTTAGCTCTAACACTGATGATCCACCTACAAATGTGAACTGACGTTCAAAAATAAAACATTTGAAAACAGACAATTTTCCACATTTCTGAAGCATGACGTAATGGGGGGGGTGTTATCTCTTTTGTCGAAAATCAGCCGTTTTGGCTCGAACATTAAATGCCTCCAAATGGTATTTAATTAACTTCCCGGGGTAAAGAAACCCTTTTTGAGAACTCAGAGTGAGTAAATTGGCCATTTTCATGCACTTTTAACCATTCCATAAATCTTGTGTTTAGGGCCCCTGGAAGCATGAAAATCACTTTAAACATGCTAATTTTAGCTCTAACACTGATGATCCACCTACAAATGTGAACTGACGTTCAAAAATAAAACATTTGAAAACGGACCATTTTCCACATTTCTGAAGCATGACGTAATGGGGGGGGGTGTTATCTCTTTTGTCAAAAATCAGCTGTTTTTGCTCGAACATTAAATGCATCCAAATAGTATTTAATTCACTTCCCGAGCCCCTGGAAGCATGAAAATCACTTTAAACATGCTAATTTTAGCTCTAACACTGCTGATCCACCTACAAATGTGAACTGACGTTCAAAAATAAACCATTTGAAAACGGACCATTTTCCACATTTCTGAAGCATGACGTAATGGGGGGGTGTTATCTCTTTTGTCGAAAATCAGCCGTTTTGGCTCGAACATTAAATGCCTCCAAATGGTATTTAATTAACTTCCCGGGGTGAAGAAACCCTTTTTGAGAACTCAGAGTGAGTAAATTGGCCATTTTCATGCACTTTTAACCATTCCATAAATCTTGTGTTTAGGGCCCCTGGAAGCATGAAAATCACTTTAAACATGCTAATTTTAGCTCTAACACTGATGATCCACCTACAAATGTGAACTGACGTTCAAAAATAAAACATTTGAAAACGGACAATTTTCCACATTTCTGAAGCATGACGTAATGGGGGGGTGTTATCTCTTTTGTCGAAAATCAGCCGTTTTGGCTCGAACATTAAATGCCTCCAAATGGTATTTAATTAACTTCCCGGGGTGAAGAAACCCTTTTTGAGAACTCAGAGTGAGTAAATTGGCCATTTTCATGGACTTTTAACCATTCCATAAATCTTGTGTTTAGGGCCCCTGAAAGCATGAAAATCACTTTAAACATGCTAATTTTAGCTCTAACACTGATGATCCACCTACAAACGTGAACTGACGTTCAAAAATAAAACATTTGAAAACGGACCATTTTCCACATTTCTGAAGCATGACGTAATGGGGGTGTTATCTCTTTTGTCGAAAATCTGCCGTTTTTGCTCGAACATTAAATGCCTCAAAATGGTATTTAATTAACTTCCCGGGGTGAAGAAACCCTTTTTGAGAACTCAGAGTGAGTAAATTGGCCATTTTCATGCACTTTTAACCATTCCATAAATCTTGTGTTTAGGGCCCCTGGAAGCATGAAAATCACTTTAAACATGCTAATTTTAGCTCTAACACTGATGATCCACCTACAAATGTGAACTGACGTTCAAAAGTAAAACATTTGAAAACGGACCATTTTCCACATTTCTGAAGCATGAAGTAATGGGGGGGTGTTATCTCTTTTGTCAAAAATCAGCTGTTTTTGCTAGAACATTAAATGCCTCCAAACAGTATTTAATTCACTTCCCGAGCCCCTGGAAGCATGAAAATCACTTTAAACATGCTAATTTTAGCTCTAACACTGATGATCCACCTACAAATGTGAACTGACGTTCAAAAATAAAACATTTGAAAACGGACCATTTTCCACATTTCTGAAGCATGACGTAATGGGGGGGTGTTATCTCTTTTGTCGAAAATCAGCCGTTTTGGCTCGAACATTAAATGCCTCCAAATGGTATTTAATTAACTTCCCGGGGTGAAGAAACCCCTTTTGAGAACTCAGAGTGAGTAAATTGGCCATTTTCATGGACTTTTAACCATTCCATAAATCTTGTGTTTAGGGCCCCTGAAAGCATGAAAATCACTTTAAACATGCTAATTTTAGCTCTAACACTGATGATCCACCTACAAATGTGAACTGACGTTCAAAAATAAAACATTTGAAAACGGACCATTTTCCACATTTCTGAAGCATGACGTAATGGGGGGGTGTTATCTCTTTTGTCGAAAATCAGCCGTTTTGGCTCGAAGATTAAATGCCTCCGAATGGTATTTAATTAACTTCCCGGGGTGAAGAAACCCTTTTTGAGAACTCAGAGTGAGTAAATTGGCCATTTTCATGCACTTTTAACCATTCCTTAAATCTTGTGTTTAGGGCCCCTGGAAGCATGAAAATCACTTTAAACATGCTAATTTTAGCTCTAACACTGATGATTCACCTACAAATGTGAACTGACGTTCAAAAATAAAACATTTGAAAACGGACCATATTCCACATTTCTGAAGCATGACGTAATGGGGGGGGGTGTTATCTCTTTTGTCAAAAATCAGCTATTTTTGCTTGAACATTAAATGCCTCCAAATAGTATTTAATTCACTTCCCGAGCCCTTGGAAGCATGAAAATCACTTTAAACATGCTAATTTTAGCTCTAACACTGATGATCCACCTACAAATGTGAACTGACGTTCAAAAATAAAACATTTGAAAACGGACCATTTTCCACATTTCTGAAGCATGACGTAATAGGGGGGTGTTATCTCTTTTGTCGAAAATCAGCCGTTTTGGCTCGAACATTAAATGCCTCCAAATGGTATTTAATTAACTTCCCGGGGTGAAGAAACCCTTTTTGAGAACTCAGAGTGAGTAAATTGGCCATTTTCATGCACTTTTAACCATTCCATAAATCTTGTGTTTAGGGCCCCTGGAAGCATGAAAATCACTTTAAACATGCTAATTTTAGCTCTAACACTGATGATCCACCTACAAATGTGAACTGACGTTCAAAAATAAAACATTTCAAAACGGACCATTTTCCACATTTCTGAAGCATGACGTAATGGGGGGGGGGGGGTGTTATCTCTTTTGTCAAAAATCAGCTGTTTTTGCTTGAACATTAAATGCCTCCAAATAGTATTTAATTCACTTTCCGAGCCCCTGGAAGCATGAAAATCACAATAAACATGCTAATTTTAGCTCTAACACTGATGATCCACCTACAAATGTGAACTGACGTTCAAAAATAAAACATTTGAAAACGGACCATTTTCCACATTTCTGAAGCATGACGTAATGGGGGGGGTGTTATCTCTTTTGTCGAAAATCAGCCGTTTTGGCTCGAACATTAAATGCCTCCAAATGGTATTTAATTAACTTCCCGGGGTAAAGAAACCCTTTTTGAGAACTCAGAGTGAGTAAATTGGCCATTTTCATGCACTTTTAACCATTCCATAAATCTTGTGTTTAGGGCCCCTGGAAGCATGAAAATCACTTTAAACATGCTAATTTTAGCTCTAACACTGATGATCCACCTACAAATGTGAACTGACGTTCAAAAATAAAACATTTGAAAACGGACCATTTTCCACATTTCTGAAGCATGACGTAATGGGGGGGTGTTATCTCTTTTGTCGAAAATCAGCCGTTTTGGCTCGAACATTAAATGCCTCCAAATGGTATTTAATTAACTTCCCGGGGTGAAGAAACCCTTTTTGAGAACTCAGAGTGAGTAAATTGGCCATTTTCATGCACTTTTAACCATTCCATAAATCTTGTGTTTAGGGCCCCTGGAAGCATGAAAATCACTTTAAACATGCTAATTTTAGCTCTAACACTGATGATTCACCTACAAATGTGAACTGACGTTCAAAAATAAAACATTTGAAAACGGACCATATTCCACATTTCTGAAGCATGACGTGATGGGGGGGTGTTATCTCTTTTGTCAAAAATCAGCTGTTTTTGCTTGAACATTAAATGCCTCCAAATAGTATTTAATTCACTTCCCGAGCCCCTGGAAGCATGAAAATCACTTTAAACATGCTAATTTTAGCTCTAACACTGATGATCCACCTACAAATGTGAACTGACGTTCAAAAATAAAACATTTGAAAATGGACCATTTTCCACATTTCTGAAGCATGACGTAATGGGGGGGTGTTATCTCTTTTGTCGAAAATCAGCCGTTTTGGCTCGAACATTAAATGCCTCCAAATGGTATTTAATTAACTTCCCGGGGTGAAGAAACCCTTTTTGAGAACTCAGAGTGAGTAAATTGGCCATTTTCATGGACTTTTAACCATTCCATAAATCTTGTGTTTAGGGCCCCTGGAAGCATGAAAATCACTTTAAACATGCTAATTTTAGCTCTAACACTGATGATCCACCTACAAATGTGAACTGACGTTCAAAAATAAAACATTTGAAAACGGACCATTTTCCACATTTCTGAAGCATGACGTAATGGGGGGGTGTTATCTCTTTTGTAAAAAATCAGCCGTTTTGGCTCGAACATTAAATGCCTCCAAATGGTATTTAATTAACTTCCCGGGGTGAAGAAACCCTTTTTGAGAACTCAGAGTGAGTAAATTGGCCATTTTCATGCACTTTTAACCATTCCTTAAATCTTGTGTTTAGGGCCCCTGGAAGCATGAAAATCACTTTAAACATGCTAATTTTAGTTCTAACACTGATGATTCACCTACAAATGTGAACTGACGTTCAAAAATAAAACATTTGAAAACGGACCATATTCCACATTTCTGAAGCATGACGTAATGGGGGGGGGTGTTATCTCTTTTGTCAAAAATCAGCTGTTTTTGCTTGAACATTAAATGCCTCCAAATAGTATTTAATTCACTTCCCGAGCCCCTGGAAGCATGAAAATCACTTTAAACATGCTAATTTTAGCTCTAACACTGATGATCCACCTACAAATGTGAACTGACGTTCAAAAATAAAACATTTGAAAACGGACCATTTTCCACATTTCTGAAGCATGACGTAATGGGGGGGGTGTTATCTGTTTTGTCGAAAATCAGCCGTTTTGGCTCGAACATTAAATGCCTCCAAATGGTATTTAATTAACTTCCCGGGGTGAAGAAACCCTTTTTGAGAACTCAGAGTGAGTAAATTGGCCATTTTCATGCACTTTTATCCATTCCATAAATCTTGTGTTTAGGGCCCCTGGAAGCATGAAAATCACTTTAAACATGCTAATTTTAGCTCTAACACTGATGATCCACCTACAAATGTGAACTGACATTCAAAAATAAAACATTTGAAAACTGACCATTTTCCACATTTCTGAAGCATGACGTAATGGGGGGGGTGTTATCTCTTTTGTCAAAAATCAGCTGTTTTTGCTTGAACATTAAATGCCTCCAAATAGTATTTAATTCACTTTCCGAGCCCCTGGACGCATGAAAATCACAATAAACATGCTAATTTTAGCTCTAACACTGATGATCCACCTACAAATGTGAACTGACGTTCAAAAATAAAACATTTGAAAACGGACCATTTTCCACATTTCTGAAGCATGACGTAATGGGGGGGTGTTATCTCTTTTGTCGAAAATCAGCCGTTTTGGCTCGAACATTAAATGCCTCCAAATGGTATTTAATTAACTTCCCGGGGTGAAGAAACCCTTTTTGAGAACTCAGAGTGAGTAAATTGGCCATTTTCATGGACTTTTAACCATTCCATAAATCTTGTGTTTAGGGCCCCTGAAAGCATGAAAATCACTTTAAACATGCTAATTTTAGCTCTAACACTGATGATCCACCTACAAACGTGAACTGACGTTCAAAAATAAAACATTTGAAAACGGACCATTTTCCACATTTCTGAAGCATGACGTAATGGGGGGGTGTTATCTCTTTTGTCGAAAATCAGCCGTTTTGGCTCGAACATTAAATGCCTCCAAATGGTATTTAATTAACTTCCCGGGGTGAAGAAACCCTTTTTGAGAACTCAGAGTGAGTAAATTGGCCATTTTCATGGACTTTTAACCATTCCATAAATCTTGTGTTTAGGGCCCCTGAAAGCATGAAAATCACTTTAAACATGCTAATTTTAGCTCTAACACTGATGATCCACCTACAAACGTGAACTGACGTTCAAAAATAAAACATTTGAAAACGGACCATTTTCCACATTTCTGAAGCATGACGTAATGGGGGTGTTATCTCTTTTGTCGAAAATCTGCCGTTTTTGCTCGAACATTAAATGCCTCAAAATGGTATTTAATTAACTTCCCGGGGTGAAGAAACCCTTTTTGAGAACTCAGAGTGAGTAAATTGGCCATTTTCATGCACTTTTAACCATTCCATAAATCTTGTGTTTAGGGCCCCTGGAAGCATGAAAATCACTTTAAACATGCTAATTTTAGCTCTAACACTGATGATCCACCTACAAATGTGAACTGACGTTCAAAAATAAAACATTTGAAAACGGACCATTTTCCACATTTCTGAAGCATGAAGTAATGGGGGGGTGTTATCTCTTTTGTCAAAAATCAGCTGTTTTTGCTAGAACATTAAATGCCTCCAAACAGTATTTAATTCACTTCCCGAGCCCCTGGAAGCATGAAAATCACTTTAAACATGCTAATTTTAGCTCTAACACTGATGATCCACCTACAAATGTGAACTGACGTTCAAAAATAAAACATTTGAAAACGGACCATTTTCCACATTTCTGAAGCATGACGTAATGGGGGGGTGTTATCTCTTTTGTCGAAAATCAGCCGTTTTGGCTCGAACATTAAATGCCTCCAAATGGTATTTAATTAACTTCCCGGGGTGAAGAAACCCCTTTTGAGAACTCAGAGTGAGTAAATTGGCCATTTTCATGGACTTTTAACCATTCCATAAATCTTGTGTTTAGGGCCCCTGAAAGCATGAAAATCACTTTAAACATGCTAATTTTAGCTCTAACACTGATGATCCACCTACAAATGTGAACTGACGTTCAAAAATAAAACATTTGAAAACGGACCATTTTCCACATTTCTGAAGCATGACGTAATGGGGGGGTGTTATCTCTTTTGTCGAAAATCAGCCGTTTTGGCTCGAACATTAAATGCCTCCGAATGGTATTTAATTAACTTCCCGGGGTGAAGAAACCCTTTTTGAGAACTCAGAGTGAGTAAATTGGCCATTTTCATGCACTTTTAACCATTCCTTAAATCTTGTGTTTAGGGCCCCTGGAAGCATGAAAATCACTTTAAACATGCTAATTTTAGCTCTAACACTGATGATTCACCTACAAATGTGAACTGACGTTCAAAAATAAAACATTTGAAAACGGACCATATTCCACATTTCTGAAGCATGACGTAATGGGGGGGGGTGTTATCTCTTTTGTCAAAAATCAGCTATTTTTGCTTGAACATTAAATGCCTCCAAATAGTATTTAATTCACTTCCCGAGCCCTTGGAAGCATGAAAATCACTTTAAACATGCTAATTTTAGCTCTAACACTGATGATCCACCTACAAATGTGAACTGACGTTCAAAAATAAAACATTTGAAAACGGACCATTTTCCACATTTCTGAAGCATGACGTAATAGGGGGGTGTTATCTCTTTTGTCGAAAATCAGCCGTTTTGGCTCGAACATTAAATGCCTCCAAATGGTATTTAATTAACTTCCCGGGGTGAAGAAACCCTTTTTGAGAACTCAGAGTGAGTAAATTGGCCATTTTCATGCACTTTTAACCATTCCATAAATCTTGTGTTTAGGGCCCCTGGAAGCATGAAAATCACTTTAAACATGCTAATTTTAGCTCTAACACTGATGATCCACCTACAAATGTGAACTGACGTTCAAAAATAAAACATTTCAAAACGGACCATTTTCCACATTTCTGAAGCATGACGTAATGGGGGGGGGTGTTATCTCTTTTGTCAAAAATCAGCTGTTTTTGCTTGAACATTAAATGCCTCCAAATAGTATTTAATTCACTTTCCGAGCCCCTGGAAGCATGAAAATCACAATAAACATGCTAATTTTAGCTCTAACACTGATGATCCACCTACAAATGTGAACTGACGTTCAAAAATAAAACATTTGAAAACGGACCATTTTCCACATTTCTGAAGCATGACGTAATGGGGGGGTGTTATCTCTTTTGTCGAAAATCAGCCGTTTTGGCTCGAACATTAAATGCCTCCAAATGGTATTTAATTAACTTCCCGGGGTAAAGAAACCCTTTTTGAAAACTCAGAGTGAGTGAATTGGCCATTTTCATGCACTTTTAGTCATTCCATAAATCTTGTGTTTAGGGCCCCTGGAAGCATGAAAATCACTTTAAACATGCTAATTTTAGCTCTAACACTGATGATCCACCTACAAATGTGAACTGACGTTCAAAAATAAAACATTTGAAAACGGACCATTTTCCACATTTCTGAAGCATGACGTAATGGGGGGGGTGTTATCTCTTTTGTCGAAAATCAGCCGTTTTGGCTCGAACATTAAATGCCTCCAAATGGTATTTAATTCACTTTCCGAGCCCCTGGAAGCATGAAAATCACTTTAAACATGCTAATTTTAGCTCTAACACTGATGATCCACCTACAAATGTGAACTGACGTTCGAAAATAAAACATTTGAAAACAGACAATTTTCCACATTTCTGAAGCATGACGTAATGGGGGGGGTGTTATCTCTTTTGTCGAAAATCAGCCGTTTTGGCTCGAACATTAAATGCCTCCAAATGGTATTTAATTAACTTCCCGGGGTAAAGAAACCCTTTTTGAGAACTCAGAGTGAGTAAATTGGCCATTTTCATGCACTTTTAACCATTCCATAAATCTTGTGTTTAGGGCCCCTGGAAGCATGAAAATCACTTTAAACATGCTAATTTTAGCTCTAACACTGATGATCCACCTACAAATGTGAACTGACGTTCAAAAATAAAACATTTGAAAACGGACCATTTTCCACATTTCTGAAGCATGACGTAATGGGGGGGGGTGTTATCTCTTTTGTCAAAAATCAGCTGTTTTTGCTTGAACATTAAATGCCTCCAAATAGTATTTAATTCACTTCCCGAGCCCCTGGAAGCATGAAAATCACTTTAAACATGCTAATTTTAGCTCTAACACTGATGATCCACCTACAAATGTGAACTGACGTTCAAAAATAAAACATTTGAAAACGGACCATTTTCCACATTTCTGAAGCATGACGTAATGGGGGGGTGTTATCTCTTTTGTCAAAAATCAGCCGTTTTAGCTCGAACATTAAATGCCTCCAAATGGTATTTAATTAACTTCCCGGGATGAAGAAACCTTTTTTGAGAACTCAGAGTGAGTAAATTGGCCATTTTCTTGCACTTTTAACCATTTCATAAATCTTGTGTTTAGGGCCCCTGAAAGCATGAAAATCACTTTAAACATGCTAATGTTAGCTCTAACACTGATGATCCACCTACAAACGTGAACTGACGTTCAAAAATAAAACATTTGAAAACGGACCATTTTTCACATTTCTGAAGCATGACGTAATGGGGGGGGGTGTTATCTCTTTTGTCAAAAATTAGCTGTTTTTGCTTGAACATTAAATGCCTCCAAATAGTATTTAATTCACTTTCCGAGCCCCTGGAAGCATGAAAATCACTTTAAACATGCTAATTTTAGCTCTAACACTGATGATCCACCTACAAATGTGAACTGACGTTCAAAAATAAAACATTTGAAAACGGACCATTTTCCACATTTCTGAAGCATGACGTAATGGGGGGTGTTATCTCTTTTGTCGAAAATCAGCCGTTTTGGCTCGAACATTAAATGCCTCCAAATGGTATTTAATTAACTTCCCGGGGTAAAGAAACCCTTTTTGAGAACTCAGAGTGAGTAAATTGGCCATTTTCATGCACTTTTAACCATTCCATAAATCTTGTGTTTAGGGCCCCTGGAAGCATGAAAATCACTTTAAACATGCTAATTTTAGCTCTAACACTGATGATCCACCTACAAATGTGAACTGACGTTCAAAAATAAAACATTTGAAAACGGACCATTTTCCACATTTCTGAAGCATGACGTAATGGGGGGGTGTTATCTCTTTTGTCAAAAATCAGCTGTTTTTGCTTGAACATTAAATGCCTCCAAATAGTATTTAATTCACTTCCCGAGCCCCTGGAAGCATGAAAATCACTTTAAACATGCTAATTTTAGCTCTAACACTGCTGATCCACCTACAAATGTGAACTGACGTTCAAAAATAAACCATTTGAAAACGGACCATTTTCCACATTTCTGAAGCATGACGTAATGGGGGGTGTTATCTCTTTTGTCGAAAATCAGCCGTTTTGGCTCGAACATTAAATGCCTCCAAATGGTATTTAATTAACTTCCCGGGGTGAAGAAACCCTTTTTGAGAACTCAGAGTGAGTAAATTGGCCATTTTCATGCACTTTTAACCATTCCATAAATCTTGTGTTTAGGGCCCCTGGAAGCATGAAAATCACTTTAAACATGCTAATTTTAGCTCTAACACTGATGATTCACCTACAAATGTGAACTGACGTTCAAAAATAAAACATTTGAAAACGGACGATATTCCACATTTCTGAAGCATGACGTAATGGGGGGGTGTTATCTCTTTTGTCAAAAATCAGCTGTTTTTGCTTGAACATTAAATGCCTCCAAATAGTATTTAATTCACTTCCCGAGCCCCTGGAAGCATGAAAATCACTTTAAACATGCTAATTTTAGCTCTAACACTGATGATCCACCTACAAATGTGAACTGACGTTCAAAAATAAAACATTTGAAAACGGACCATTTTCCACATTTCTGAAGCATGACGTAATGGGGGGTGTTATCTCTTTTGTCGAAAATCAGCCGTTTTGGCTCGAACATTAAATGCCTCCAAATGGTATTTAATTAACTTCCCGGGGTGAAGAAACCCTTTTTGAGAACTCAGAGTGAGTAAATTGGCCATTTTCATGGACTTTTAACCATTCCATAAATCTTGTGTTTAGGGCCCCTGGAAGCATGAAAATCACTTTAAACATGCTAATTTTAGCTCTAACACTGATGATCCACCTACAAATGTGAACTGACGTTCAAAAATAAAACATTTGAAAACAGACCATTTTCCACATTTCTGAAGCATGACGTAATGGGGGGGGTGTTATCTCTTTTGTCAAAAATCAGCTGTTTTTGCTTGAACATTAAATGCCTCCAAATAGCATTTAATTCACTTTCCGAGCCCCCGGAAGCATGAAAATCACTTTAAACATGCTAATTTTAGCTCTAACACTGATGATCCACCTACAAATGTGAACTGACGTTCAAAAATAAAACATTTGAAAACAGACAATTTTCCACATTTCTGAAGCATGACGTAATGGGGGGGTGTTATCTCTTTTGTCGAAAATCAGCTGTTTTGGCTCGAACATTAAATGCCTCCAAATGGTATTTAATTAACTTCCCGGGGTAAAGAAACCCTTTTTGAGAACTCAGAGTGAGTAAATTGGCCATTTTCATGCACTTTTAACCATTCCATAAATCTTGTGTTTAGGGCCCCTGGAAGCATGAAAATCACTTTAAACATGCTAATTTTAGCTCTAACACTGATGATCCACCTACAAATGTGAACTGACGTTCAAAAATAAAACATTTGGAAACGGACCATTTTCCACATTTCTGAAGCATGACGTAATGGGGGGGGTGTTATCTCTTTTGTCAAAAAACAGCTGTTTTTGCTTGAACATTAAATGCCTCCAAATAGTATTTAATTCACTTCCCGAGCCCCTGGAAGCATGAAAATCACTTTAAACATGCTAATTTTAGCTCTAACACTGCTGATCCACCTACAAATGTGAACTGACGTTCAAAAATAAACCATTTGAAAACGGACCATTTTCCACATTTCTGAAGCATGACGTAATGGGGGGGTGTTATCTCTTTTGTCGAAAATCAGCTGTTTTGGCTCGAACATTAAATGCCTCCAAATGGTATTTAATTAACTTCCCGGGGTGAAGAAACCCTTTTTGAGAACTCAGAGTGAGTAAATTGGCCATTTTCATGCACTTTTAACCATTCCATAAATCTTGTGTTTAGGGCCCCTGGAAGCATGAAAATCACTTTAAACATGCTAATTTTAGCTCTAACACTGATGATCCACCTACAAATGTGAACTGACGTTCAAAAATAAAACATTTGAAAACGGACCATTTTCCACATTTCTGAAGCATGACGTAATAGGGGGGTGTTATCTCTTTTGTCGAAAATCATCCGTTTTAGCTCGAACATTAAATGCCTCCAAATGGTATTTAATTAACTTCCCGGGATGAAGATACCTTTTTTGAGAACTCAGAGTAAGTAAATTGGCCATTTTCATGCACTTTTAACCATTCCATAAATCTTGTGTTTAGGGCCCCTGGAAGCATGAAAATCACTTTAAACATGCTAATTTTAGCTCTAACACTGATGATCCACCTACAAATGTGAACTGACGTTCAAAAATAAAACATTTGAAAACGGACCATTTTCCACATTTCTGAAGCATGACGTAATGGGGGGGTGTTATCTCTTTTGTCGAAAATCAGCCGTTTTTGCTCAAACATTAAATGCCTCCAAATGGTATTTAATTAACTTTCCGAGCCCCTGGAAGCATGACAATAACTTTAAACATGCTAATTTTAGCTCTAACACTGATGATCCACCTACAAATGTGAACTGACGTTCAAAAATAAAACATTTGAAAACGGACCATTTTCCACATTTCTGAAGCATGACGTAATGGGGGGGTGTTATCTCTTTTGTCAAAAATCAGCCGTTTTAGCTCGAACATTAAATGCCTCCAAATGGTATTTAATTAACTTCCCGGGATGAAGAAACCTTTTTTGAGAACTCAGAGTGAGTAAATTGGCCATTTTCATGCACTTTTAACCATTTCATAAATCTTGTGTTTAGGGCCCCTGAAAGTATGAAAATCACTTTAAACATGCTAATTTTAGCTCTAACACTGATGATCCACCTACAAACGTGAACTGATGTTCAAAAATAAAACATTTGAAAACGGACCATTTTCCACATTTCTGAAGCATGACGTAATGGGGGGGGTGTTATCTCTTTTGTCAAAAATCAGCTGTTTTTGCTTGAACATTAAATGCCTCCAAATAGTATTTAATTCACTTTCCGAGAACCTGGAAGCATGAAAATCACTTTAAACATGCTAATTTTAGCTCTAACACTGATGATCCACCTACAAATGTGAACTGACGTTCAAAAATAAAACATTTGAAAACGGACCATTTTCCACATTTCTGAAGCATGACGTAATGGGGGGGTGTTATCTCTTTTGTCGAAAATCAGCCGTTTTGGCTCGAACATTAAATGCCTCCAAATGGTATTTAATTAACTTCCCGGGGTAAAGAAACCCTTTTTGAGAACTCAGAGTGAGTAAATTGGCCATTTTCATGCACTTTTAACCATTCCATAAATCTTGTGTTTAGGGCCCCTGGAAGCATGAAAATCATTTTAAACATGCTAATTTTAGCTCTAACACTGATGATCCACCTACAAATGTGAACTGACGTTCAAAAATAAAACATTTGAAAACGGACCATTTTCCACATTTCTGAAGCATGACGTAATGGGGGGGTGTTATCTCTTTTGTCAAAAATCAGCTGTTTTTGCTTGAACATTAAATGCCTCCAAATAGTATTTAATTCACTTCCCGAGCCCCTGGAAGCATGAAAATCACTTTAAACATGCTAATTTTAGCTCTAACACTGCTGATCCACCTACAAATGTGAACTGACGTTCAAAAATAAACCATTTGAAAACGGACAATTTTCCACATTTCTGAAGCATGACGTAATGGGGGGGTGTTATCTCTTTTGTCGAAAATCAGCCGTTTTGGCTCGAACATTAAATGCCTCCAAATGGTATTTAATTAACTTCCCGGGATGAAGAAACCTTTTTTGAGAACTCAGAGTGAGTAAATTGGCCATTTTCATGCACTTTTAACCATTTCATAAATCTTGTGTTTAGGGCCCCTGGAAGCATGAAAATCACTTTAAACATGCTAATTTTAGCTCTAACACTGATGATCCACCTACAAATGTGAACTGACGTTCAAAAATAAAACATTTGAAAACGGACCATTTTCCACATTTCTGAAGCATGACGTAATGGGGGGGTGTTATCTCTTTTGTCGAAAATCAGCCGTTTTTGCTCAAACATTAAATGCCTCCAAATGGTATTTAATTAACTTTCCGAGCCCCTGGAAGCATGACAATAACTTTAAACATGCTAATTTTAGCTCTAACACTGATGATCCACCTACAAATGTGAACTGACGTTCAAAAATAAAACATTTGAAAACGGACCATTTTCCACATTTCTGAAGCATGACGTAATGGGGGGGTGTTATCTCTTTTGTCAAAAATCAGCCGTTTTAGCTCGAACATTAAATGCCTCCAAATGGTATTTAATTAACTTCCCGGGATGAAGAAACCTTTTTTGAGAACTCAGAGTGAGTAAATTGGCCATTTTCATGCACTTTTAACCATTTCATAAATCTTGTGTTTAGGGCCCCTGAAAGTATGAAAATCACTTTAAACATGCTAATTTTAGCTCTAACACTGATGATCCACCTACAAACGTGAACTGATGTTCAAAAATAAAACATTTGAAAACGGACCATTTTCCACATTTCTGAAGCATGACGTAATGGGGGGGGTGTTATCTCTTTTGTCAAAAATCAGCTGTTTTTGCTTGAACATTAAATGCCTCCAAATAGTATTTAATTCACTTTCCGAGAACCTGGAAGCATGAAAATCACTTTAAACATGCTAATTTTAGCTCTAACACTGATGATCCACCTACAAATGTGAACTGACGTTCAAAAATAAAACATTTGAAAACGGACCATTTTCCACATTTCTGAAGCATGACGTAATGGGGGGGTGTTATCTCTTTTGTCGAAAATCAGCCGTTTTGGCTCGAACATTAAATGCCTCCAAATGGTATTTAATTAACTTCCCGGGGTAAAGAAACCCTTTTTGAGAACTCAGAGTGAGTAAATTGGCCATTTTCATGCACTTTTAACCATTCCATAAATCTTGTGTTTAGGGCCCCTGGAAGCATGAAAATCATTTTAAACATGCTAATTTTAGCTCTAACACTGATGATCCACCTACAAATGTGAACTGACGTTCAAAAATAAAACATTTGAAAACGGACCATTTTCCACATTTCTGAAGCATGACGTAATTGGGGGGTGGTTATCTCTTTTGTCAAAAATCAGCTGTTTTTGCTTGAACATTAAATGCCTCCAAATAGTATTTAATTCACTTCCCGAGCCCCTGGAAGCATGAAAATCACTTTAAACATGCTAATTTTAGCTCTAACACTGCTGATCCACCTACAAATGTGAACTGACGTTCAAAAATAAACCATTTGAAAACGGACAATTTTCCACATTTCTGAAGCATGACGTAATGGGGGGGTGTTATCTCTTTTGTCGAAAATCAGCCGTTTTGGCTCGAACATTAAATGCCTCCAAATGGTATTTAATTAACTTCCCGGGGTGAAGAAACCCTTTTTGAGAACTCAGAGTGAGTAAATTGGCCATTTTCATGCACTTTTAACCATTCCATAAATCTTGTGTTTAGGGCCCCTGGAAGCATGAAAATCACTTTAAACATGCTAATTTTAGCTCTAACACTGATGATTCACCTACAAATGTGAACTGACGTTCAAAAATAAAACATTTGAAAACGGACCATATTCCACATTTCTGAAGCATGACGTAATGGGGGGGTGTTATCTCTTTTGTCAAAAATCAGCTGTTTTTGCTTGAACATTAAATGCCTCCAAATAGTATTTAATTCACTTCCCGAGCCCCTGGAAGCATGAAAATCACTTTAAACATGCAAATTTTAGCTCTAACACTGATGATCCACCTACAAATGTGAACTGACGTTCAAAAATAAAACATTTGAAAACGGACCATTTTCCACATTTCTGAAGCATGACGTAATGGGGGGTGTTATCTCTTTTGTCGAAAATCAGCCGTTTTGGCTCGAACATTAAATGCCTCCAAATGGTATTTAATTAACTTCCCGGGGTGAAGAAACCCTTTTTGAGAACTCAGAGTGAGTAAATTGGCCATTTTCATGCACTTTTAACCATTCCATAAATCTTGTGTTTAGGGCCCCTGGAAGCATGAAAATCACTTTAAACATGCTAATTTTAGCTCTAACACTGATGATCCACCTACAAATGTGAACTGACGTTCAAAAATAAAACATTTGAAAACGGACCATTTTCCACATTTCTGAAGCATGACGTAATGGGGGGTGTTATCTCTTTTGTCAAAAATCAGCTGTTTTTGCTTGAACATTAAATGCCTCCAAATAGTATTTAATTCACTTTCCGAGCCCCTGGAAGCATGAAAATCACAATAAACATGCTAATTTTAGCTCTAACACTGATGATCCACCTACAAATGTGAACTGACGTTCAAAAATAAAACATTTGAAAACGGACCATTTTCCACATTTCTGAAGCATGACGTAATGGGGGGGTGTTATCTCTTTTGTCGAAAATCAGCCGTTTTGGCTCGAACATTAAATGCCTCCAAATGGTATTTAATTAACTTCCCGGGGTAAAGAAACCCTTTTTGAAAACTCAGAGTGAGTGAATTGGCCATTTTCATGCACTTTTAGTCATTCCATAAATCTTGTGTTTAGGGCCCCTGGAAGCATGAAAATCACTTTAAACATGCTAATTTTAGCTCTAACACTGATGATCCACCTACAAATGTGAACTGACGTTCAAAAATAAAACATTTGAAAACGGACCATTTTCCACATTTCTGAAGCATGACGTAATGGGGGGGTGTTATCTCTTTTGTCAAAAATCAGCTGTTTTTGCTTGAACATTAAATGCCTCCAAATAGTATTTAATTCACTTCCCGAGCCCCTGGAAGCATGAAAATCACTTTAAACATGCTAATTTTAGCTCTAACACTGCTGATCCACCTACAAATGTGAACTGACGTTCAAAAATAAACCATTTGAAAACGGACCATTTTCCACATTTCTGAAGCATGACGTAATGGGGGGGTGTTATCTCTTTTGTCGAAAATCAGCCGTTTTGGCTCGAACATTAAATGCCTCCAAATGGTATTTAATTAACTTCCCGGGGTGAAGAAACCCTTTTTGAGAACTTAGAGTGAGTAAATTGGCCATTTTCATGCACTTTTAACCATTCCATAAATCTTGTGTTTAGGGCCCCTGGAAGCATGAAAATCACTTTAAACATGCTAATTTTAGCTCTAACACTGATGATCCACCTACAAATGTGAACTGACGTTCAAAAATAAAACATTTGAAAACGGACCATTTTCCACATTTCTGAAGCATGACGTAATAGGGGGGTGTTATCTCTTTTGTCGAAAATCATCCGTTTTAGCTCGAACATTAAATGCCTCCAAATGGTATTTAATTAACTTCCCGGGATGAAGAAACCTTTTTTGAGAACTCAGAGTAAGTAAATTGGCCATTTTCATGCACTTTTAACCATTCCATAAATCTTGTGTTTAGGGCCCCTGGAAGCATGAAAATCACTTTAAACATGCTAATTTTAGCTCTAACACTGATGATCCACCTACAAATGTGAACTGACGTTCAAAAATAAAACATTTGAAAACGGACCATTTTCCACATTTCTGAAGCATGACGTAATGGGGGGGTGTTATCTCTTTTGTCAAAAATCAGCCGTTTTTGCTCGAACATTAAATGCCTCCAAATGGTATTTAATTAACTTCCCGGGATGAAGAAACCTTTTTTGAGAACTCAGAGTGAGTAAATTGGCCATTTTCATGCACTTTTAACCATTTCATAAATCTTGTGTTTAGGGCCCCTGAAAGCATGAAAAACACTTTAAACATGCTAATTTTAGCTCTAACACTGATGGTCCACCTACAAACGTGAACTGACGTTCAAAAATAAAACATTTGAAAACGGACCATTTTCCACATTTCTGAAGCATGACGTAATGGGGGGGTGTTATCTCTTTTGTCGAAAATC
The DNA here is from genome assembly GCF_964263255.1 of Lissotriton vulgaris. Lineage (NCBI taxonomy): Eukaryota > Metazoa > Chordata > Amphibia > Caudata > Salamandridae > Lissotriton > Lissotriton vulgaris. The sequence goes on along the minus strand of NW_028244200.1, from coordinate 367,361 downwards.
TGCCATTTTTGCTCGAACATTAAATGCCTCCAAATGGTATTTAATTAACTTCCCGGGGTGAAGAAACCCTTTTTGAGAACTCAGAGTGAGTAAATTGGCCATTTTCATGCACTTTTAACCATTCCATAAATCTTGTGTTTAGGGCCCCTGGAAGCATGAAAATCACTTTAAACATGCTAATTTTAGCTCTAACACTGATGATCCACCTACAAATGTGAACTGACGTTCAAAAATAAAACATTTGAAAACGGACCATTTTCCACATTTCTGAAGCATGACGTAATGGGGGGGGGGTGTTATCTCTTTTGTCAAAAATCAGCTGTTTTTGCTTGAACATTAAATGCCTCCAAATAGTATTTAATTCACTTCCCGAGCCCCTGGAAGCATGAAAATCACTTTAAACATGCTAATTTTAGCTCTAACACTGCTGATCCACCTACAAATGTGAACTGACGTTCAAAAATAAACCATTTGAAAACGGACCATTTTCCACATTTCTGAAGCATGACGTAATGGGGGGGGTGTTATCTCTTTTGTCGAAAATCAGCCGTTTTGGCTCGAACATTAAATGCCTCCAAATGGTATTTAATTAACTTCCCGGGGTAAAGAAACCCTTTTTGAGAACTCAGAGTGAGTAAATTGGCCATTTTCATGCACTTTTAACCATTCCATAAATCTTGTGTTTAGGGCCCCTGGAAGCATGAAAATCACTTTAAACATGCTAATTTTAGCTCTAACACTGATGATTCACCTACAAATGTGAACTGACGTTCAAAAATAAAACATTTGAAAACGGACCATATTCCACATTTCTGAAGCATGACGTAATGGGGGGGTGTTATCTCTTTTGTCAAAAATCAGCTGTTTTTGCTTGAACATTAAATGCCTCCAAATAGTATTTAATTCACTTCCCGTGCCCCTGGAAGCATGAAAATCACTTTAAACATGCTTATTTTAGCTCTAACACTGATGATCCACCTACAAATGTGAACTGACGTTCAAAAATAAAACATTTGAAAACGGACCATTTTCCACATTTCTGAAGCATGACGTAATGGGGGGGTGTTATCTCTTTTGTCGAAAATCAGCCGTTTTTGCTCGAACATTAAATGCCTCCAAATGGTATTTAATTAACTTCCCGGGGTGAAGAAACCCTTTTTGAGAACTCAGAGTGAGTAAATTGGCCATTTTCATGCACTTTTTACCATTCCATAAATCTTGTGTTTAGGGCCCCTGGAAGCATGAAAATCACTTTAAACATGCTAATTTTAGCTCTAACACTGATGATCCACCTACAAATGTGAACTGATGTTCAAAAATAAAACATTTGAAAACGGACCATTTTCCACATTTCTGAAGCATGACGTAATAGGGGGGTGTTATCTCTTTTGTCGAAAATCATCCGTTTTAGCTCGAACATTAAATGCCTCCAAATGGTATTTAATTAACTTCCCGGGATGAAGAAACCTTTTTTGAGAACTCAGAGTAAGTAAATTGGCCATTTTCATGCACTTTTAACCATTCCATAAATCTTGTGTTTAGGGCCCCTGGAAGCATGAAAATCACTTTAAACATGCTAATTTTAGCTCTAACACTGATGATCCACCTACAAATGTGAACTGACGTTCAAAAATAAAACATTTGAAAACGGACCATTTTCCACATTTCTGAAGCATGACGTAATGGGGGGGTGTTATCTCTTTTGTCGAAAATCAGCCGTTTTTGCTCGAACATTAAATGCCTCCAAATGGTATTTAATTAACTTTCCGAGCCCCTGGAAGCATGAAAATCACTTTAAACATGCTAATTTTAGCTCTAACACTGATGATCCACCTACAAATGTGAACTGACGTTCAAAAATAAAACATTTGAAAACGGACCATTTTCCACATTTCTGAAGCATGACGTAATGGGGGGGTGTTATCTCTTTTGTCAAAAATCAGCCGTTTTTGCTCGAACATTAAATGCCTCCAAATGGTATTTAATTAACTTCCCGGGATGAAGAAACCTTTTTTGAAAACTCAGAGTGAGTAAATTGGCCATTTTCATGCACTTTTAACCATTTCATAAATCTTGTGTTTAGGGCCCCTGAAAGCATGAAAATCACTTTAAACATGCTAATTTTAGCTCTAACACTGATGGTCCACCTACAAACGTGAACTGACGTTCAAAAATAAAACATTTGAAAACGGACCATTTTCCACATTTCTGAAGCATGACGTAATGGGGGGGTGTTATCTCTTTTGTCGAAAATCTGCCGTTTTTGCTCGAACATTAAATGCCTCCAAATGGTATTTAATTAACTTCCCGGGGTGAAGAAACCCTTTTTGAGAACTCAGAGTGAGTAAATTGGCCATTTTCATGCACTTTTAACCATTCCATAAATCTTGTGTTTAGGGCCCCTGGAAGCATGAAAATCACTTTAAACATGCTAATTTTAGCTCTAACACTGATGATCCACCTACAAATGTGAACTGACGTTCAAAAATAAAACATTTGAAAACGGACCATTTTCCACATTTCTGAAGCATGACGTAATGGGGGGGGGTGTTATCTCTTTTGTCAAAAATCAGCTGTTTTTGCTTGAACATTAAATGCCTCCAAATAGTATTTAATTCACTTTCCGAGCCCCTGTAAGCATGAAAATCACTTTAAACATGCTAATTTTATCTCTAACACTGATGATCCACCTACAAATATGAACTGACGTTCAAAAATAAAACATTTGAAAACGGACCATTTTCCACATTTCTGAAGCATGACGTAATGGGGGGGGTGTTATCTCTTTTGTCGAAAATCAGCCGTTTTGGCTCGAACATTAAATGCCTCCAAATGGTATTTAATTAACTTCCCGGGGTAAAGAAACCCTTTTTGAGAACTCAGAGTGAGTAAATTGGCCATTTTCATGCACTTTTAACCATTCCATAAATCTTGTGTTTAGGGCCCCTGGAAGCATGAAAATCACTTTAAACATGCTAATTTTAGCTCTAACACTGATGATCCACCTACAAATGTGAACTGACGTTCAAAAATAAAACATTTGAAAACGGACCATTTTCCACATTTCTGAAGCATGACGTAATGGGGGGGGTGTTATCTCTTTTGTCAAAAATCAGCTGTTTTTGCTTGAACATTAAATGCCTCCAAATAGTATTTAATTCACTTTCCGAGCCCCTGGAAGCATGAAAATCACAATAAACATGCTAATTTTAGCTCTAACACTGATGATCCACCTACAAATGTGAACTGATGTTCAAAAATAAAACATTTGAAAACGGACCATTTTCCACATTTCTGAAGCATGACGTAATAGGGGGGTGTTATCTCTTTTGTCGAAAATCATCCGTTTTAGCTCGAACATTAAATGCCTCCAAATGGTATTTAATTAACTTCCCGGGATGAAGAAACCTTTTTTGAGAACTCAGAGTAAGTAAATTGGCCATTTTCATGCACTTTTAACCATTCCATAAATCTTGTGTTTAGGGCCCCTGGAAGCATGAAAATCACTTTAAACATGCTAATTTGAGCTCTAACACTGATGATCCACCTACAAATGTGAACTGACGTTCAAAAATAAAACATTTGAAAACGGACCATTTTCCACATTTCTGAAGCATGACGTAATGGGGGGGTGTTATCTCTTTTGTCGAAAATCAGCCGTTTTTGCTCGAACATTAAATGCCTCCAAATGGTATTTAATTAACTTTCCGAGCCCCTGGAAGCATGAAAATCACTTTAAACATGCTAATTTTAGCTCTAACACTGATGATCCACCTACAAATGTGAACTGACGTTCAAAAATAAAACATTTGAAAACGGACCATTTTCCACATTTCTGAAGCATGACGTAATGGGGGGGTGTTATCTCTTTTGTCAAAAATCAGCCGTTTTTGCTCGAACATTAAATGCCTCCAAATGGTATTTAATTAACTTCCCGGGATGAAGAAACCTTTTTTGAGAACTCAGAGTGAGTAAATTGGCCATTTTCATGCACTTTTAACCATTTCATAAATCTTGTGTTTAGGGCCCCTGAAAGCATGAAAATCACTTTAAACATGCTAATTTTAGCTCTAACACTGATGGTCCACCTACAAACGTGAACTGACGTTCAAAAATAAAACATTTGAAAACGGACCATTTTCCACATTTCTGAAGCATGACGTAATGGGGGGGTGTTATCTCTTTTGTCGAAAATCTGCCGTTTTTGCTCGAACATTAAATGCCTCCAAATGGTATTTAATTAACTTCCCGGGGTGAAGAAACCCTTTTTGAGAACTCAGAGTGAGTAAATTGGCCATTTTCATGCACTTTTAACCATTCCATAAATCTTGTGTTTAGGGCCCCTGGAAGCATGAAAATCACTTTAAACATGCTAATTTTAGCTCTAACACTGATGATCCACCTACAAATGTGAACTGACGTTCAAAAATAAAACATTTGAAAACGGACCATTTTCCACATTTCTGAAGCATGACGTAATGGGGGGGGGTGTTATCTCTTTTGTCAAAAATCAGCTGTTTTTGCTTGAACATTAAATGCCTCCAAATAGTATTTAATTCACTTTCCGAGCCCCTGTAAGCATGAAAATCACTTTAAACATGCTAATTTTATCTCTAACACTGATGATCCACCTACAAATATGAACTGACGTTCAAAAATAAAACATTTGAAAACGGACCATTTTCCACATTTCTGAAGCATGACGTAATGGGGGGGGTGTTATCTCTTTTGTCGAAAATCAGCCGTTTTGGCTTGAACATTAAATGCCTCCAAATGGTATTTAATTAACTTCCCGGGGTAAAGAAACCCTTTTTGAGAACTCAGAGTGAGTAAATTGGCCATTTTCATGCACTTTTAACCATTCCATAAATCTTGTGTTTAGGGCCCCTGGAAGCATGAAAATCACTTTAAACATGCTAATTTTAGCTCTAACACTGATGATCCACCTACAAATGTGAACTGACGTTCAAAAATAAAACATTTGAAAACGGACCATTTTCCACATTTCTGAAGCATGACGTAATGGGGGGGGTGTTATCTCTTTTGTCAAAAATCAGCTGTTTTTGCTTGAACATTAAATGCCTCCAAATAGTATTTAATTCACTTTCCGAGCCCCTGGAAGCATGAAAATCACAATAAACATGCTAATTTTAGCTCTAACACTGATGATCCACCTACAAATGTGAACTGACGTTCAAAAATAAAACATTTGAAAACGGACCATTTTCCACATTTCTGAAGCATGACGTAATGGGGGGGTGTTATCTCTTTTGTCGAAAATCAGCCGTTTTGGCTCGAACATTAAATGCCTCCAAATGGTATTTAATTAACTTCCCGGGGTAAAGAAACCCTTTTTGAAAACTCAGAGTGAATGAATTGGCCATTTTCATGCACTTTTAGTCATTCCATAAATCTTGTGTTTAGGGCCCCTGGAAGCATGAAAATCACTTTAAACATGCTAATTTTAGCTCTAACACTGATGATCCACCCACAAATGTGAACTGACGTTCAAAAATAAAACATTTGAAAACGGACCATTTTCCACATTTCTGAAGCATGACGTAATGGGGGGGTGTTATCTCTTTTGTCGAAAATCAGCCGTTTTGGCTCGAACATTAAATGCCTCCAAATGGTATTTAATTAACTTCCCGGGGTGAAGAAACCCTTTTTGAGAACTCAGAGTGAGTAAATTGGCCATTTTCATGGACTTTTAACCATTCCATAAATGTTGTGTTTAGGGCCCCTGGAAGCATGAAAATCACTTTAAACATGCTAATATTAGCTCTAACACTGATGATCCACCTACAAATGTGAACTGACGTTCAAAAATAAAACATTTGAAAACGGACCATTTTCCACATTTCTGAAGCATGACGTAATGGGGGGAGTGTTATCTCTTTTGTAAAAAATCAGCTGTTTTTGCTTGAACATTAAATGCCTCCAAATAGTATTTAATTCACTTTCCGAGCCACTGGAAGCATGAAAATCACTTTAAACATGCTAATTTTAGCTCTAACACTGATGATCCACCTACAAATGTGAACTGACGTTCAAAAATAAAACATTTGAAAACGGACCATTTTCCACATTTCTGAAGCATGACGTAATGGGGGGGGGTGTTATCTCTTTTGTCGAAAATCAGCCGTTTTGGCTCGAACATTAAATGCCTCCAAATGGTATTTAATTAACTTCCCGGGGTAAAGAAACCCTTTTTGAGAACTCAGAGTGAGTAAATTGGCCATTTTCATGCACTTTTAACCATTCCATAAATCTTGTGTTTAGGGCCCCTGGAAGCATGAAAATCACTTTAAACATGCTAATTTTAGCTCTAACACTGATGATCCACCTACAAATGTGAACTGACGTTCAAAAATAAAACATTTGAAAACGGACCATTTTCCACATTTCTGAAGCATGACGTAATGGGGGGGGTGTTATCTCTTTTGTCAAAAATCAGCTGTTTTTGCTTGAACATTAAATGCCTCCAAATAGTATTTAATTCACTTCCCGAGCCCCTGGAAGCATGAAAATCACTTTAAACATGCTAATTTTAGCTCTAACACTGCTGATCCACCTACAAATGTGAACTGACGTTCAAAAATAAACCATTTGAAAACGGACCATTTTCCACATTTCTGAAGCATGACGTAATGGGGGGGGTGTTATCTCTTTTGTCGAAAATCAGCCGTTTTGGCTCGAACATTAAATGCCTCCAAATGGTATTTAATTAACTTCCCGGGGTAAAGAAACCCTTTTTGAGAACTCAGAGTGAGTAAATTGGCCATTTTCATGCACTTTTAGTCATTCCATAAATCTTGTGTTTAGGGCCCCTGGAAGCATGAAAATCACTTTAAACATGCTAATTTTAGCTCTAACACTGATGATCCACCCACAAATGTGAACTGACGTTCAAAAATAAAACATTTGAAAACGGACCATTTTCCACATTTCTGAAGCATGACGTAATGGGGGGGTGTTATCTCTTTTGTCGAAAATCAGCCGTTTTGGCTCGAACATTAAATGCCTCCAAATGGTATTTAATTAACTTCCCGGGGTGAAGAAACCCTTTTTGAGAACTCAGAGTGAGTAAATTGGCCATTTTCATGGACTTTTAACCATTCCATAAATCTTGTGTTTAGGGCCCCTGGAAGCATGAAAATCACTTTAAACATGCTAATATTAGCTCTAACACTGATGATCCACCTACAAATGTGAACTGACGTTCAAAAATAAAACATTTGAAAACGGACCATTTTCCACATTTCTGAAGCATGACGTAATGGGGGGGGTGTTATCTCTTTTGTAAAAAATCAGCTGTTTTTGCTTGAACATTAAATGCCTCCAAATAGTATTTAATTCACTTTCCGAGCCACTGGAAGCATGAAAATCACTTTAAACATGCTAATTTTAGCTCTAACACTGATGATCCACCTACAAATGTGAACTGACGTTCAAAAATAAAACATTTGAAAACGGACCATTTTCCACATTTCTGAAGCATGACGTAATGGGGGGGGGTGTTATCTCTTTTGTCGAAAATCAGCCGTTTTGGCTCGAACATTAAATGCCTCCAAATGGTATTTAATTAACTTCCCGGGGTAAAGAAACCCTTTTTGAGAACTCAGAGTGAGTAAATTGGCCATTTTCATGCACTTTTAACCATTCCATAAATCTTGTGTTTAGGGCCCCTGGAAGCATGAAAATCACTTTAAACATGCTAATTTTAGCTCTAACACTGATGATCCACCTACAAATGTGAACTGACGTTCAAAAATAAAACATTTGAAAACGGACCATTTTCCACATTTCTGAAGCATGACGTAATGGGGGGGGGTGTTATCTCTTTTGTCAAAAATCAGCTGTTTTTGCTTGAACATTAAATGCCTCCAAATAGTATTTAATTCACTTCCCGAGCCCCTGGAAGCATGAAAATCACTTTAAACATGCTAATTTTAGCTCTAACACTGCTGATCCACCTACAAATGTGAACTGACGTTCAAAAATAAACCATTTGAAAACGGACCATTTTCCACATTTCTGAAGCATGACGTAATGGGGGGGGTGTTATCTCTTTTGTCGAAAATCAGCCGTTTTGGCTCGAACATTAAATGCCTCCAAATGGTATTTAATTAACTTCCCGGGGTAAAGAAACCCTTTTTGAGAACTCAGAGTGAGTAAATTGGCCATTTTCATGCACTTTTAACCATTCCATAAATCTTGTGTTTAGGGCCCCTGGAAGCATGAAAATCACTTTAAACATGCTAATTTTAGCTCTAACACTGATGATCCACCTACAAATGTGAACTGACGTTCAAAAATAAAACATTTGAAAACGGACCATTTTCCACATTTCTGAAGCATGACGTAATGGGGGGGGGTGTTATCTCTTTTGTCAAAAATCAGCTGTTTTTGCTTGAACATTAAATGCCTCCAAATAGTATTTAATTCACTTTCCGAGCCCCTGGAAGCATGAAAATCACAATAAACATGCTAATTTTAGCTCTAACACTGATGATCCACCTACAAATGTGAACTGACGTTCAAAAATAAAACATTTGAAAACGGACCATTTTCCACATTTCTGAAGCATGACGTAATGGGGGGGTGTTATCTCTTTTGTCGAAAATCAGCCGTTTTGGCTCGAACATTAAATGCCTCCAAATGGTATTTAATTAACTTCCCGGGGTAAAGAAACCCTTTTTGAAAACTCAGAGTGAGTGAATTGGCCATTTTCATGCACTTTTAGTCATTCCATAAATCTTGTGTTTAGGGCCCCTGGAAGCATGAAAATCACTTTAAACATGCTAATTTTAGCTCTAACACTGATGATCCACCTACAAATGTGAACTGACGTTCAAAAATAAAACATTTGAAAACGGACCATTTTCCACATTTCTGAAGCATGACGTAATGGGGGGGGTGTTATCTCTTTTGTCAAAAATCAGCTGTTTTTGCTTGAACATTAAATACCTCCAAATAGTATTTAATTCACTTTCCGAGCCACTGGAAGCATGAAAATCACTTTAAACATGCTAATTTTAGCTCTAACACTGATGATCCACCTACAAATGTGAACTGACGTTCAAAAATAAAACATTTGAAAATGGACCATTTTCCACATTTCTGAAGCATGACGTAATGGGGGGGGTGTTATCTCTTTTGTCGAAAATCAGCCGTTTTGGCTCGAACATTAAATGCCTCCAAATGGTATTTAATTAACTTCCCGGGGTAAAGAAACCCTTTTTGAGAACTCAGAGTGAGTAAATTGGCCATTTTCATGCACTTTTAACCATTCCATAAATCTTGTGTTTAGGGCCCCTGGAAGCATGAAAATCACTTTAAACATGCTAATTTTAGCTCTAACACTGATGATCCACCTACAAATGTGAACTGACGTTCAAAAATAAAACATTTGAAAACGGACCATTTTCCACATTTCTGAAGCATGACGTAATGGGGGGGGGTGTTATCTCTTTTGTCAAAAATCAGCTGTTTTTGCTTGAACATTAAATGCCTCCAAATAGTATTTAATTCACTTCCCGAGCCCCTGGAAGCATGAAAATCACTTTAAACATGCTAATTTTAGCTCTAACACTGCTGATCCACCTACAAATGTGAACTGACGTTCAAAAATAAACCATTTGAAAACGGACCATTTTCCACATTTCTGAAGCATGACGTAATGGGGGGGTGTTATCTCTTTTGTCGAAAATCAGCCGTTTTGGCTCGAACATTAAATGCCTCCAAATGGTATTTAATTAACTTCCCGGGGTGAAGAAACCCTTTTTGAGAACTCAGAGTGAGTAAATTGGCCATTTTCATGCACTTTTAACCATTCCATAAATCTTGTGTTTAGGGCCCCTGGAAGCATGAAAATCACTTTAAACATGCTAATTTTAGCTCTAACACTGATGATCCACCTACAAATGTGAACTGACGTTCAAAAATAAAACATTTGAAAACGGACCATTTTCCACATTTCTGAAGCATGACGTAATGGGGGGGTGTTATCTCTTTTGTCGAAAATCAGCCGTTTTTGCTCGAACATTAAATGCCTCCAAATGGTATTTAATTAACTTTCCGAGCCCCTGGAAGCATGAAAATCACTTTAAACATGCTAATTTTAGCTCTAACACTGATGATCCACCTACAAACGTGAACTGACGTTCAAAAATAAAACATTTGAAAACGGACCATTTTCCACATTTCTGAAGCATGACGTAATGGGGGGTGTTATCTCTTTTGTCGAAAATCAGCCGTTTTGGCTCGAACATTAAATGCCTCCAAATGGTATTTAATTAACTTCCCGGGGTGAAGAAACCCTTTTTGAGAACTCAGAGTGAGTAAATTGGCCATTTTCATGCACTTTTAACCATTCCATAAATCTTGTGTTTAGGGCCTCTGGAAGCATGAAAATCACTTTAAACATGCTAATTTTAGCTCTAACACTGATGATCCACCTACAAACGTGAACTGACGTTCAAAAATAAAACATTTGAAAACGGACCATTTTCCACATTTCTGAAGCATGACGTAATGGGGGGGTGTTATCTCTTTTGTCGAAAATCAGCCGTTTTGGCTCGAACATTAAATGCCTCCAAATGGTATTTAATTAACTTCCCGGGGTGAAGAAACCCTTTTTGAGAACTCAGAGTGAGTAAATTGGCCATTTTCATGCACTTTTAACCATTCCATAAATCTTGTGTTTAGGGCCTCTGGAAGCATGAAAATCACTTTAAACATGCTAATTTTAGCTCTAACACTGATGATCCACCTACAAATGTGAACTGACGTTCAAAAATAAAACATTTGAAAACTGACCATTTTCCACATTTCTGAAGCATGACGTAATAGGGGGGTGTTATCTCTTTTGTCGAAAATCATCCGTTTTAGCTCGAACATTAAATGCCTCCAAATGGTATTTAATTAACTTCCCGGGATGAAGAAACCTTTTTTGAGAACTCAGAGTAAGTAAATTGGCCATTTTCAAGCACTTTTAACCATTCCATAAATCTTGTGTTTAGGGCCCCTGGAAGCATGAAAATCACTTTAAACATGCTAATTTTAGCTCTAACACTGATGATCCACCTACAAATGTGAACTGACGTTCAAAAATAAAACATTTGAAAACGGACCATTTTCCACATTTCTGAAGCATGACGTAATGGGGGGGTGTTATCTCTTTTGTCGAAAATCAGCCGTTTTTGCTCGAACATTAAATGCCTCCAAATGGTATTTAATTAACTTTCCGAGCCCCTGGAAGCATGAAAATCACTTTAAACATGCTAATTTTAGCTCTAACACTGATGATCCACCTACAAACGTGAACTGACGTTCAAAAATAAAACATTTGAAAACGGACCATTTTCCACATTTCTGAAGCATGACGTAATGGGGGTGTTATCTCTTTTGTCGAAAATCAGCCGTTTTGGCTCGAACATTAAATGCCTCCAAATGGTATTTAATTAACTTCCCGGGGTGAAGAAACCCTTTTTGAGAACTCAGAGTGAGTAAATTGGCCATTTTCATGCACTTTTAACCATTCCATAAATCTTGTGTTTAGGGCCTCTGGAAGCATGAAAATCACTTTAAACATGCTAATTTTAGCTCTAACACTGATGATCCACCTACAAACGTGAACTGACGTTCAAAAATAAAACATTTGAAAACGGACCATTTTCCACATTTCTGAAGCATGACGTAATGGGGGGGTGTTATCTCTTTTGTCGAAAATCAGCCGTTTTGGCTCGAACATTAAATGCCTCCAAATGGTATTTAATTAACTTCCCGGGGTGAAGAAACCCTTTTTGAGAACTCAGAGTGAGTAAATTGGCCATTTTCATGCACTTTTAACCATTCCATAAATCTTGTGTTTAGGGCCTCTGGAAGCATGAAAATCACTTTAAACATGCTAATTTTAGCTCTAACACTGATGATCCACCTACAAATGTGAACTGACGTTCAAAAATAAAACATTTGAAAACGGACCATTTTCCACATTTCTGAAGCATGACGTAATAGGGGGGTGTTATCTCTTTTGTCGAAAATCATCCGTTTTAGCTCGAACATTAAATGCCTCCAAATGGTATTTAATTAACTTCCCGGGATGAAGAAACCTTTTTTGAGAACTCAGAGTAAGTAAATTGGCCATTTTCATGCACTTTTAACCATTCCATAAATCTTGTGTTTAGGGCCCCTGGAAGCATGAAAATCACTTTAAACATGCTAATTTTAGCTCTAACACTGATGATCCACCTACACATGTGAACTGACGTTCAAAAATAAAACATTTGAAAACGGACCATTTTCCACATTTCTGAAGCATGACGTAATGGGGGGGTGTTATCTCTTTTGTCGAAAATCAGCCGTTTTTGCTCGAACATTAAATGCCTCCAAATGGTATTTAATTAACTTTCCGAGCCCCTGGAAGCATGAAAATCACTTTAAACATGCTAATTTTAGCTCTAACACTGATGATCCACCTACAAATGTGAACTGACGTTCAAAAATAAAACATTTGAAAACGGACCATTTTCCACATTTCTGAAGCATGACGGAATGGGGGGGTGTTATCTCTTTTGTCGAAAATCTGCCGTTTTTGCTCGAACATTAAATGCCTCCAAATGGTATTTAATTAACTTCCCGGGGTGAAGAAACCCTTTTTGAGAACTCAGAGTGAGTAAATTGGCCATTTTCATGCACTTTTAACCATTCCATAAATCTTGTGTTTAGGGCCCCTGGAAGCATGAAAATCACTTTAAACATGCTAATTTCAGCTCTAACACTGATGATCCACCTACAAATGTGAACTGACGTTCAAAAATAAAACATTTGAAAACGGACCATTTTCCACATTTCTGAAGCATGACGTAATGGGGGGGGTGTTATCTCTTTTGTCAAAAATCAGCTGTTTTTGCTTGAACATTAAATGCCTCCAAATAGTATTTAATTCACTTCCCGAGCCCCTGGAAGCATGAAAATCACTTTAAACATGCTAATTTTAGCTCTAACACTGCTGATCCACCTACAAATGTGAACTGACGTTCAAAAATAAACCATTTGAAAACGGACCATTTTCCACATTTCTGAAGCATGACGTTATGGGGGGGTGTTATCTCTTTTGTCGAAAATCAGCCGTTTTGGCTCGAACATTAAATGCCTCCAAATGGTATTTAATTAACTTCCCGGGGTGAAGAAACCCTTTTTGAGAACTCAGAGTGAGTAAATTGGCCATTTTCATGCACTTTTAACCATTCTATAAATCTTGTGTTTAGGGCCCCTGGAAGCATGAAAATCACTTTAAACATGCTAATTTTAGCTCTAACACTGATGATCCACCTACAAATGTGAACTGACGTTCAAAAATAAAACATTTGAAAACGGACCATTTTCCACATTTCTGAAGCATGACGTAATAGGGGGGTGTTATCTCTTTTGTCGAAAATCATCCGTTTTAGCTCAAACATTAAATGCCTCCAAATGGTATTTAATTAACTTCCCGGGATGAAGAAACCTTTTTTGAGAACTCAGAGTAAGTAAATTGGCCATTTTCATGCACTTTTAACCATTCCATAAATCTTGTGTTTAGGGCCCCTGGAAGCATGAAAATCACTTTAAACATGCTAATTTTAGCTCTAACACTGATGATCCACCTACAAATGTGAACTGACGTTCAAAAATAAAACATTTGAAAACGGACCATTTTCCACATTTCTGAAGCATGACGTAATGGGGGGGTGTTATCTCTTTTGTCAAAAATCAGCCGTTTTAGCTCGAACATTAAATGCCTCCAAATGGTATTTAATTAACTTTCCGAGCCCCTGGAAGCATGAAAATCACTTTAAACATGCTAATTTTAGCTCTAACACTGATGATCCACCTACAAATGTGAACTGACGTTCAAAAATAAAACATTTGAAAACGGACCATTTTCCACATTTCTGAAGCATGACGTAATATGGGGGTGTTATCTCTTTTGTCAAAAATCAGCCGTTTTAGCTCGAACATTAAATGCCTCCAAATGGTATTTAATTAACTTCCCGGGATGAAGAAACCTTTTTTGAGAACTCAGAGTGAGTAAATTGGCCATTTTCATGCACTTTTAACCATTTCATAAATCTTGTGTTTAGGGCCCCTGAAAGCATGAAAATCACTTTAAACATGCTAATTTTAGCTCTAACACTGATGATCCACCTACAAACGTGAACTGATGTTCAAAAATAAAACATTTGAAAACGGACCATTTTCCACATTTCTGAAGCATGACGTAATGGGGGGGTGTTATCTCTTTTGTCGAAAATCTGCCGTTTTTGCTCGAACATTAAATGCCTCCAAATGGTATTTAATTAACTTCCCGGGGTGAAGAAACCCTTTTTGAGAACTCAGAGTGAGTAAATTGGCCATTTTCATGCACTTTTAACCATTCCATAAATCTTGTGTTTAGGGCCCCTGGAAGCATGAAAATCACTTTAAACATGCTAATTTTAGCTCTAACACTGATGATCCACCTACAAATGTGAACTGACGTTCAAAAATAAAACATTTGAAAACGGACCATTTTCCACATTTCTGAAGCATGAAGTAATGGGGGGTGTTATCTCTTTTGTCAAAAATCAGCTGTTTTTGCTTGAACATTAAATGCCTCCAAATAGTATTTAATTCACTTCCCGAGCCCCTGGAAGCATGAAAATCACTTTAAACATGCTAATTTTAGCTCTAACACTGATGATCCACCTACAAATGTGAACTGACGTTCAAAAATAAAACATTTGAAAACGGACCATTTTCCACATTTCTGAAGCATGACGTAATGGGGGGGTGTTATCTCTTTTGTCGAAAATCAGCTGTTTTGGCTCGAACATTAAATGCCTCCAAATGGTATTTAATTAACTTCCCGGGGTGAAGAAACCCCTTTTGAGAACCCAGAGTGAGTAAATTGGCCATTTTCATGGACTTTTAACCATTCCATAAATCTTGTGTTTAGGGCCCCTGGAAGCATGAAAATCACTTTAAACATGCTAATTTTAGCTCTAACACTGATGATCCACCTACAAATGTGAACTGACGTTCAAAAATAAAACATTTGAAAACGGAGCATTTTCCACATTTCTGAAGCATGACGTAATGGGGGGTGTTATCTCTTTTGTCGAAAATCAGCCGGTTTTTGGCTCGAACATTAAATGCCTCCAAATGGTATTTAATTAACTTCCCGGGGTGAAGAAACCCTTTTTGAGAACTCAGAGTGTGTAAATTGGCCATTTTCATGCACTTTTAACCATTCCTTAAATCTTGTGTTTAGGGCCCCTGGAAGCATGAAAATCACTTTAAACATGCTAATTTTAGCTCTAACACTGATGATTCACCTACAAATGTGAACTGACGTTCAAAAATAAAACATTTGAAAACGGACCATATTCCACATTTCTGAAGCATGACCTAATGGGGGGGTGTTATCTCTTTTGTCAAAAATCAGCTGTTTTTGCTTGAACATTAAATGCCTCCAAATAGTATTTAATTCACTTCCCGAGCCCCTGGAAGCATGAAAATCACTTTAAACATGCTAATTTTAGCTCTAACACTGATGATCCACCTACAAATGTGAACTGACGTTCAAAAATAAAACATTTGAAAACGGACCATTTTCCATATTTCTGAAGCATGACGTAATGGGGGGGGTGTTATCTCTTTTGTCGAAAATCAGCCGTTTTGGCTCGAACATTAAATGCCTCCAAATGGTATTTAATTAACTTCCTGGGGTGAAGAAACCCTTTTTGAGAACTCAGAGTGAGTAAATTGGCCATTTTCATGCACTTTCAACCATTCCATAAATCTTGTGTTTAGGTCCCCTGGAAGCATGAAAATCACTTTAAACATGCTAATTTTAGCTCTAACACTGATGATCCACCTACAAATGTGAACTGACGTTCAAAAATAAAACATTTGAAAACGGACCATTTTCCACATTTCTGAAGCATGACGTAATGGGGGGGGTGTTATCTCTTTTGACAAAAATCAGCTGTTTTTGCTTGAACATTAAATGCCTCCAAATGGTATTTAATTAACTTTCCGAGCCCCTGGAAGCATGAAAATCACTTTAAACATGCTAATTTTAGCTCTAACGCTGATGATCCACCTACAAATGTGAACTGACGTTCAAAAATAAAACATTTGAAAACGGACCATTTTCCACATTTCTGAAGCATGACGTAATGGGGGGGTGTTATCTCTTTTGTCGAAAATCAGCCGTTTTGGCTCGAACATTAAATGCCTCCAAATGGTATTTAATTAACTTCCCGGGATGAAGAAACCTTTTTTGAGAACTCAGAGTGAGTAAATTGGCCATTTTCATGCACTTTTAACCATTTCATAAATCTTGTGTTTAGGGCCCCTGAAAGCATGAAAATCACTTTAAACATGCTAATTTTAGCTCTAACACTGATGATCCACCTACAAATGTGAACTGACGTTCAAAAATAAAACATTTGAAAACGGACCATTTTCCACATTTCTGAAGCATGACGTAATAGGGGGGTGTTATCTCTTTTGTCGAAAATCTGCAGTTTTTGCTCGAACATTAAATGCCTCCAAATGGTATTTAATTAACTTCCCGGGATGAAGAAACCTTTTTTGAGAACTCAGAGTAAGTAAATTGGCCATTTTCATGCACTTTTAACCATTCCATAAATCTTGTGTTTAGGGCCCCTGGAAGCATGAAAATCACTTTAAACATGCTAATTTTAGCTCTAACACTGATGATCCACCTACAAATGTGAACTGACGTTCAAAAATAAAACATTTGAAAACGGACCATGTTCCACATTTCTGAAGCATGACGTAATGGGGGGGTGTTATCTCTTTTGTCGAAAATCAGCCGTTTTTGCTCGAACATTAAATGCCTCTAAATGGTATTTAATTAACTTTCCGAGCCCCTGGAAGCATGAAAATCACTTTAAACATGCTAATTTTAGCTCTAACACTGATGATCCACCTACAAATGTGAACTGACGTTCAAAAATAAAACATTTGAAAACGGACCATTTTCCACATTTCTGAAGCATGACGTAATGGGGGGGTGTTATCTCTTTTGTCAAAAATCAGCCGTTTTAGCTCGAACATTAAATGCCTCCAAATGGTATTTAATTAACTTCCCGGGATGAAGAAACCTTTTTTGAGAAGTCAGAGTGAGTAAATTGGCCATTTTCATGCACTTTTAACCATTTCATAAATCTTGTGTTTAGGGCCCCTGAAAGCATGAAAATCACTTTAAACGTGCTAATTTTAGCTCTAACACTGCTGATCCACCTACAAATGTGAACTGACGTTCAAAAATAAACCATTTGAAAACGGACCATTTTCCACATTTCTGAAGCATGACGTAATGGGGGGGTGTTATCTCTTTTGTCAAAAATCTGCCGTTTTTGCTCGAACATTAAATGCCTCCAAATGGTATTTAATTAACTTCCCGGGGTGAAGAAACCCTTTTTGAGAACTCAGAGTGAGTAAATTGGCCATTTTCATGCACTTTTAACCATTCCATAAATCTTGTGTTTAGGGCCCCTGGAAGCATGAAAATCACTTTAAACATGTTAATTTTAGCTCTAACACTGATGATCCACCTACAAATGTGAACTGACGTTCAAAAATAAAACATTTGAAAACGGACCATTTTCCACATTTCTGAAGCATGACGTAATGGGGGGGTGTTATCTCTTTTGTCAAAAATCAGCTGTTTTTGCTTGAACATTAAATGCCTCCAAATAGTATTTAATTCACTTTCCGAGCCCCTGGAAGCATGAAAATCACTTTAAACATGCTAATTTTAGCTCTAACACTGATGATCCACCTACAAATGTGAACTGACGTTCAAAAATAAAACATTTGAAAACGGACCATTTTCCACATTTCTGAAGCATGACGTAATGGGGGGGTGTTATCTCTTTTGTCGAAAATCAGCCGTTTTGGCTCGAACATTAAATGCCTCCAAATGGTATTTAATTAACTTTCCGGGGTGAAGAAACCTTTTTGGGAACTCAGAGTGAGTAAATTGGTCATTTTCATGCACTTTTAACCATTCCATAAATCTTGTGTTTAGGGCCCCTGGAAGCATGAAAATCACTTTAAACATGCTAATTTTAGCTCTAACACTGATGATCCACCTACAAATGTGAACTGACGTTCAAAAATAAAACATTTGAAAACGGACCATTTTCCACATTTCTGAAGCATGACGTAATAGGGGGGTGTTATCTCTTTTGTCGAAAATCATCCGTTTTAGCTCGAACAATAAATGCCTCCAAATGGTATTTAATTAACTTCCCGGGATGAAGAAACCTTTTTTGAGAACTCAGAGTAAGTAAATTGGCCATTTTCATGCACTTTTAACCATTTCATAAATCTTGTGTTTAGGGCCCCTGAAAGCTTGAAAATCACTTTAAACATGCTAATTTTAGCTCTAACACTGATGATCCACCTACAAACGTGAACTGACGTTCAAAAATAAAACATTTGAAAACGAACCATTTTCCACATTTCTGAAGCATGACGTAATGGGGGGGTGTTATCTCTTTTGTCGAAAATCTGCCGTTTTTGCTCGAACATTAAATGCCTCCAAATGGTATTTAATTAACTTCCCGGGGTGAAGAAACCCTTTTTGAGAACTCAGAGTGAGTAAATTGGCCATTTTCATGCACTTTTAACCATTCCATAAATCTTGTGTTTAGGGCCCCTGGAAGCATGAAAATCACTTTAAACATGCTAATTTTAGCTCTAACACTGATGATCCACCTACAAATGTGAACTGACGTTCAAAAATAAAACATTTGAAAATGGACCATTTTCCACATTTCTGAAGCATGACGTAATGGGGGGGTGTTATCTCTTTTGTCGAAAATCAGCCGTTTTGGCTCGAACATTAAATGCCTCCAAATGGTATTTAATTAACTTCCCGGGGTGAAGAAACCCCTTTTGAGAACTCAGAGTGTAAATTGGCCATTTTCATGGACTTTTAACCATTCCATAAATCTTGTGTTTAGGGCCCCTGGAAGCATGAAAATCACTTTAAACATGCTAATTTTAGCTCTAACACTGATGATCCACCTACAAATGTGAACTGACGTTCAAAAATAAAACATTTGAAAACGGACCATTTTCCACATTTCTGAAGCATGACGTAATGGGGGGTGTTATCTCTTTTGTCGAAAATCAGCCGGTTTTTGGCTCGAACATTAAATGCCTCCAAATGGTATTTAATTAACTTCCCGGGGTGAAGAAACCCTTTTTGAGAACTCAGAGTGTGTAAATTGGCCATTTTCATGCACTTTTAACCATTCCTTAAATCTTGTGTTTAGGGCCCCTGGAAGCATGAAAATCACTTTAAACATGCTAATTTTAGCTCTAACACTGATGATTCACCTATAAATGTGAACTGACGTTCAAAAATAAAACATTTGAAAACGGACCATATTCCACATTTCTGAAGCATGACGTAATGGGGGGGTGTTATCTCTTTTGTCAAAAATCAGCTGTTTTTGCTTGAACATTAAATGCCTCCAAATAGTATTTAATTCACTTCCCGAGCCCCTGGAAGCATGAAAATCACTTTAAACATGCTAATTTTAGCTCTAACACTGATGATCCACCTACAAATGTGAACTGACGTTCAAAAATAAAACATTTGAAAACGGACCATTTTCCACATTTCTGAAGCATGACGTAATAGGGGGGTGTTATCTCTTTTGTCGAAAATCTGCAGTTTTTGCTCGAACATTAAATGCCTCCAAATGGTATTTAATTAACTTCCCGGGATGAAGAAACCTTTTTTGAGAACTCAGAGTAAGTAAATTGGCCATTTTCATGCACTTTTAACCATTCCATAAATCTTGTGTTTAGGGCCCCTGGAAGCATGAAAATCACTTTAAACATGCTAATTTTAGCTCTAACACTGATGATCCACCTACAAATGTGAACTGACGTTCAAAAATAAAACATTTGAAAACGGACCATTTTCCACATTTCTGAAGCATGACGTAATGGGGGGGTGTTATCTCTTTTGTCAAAAATCAGCCGTTTTAGCTCGAACATTAAATGCCTCCAAATGGTATTTAATTAACTTCCCGGGATGAAGAAACCTTTTTTGAGAAGTCAGAGTGAGTAAATTGGCCATTTTCATGCACTTTTAACCATTTCATAAATCTTGTGTTTAGGGCCCCTGAAAGCATGAAAATCACTTTAAACGTGCTAATTTTAGCTCTAACACTGCTGATCCACCTACAAATGTGAACTGACGTTCAAAAATAAACCATTTGAAAACGGACCATTTTCCACATTTCTGAAGCATGACGTAATGGGGGGGTGTTATCTCTTTTGTCAAAAATCTGCCGTTTTTGCTCGAACATTAAATGCCTCCAAATGGTATTTAATTAACTTCCCGGGGTGAAGAAACCCTTTTTGAGAACTCAGAGTGAGTAAATTGGCCATTTTCATGCACTTTTAACCATTCCATAAATCTTGTGTTTAGGGCCCCTGGAAGCATGAAAATCACTTTAAACATGCTAATTTTAGCTCTAACACTGATGATCCACCTACAAATGTGAACTGACGTTCAAAAATAAAACATTTGAAAACGGACCATTTTCCACATTTCTGAAGCATGAAGAAATGGGGGGGTGTTATCTCTTTTGTCAAAAATCAGCTGTTTTTGCTTGAACATTAAATGCCTCCAAATAGTATTTAATTCACTTTCCGAGCCCCTGGAAGCATGAAAATCACTTTAAACATGCTAATTTTAGCTCTAACACTGATGATCCACCTACAAATGTGAACTGACGTTCAAAAATAAAACATTTGAAAACGGACCATTTTCCACATTTCTGAAGCATGACGTAATGGGGGGGTGTTATCTCTTTTGTCGAAAATCAGCCGTTTTGGCTCGAACATTAAATGCCTCCAAATGGTATTTAATTAACTTTCCGGGGTGAAGAAACCTTTTTGGGAACTCAGAGTGAGTAAATTGGCCATTTTCATGCACTTTTAACCATTCCATAAATCTTGTGTTTAGGGCCCCTGGAAGCATGAAAATCACTTTAAACATGCTAATTTTAGCTCTAACACTGATGATCCACCTACAAATGTGAACTGACGTTCAAAAATAAAACATTTGAAAACGGACCATTTTCCACATTTCTGAAGCATGACGTAATAGGGGGGTGTTATCTCTTTTGTCGAAAATCATCCGTTTTAGCTCGAACAATAAATGCCTCCAAATGGTATTTAATTAACTTCCCGGGATGAAGAAACCTTTTTTGAGAACTCAGAGTAAGTAAATTGGCCATTTTCATGCACTTTTAACCATTTCATAAATCTTGTGTTTAGGGCCCCTGAAAGCTTGAAAATCACTTTAAACATGCTAATTTTAGCTCTAACACTGATGATCCACCTACAAACGTGAACTGACGTTCAAAAATAAAACATTTGAAAACGAACCATTTTCCACATTTCTGAAGCATGACGTAATGGGGGGGTGTTATCTCTTTTGTCGAAAATCTGCCGTTTTTGCTCGAACATTAAATGCCTCCAAATGGTATTTAATTAACTTCCCGGGGTGAAGAAACCCTTTTTGAGAACTCAGAGTGAGTAAATTGGCCATTTTCATGCACTTTTAACCATTCCATAAATCTTGTGTTTAGGGCCCCTGGAAGCATGAAAATCACTTTAAACATGCTAATTTTAGCTCTAACACTGATGATCCACCTACAAATGTGAACTGACGTTCAAAAATAAAACATTTGAAAATGGACCATTTTCCACATTTCTGAAGCATGACGTAATGGGGGGGTGTTATCTCTTTTGTCGAAAATCAGCCGTTTTGGCTCGAACATTAAATGCCTCCAAATGGTATTTAATTAACTTCCCGGGGTGAAGAAACCCCTTTTGAGAACTCAGAGTGAGTAAATTGGCCATTTTCATGGACTTTTAACCATTCCATAAATCTTGTGTTTAGGGCCCCTGGAAGCATGAAAATCACTTTAAACATGCTAATTTTAGCTCTAACACTGATGATCCACCTACAAATGTGAACTGACGTTCAAAAATAAAACATTTGAAAACGGACCATTTTCCACATTTCTGAAGCATGACGTAATGGGGGGTGTTATCTCTTTTGTCGAAAATCAGCCGGTTTTTCGCTCGAACATTAAATGCCTCCAAATGGTATTTAATTAACTTCCCGGGGTGAAGAAACCCTTTTTGAGAACTCAGAGTGTGTAAATTGGCCATTTTCATGCACTTTTAACCATTCCTTAAATCTTGTGTTTAGGGCCCCTGGAAGCATGAAAATCACTTTAAACATGCTAATTTTAGCTCTAACACTGATGATTCACCTATAAATGTGAACTGACGTTCAAAAATAAAACATTTGAAAACGGACCATATTCCACATTTCTGAAGCATGACGTAATGGGGGGGTGTTATCTCTTTTGTCAAAAATCAGCTGTTTTTGCTTGAACATTAAATGCCTCCAAATAGTATTTAATTCACTTCCCGAGCCCCTGGAAGCATGAAAATCACTTTAAACATGCTAATTTTAGCTCTAACACTGATGATCCACCTACAAATGTGAACTGACGTTCAAAAATAAAACATTTGAAAACGGACCATTTTCCACATTTCTGAAGCATGACGTAATGGGGGGGTGTTATCTCTTTTGTCAAAAATCAGCCGTTTTAGCTCGAACATTAAATGCCTCCAAATGGTATTTAATTAACTTCCCGGGATGAAGAAACCTTTTTTGAGAACTCAGAGTGAGTAAATTGGCCATTTTCATGCACTTTTAACCATTTCATAAATCTTGTGTTTAGGGCCCCTGAAAGCATGAAAATCACTTTAAACATGCTAATTTTAGCTCTAACACTGATGATCCACCTACAAACGTGAACTGACGTTCAAAAATAAAACATTTGAAAATGGACCATTTTCCACATTTCTGAAGCATGACGTAATGGGGGGGTGTTATCTCTTTTGTCGAAAATCTGCCGTTTTTGCTCGAACATTAAATGCCTCCAAATGGTATTTAATTAACTTCCCGGGGTGAAGAAACCCTCTTTGAGAACTCAGAGTGAGTAAATTGGCCATTTTCATGCACTTTTAACCATTCCATAAATCTTGTGTTTAGGGCCCCTGGAAGCATGAAAATCACTTTAAACATGCTAATTTTAGCTCTAACACTGATGATCCACCTACAAATGTGAACTGACGTTCAAAAATAAAACATTTGAAAACGGACCATTTTCCACATTTCTGAAGCATGACGTAATGGGGGGTGTTATCTCTTTTGTCGAAAATCAGCCGGTTTTTGGCTCGAACATTAAATGCCTCCAAATGGTATTTAATTAACTTCCCGGGGTGAAGAAACGCTTTTTGAGAACTCAGAGTGAGTAAATTGGCCATTTTCATGCACTTTTAACCATTCCTTAAATCTTGTGTTTAGGGCCCCTGGAAGCATGAAAATCACTTTAAACATGCTAATTTTAGCTCTAACACTGATGATTCACCTACAAATGTGAACTGACGTTCAAAAATAAAACATTTGAAAACGGACCATATTCCACATTTCTGAAGCATGACGTAATGGGAGGGTGTTATCTCTTTTGTCAAATATCAGCTGTTTTTGCTTGAACATTAAATGCCTCCAAATAGTATTTAATTCACTTCCCGAGCCCCTGGAAGCATGAAAATCACTTTAAACATGCTAATTTTAGCTCTAACACTGATGATCCACCTACAAATGTGAACTGACGTTCAAAAATAAAACATTTGAAAACAGACCATTTTCCATATTTCTGAAGCATGACGTAATGGGGGGGGTGTTATCTCTTTTGTCGAAAATCAGCCGCTTTGGCTCGAACATTAAATGCCTCCAAATGGTATTTAATTAACTTCCCGGGGTGAAGAAACCCTTTTTGAGAACTCAGAGTGAGTAAATTGGCCATTTTCATGCACTTTTAACCATTCCATAAATCTTGTGTTTAGGTCCCCTGGAAGCATGAAAATCACTTTAAACATGCTAATTTTAGCTCTAACACTGATGATCCACCTACAAATGTGAACTGACGTTCAAAAATAAAACATTTGAAAACGGACCATTTTCCACATTTCTGAAGCATGACGTAATGGGGGGGTGTTATCTCTTTTGTCAAAAATCAGCTGTTTTTGCTTGAACATTAAATGCCTCCAAATAGTATTCAATTCACTTTCCGAGCCCCTAGAAGCATGAAAAGCACAATAAACATGCTAATTTTAGCTCTAACACTGATGATCCACCTACAAATGTGAACTGACGTTCAAAAATAAAACATTTGAAAACGGACCATTTTCCACATTTCTGAAGCATGACGTAATGGGGGGGTGTTATCTCTTTTGTCGAAAATCAGCCGTTTTGGCTCGAACATTAAATGCCTCCAAATGGTATTTAATTAACTTCCCGGGGTGAAGAAACCCTTTTTGAGAACTCAGAGTGAGTAAATTGGCCATTTTCATGGACTTTTAACCATTCCATAAATCTTGTGTTTAGGGCCCCTGGAAGCATGAAAATCACTTTAAACATGCTAATTTTAGCTCTAACACTGATGATCCACCTACAAATGTGAACTGACGTTCAAAAATAAAACATTTGAAAACGGACCATTTTCCACATTTCTGAAGCATGACGTAATGGGGGGGGGTGTTATCTCTTTTGTCAAAAATCAGCTGTTTTTGCTTGAACATTAAATGCCTCCAAATAGTATTTAATTCACTTTCCGAGCCCCTGGAAGCATGAAAATCACTTTAAACATGCTAATTTTAGCTCTAACACTGATGATCCACCTACAAATGTGAACTGACGTTCAAAAATAAAACATTTGAAAACGGACCATTTTCCACATTTCTGAAGCATTACGTTATGGGGGGGTGTTATCTCTTTTGTCGAAAATCAGCCGTTTTGGCTCGAACATTAAATGCCTCCAAATGGTATTTAATTAACTTCCCGGGGTAAAGAAACCCTTTTTGAGAACTCAGAGTGAGTAAATTGGCCATTTTCATGCACTTTTAACCATTCCATAAATCTTGTGTTTAGGGCCCCTGGAAGCATGAAAATCACTTTAAACATGCTAATTTTAGCTCTAACACTGATGATCCACCTACAAATGTGAACTGACGTTCAAAAATAAAACATTTGAAAACGGACCATTTTCCACATTTCTGAAGCATGACGTAATGGGGGGGGGTGTTATCTCTTTTGTCAAAAATCTGCTGTTTTTGCTTGAACATTAAATGCCTCCAAATAGTATTTAATTCACTTCCCGAGCCCCTGGAAGCATGAAAACCACTTTAAACATGCTAATTTTAGCTCTAACACTGCTGATCCACCTACAAATGTGAACTGACGTTCAAAAATAAACCATTTGAAAACGGACCATTTTCCACATTTCTGAAGCATGACGTAATGGGGAGGTGTTATCTCTTTTGTCGAAAATCAGCCGTTTTGGCTCGAACATTAAATGCCTCCAAATGGTATTTAATTAACTTCCCGGGGTGAAGAAACCCTTTTTGAGAACTCAGAGTGAGTAAATTGGCCATTTTCATGCACTTTTAACCATTCCATAAATCTTGTGTTTAGGGCCCCTGGAAGCATGAAAATCACTTTAAACATGCTAATTTTAGCTCTAACACTGATGATCCACCTACAAATGTGAACTGACGTTCAAAAATAAAACATTTGAAAATGGACCATTTTCCACATTTCTGAAGCATGACGTAATGGGGGGGGTGTTATCTCTTTTGTCAAAAATCAGCCGTTTTTTATCGAACATTAAAAGCCTCCAAATGGTATTTAATTAACTTTCCGAGCCCCTGGAAGCATGAAAATCACTTTAAACATGCTAATTTTAGCTCTAACACTGATGATCCACCTACAAATGTGAACTGACGTTCAAAAATAAAACATTTGAAAAAGGAACCATTTTCCACATTTCTGAAGCATGACGTAATGGGGGTTGTTATCTCTTTTGTCAAAAATCAGCCGTTTTAGCTCGAACATTAAATGCCTCCAAATGGTATTTAATTAACTTCCCGGGATGAAGAAACCTTTTTTGAGAACTCAGAGTGAGTAAATTGGCCATTTTCATGCACTTTTAACCATTCCATAAATCTTGTGTTTAGGGCCCCTGGAAGCATGAAAATCACTTTAAACATGCTAATTTTAGCTCTAACACTGATGATCCACCTACAAATGTGAACTGACGTTCAAAAATAAAACATTTGAAAACGGACCATTTTCCACATTTCTGAAGCATGAAGTAATGGGGGTGTGTTATCTCTTTTGTCAAAAATCAGCTGTTTTTGCTTGAACATTAAATGCCTCCAAATAGTATTTAATTCACTTCCCGAGCCCCTGGAAGCATGAAAATCACTTTAAACATGCTAATTTTAGCTCTAACACTGATGATCCACCTACAAATGTGAACTGACGTTCAAAAATAAAACATTTGAAAACGGACCATTTTCCACATTTCTGAAGCATGACGTAATGGGGGGGTGTTATCTCTTTTGTCGAAAATCAGCCGTTTTGGCTCGAACATTAAATGCCTCCAAATGGTATTTAATTAACTTCCCGGGGTGAAGAAACCCCTTTTGAGAACTCAGAGTGAGTAAATTGGCCATTTTTATGGACTTTTAACCATTCCATAAATCTTATGTTTAGGGCCCCTGGAAGCATGAAAATCACTTTAAACATGCTAATTTTAGCTCTAACACTGATGATCCACCTACAAATGTGTACTGACGTTCAAAAATAAAACATTTGAAAACGGACCATATTCCACATTTCTGAAGCATGACGTAATGGGGGGGTGTTATCTCTTTTGTCAAAAATCAGCTGTTTTTGCTTGAACATTAAATGCCTCCAAATAGTATTTAATTCACTTCCCGAGCCCCTGGAAGCATGAAAATCACTTTAAACATGCTAATTTTAGCTCTAACACTGATGATCCACCTACAAATGTGAACTGACGTTCAAAAATAAAACATTTGAAAACGGACCATTTTCCACATTTCTGAAGCATGACGTAATGGGGGGGGTGTTATCTCTTTTGTCGAAAATCAGCCGTTTTGGCTCGAAAATTAAATGCCTCCAAATGGTATTTAATTAACTTCCCGGGGTGAAGAAACCCTTTTTGAGAACTCAGAGTGAGTAAATTGGCCATTTTCATGCACTTTTAACCATTCCATAAATCTTGTGTTTAGGGCCCCTGGAAGCATGAAAATCACTTTAAACATGCTAATTTTAGCTCTAACACTGATGATCCACCTACAAATGTGAACTGACGTTCAAAAATAAAACATTTGAAAACGGACCATTTTCCACATTTCTGAAGCATGACGTAATGGGGGGTGTTATCTCTTTTGTCAAAAATCAGCTGTTTTTGCTTGAACATTAAATGCCTCCAAATAGTATTTAATTCACTTCCTGAGCCCCTGGAAGCATGAAAATCACTTTAAACATGCTAATTTTAGCTCTAACCCTGATGATCCACCTACAAATGTGAACTGACGTTCAAAAATAAAACATTTGAAAACGGACCATTTTCCACATTTCTGAAGCATGACGTAATGGGGGGGTGTTATCT
Organism: Lissotriton vulgaris; assembly: GCF_964263255.1. Taxonomy (NCBI): domain Eukaryota; kingdom Metazoa; phylum Chordata; class Amphibia; order Caudata; family Salamandridae; genus Lissotriton; species Lissotriton vulgaris. Next base: position 339,702 of record NW_028244200.1, on the reverse strand, counting down.
CTTTTGTCGAAAATCAGCCGTTTTGGCTCGAACATTAAATGCCTCCAAATGGTATTTAATTAACTTCCGGGGGTGAAGAACCCCTTTTTTAGAACTCAGAGTGAGTAAATTGGCCATTTTCATGCACTTTTAACCATTCCATAAATCTTGTGTTTAGGGCCCCTGGAAGCATGAAAATCACTTTAAACATGCTAATTTTAGCTCTAACACTGATGATCCACCTACAAATGTGAACTGACGTTCAAAAATAAAACATTTGAAAACGGACCATTTTCCACATTTCTGAAGCATGACGTAATGGGGGGTGTTATCTCTTTTGTCAAAAATCAGCTGTTTTTGCTTGAACATTAAATGCCTCCAAATAGTATTTAATTCACTTCCCGAGCCCCTGGAAGCATGAAAATCACTTTAAACATGCTAATTTTAGCTCTAACACTGATGATCCACCTACAAATGTGAACTGACGTTCAAAAATAAAACATTTGAAAACGGACCATTTTCCACATTTCTGAAGCATGACGTAATGGGGGGGTGTTATCTCTTTTGTCGAAAATCAGCCGTTTTGGCTCGAACATTAAATGCCTCCAAATGGTATTTAATTAACTTCCGGGGGTGAAGAACCCCTTTTTTAGAACTCAGAGTGAGTAAATTGGCCATTTTCATGCACTTTTAACCATTCCATAAATCTTGTGTTTAGGGCCCCTGGAAGCATGAAAATCACTTTAAACATGCTAATTTTAGCTCTAACACTGATGATCCACCTACAAATGTGAACTGACGTTCAAAAATAAAACATTTGAAAACGGACCATTTTCCACATTTCTGAAGCATGACGTAATGGGGGGTGTTATCTCTTTTGTCAAAAATCAGCTGTTTTTGCTTGAACATTAAATGCCTCCAAATAGTATTTAATTCACTTCCCGAGCCCCTGGAAGCATGAAAATCACTTTAAACATGCTATTTTTAGCTCTAACACTGATGATCCACCTACAAATGTGAACTGACGTTCAAAAATAAAACATTTGAAAACGGACCATTTTCCACATTTCTGAAGCATGAAGTAATGGGGGGGTGTTATCTCTTTTGTCAAAAATCAGCTGTTTTTGCTTGAACATTAAATGCCTCCAAATAGTATTTAATTCACTTCCCGAGCCCCTGGAAGCATGAAAATCACTTTAAACATGCTAATTTTAGCTCTAACACTGATGATCCACCTACAAATGTGAACTGACGTTCAAAAATAAAACATTTGAAAACGGACCATTTTCCACATTTCTGAAGCATGACGTAATGGGGGGGTGTTATCTCTTTTGTCGAAAATCAGCCGTTTTGGCTCGAACATTAAATGCCTCCAAATGGTATTTAATTAACTTCCCGGGGTGAAGAAACCCCTTTTGAGAACTCAGAGTGAGTAAATTGGCCATTTTCATGGACTTTTAACCATTCCATAAATCTTGTGTTTAGGGCCCCTGGAAGCATGAAAATCACTTTAAACATGCTAATTTTAGCTCTAACACTGATGATCCACCTACAAATGTGAACTGACGTTCAAAAATAAAACATTTGAAAACGGACCATTTTCCACATTTCTGAAGCATGAAGTAATGGGGGGGTGTTATCTCTTTTGTCAAAAATCAGCTGTTTTTGCTTGAACATTAAATGCCTCCAAATAGTATTTAATTCACTTCCCGAGCCCCTGGAAGCATGAAAATCACTTTAAACATGCTAATTTTAGCTCTAACACTGATGATCCACCTACAAATGTGAACTGACGTTCAAAAATAAAACATTTGAAAACGGACCATTTTCCACATTTCTGAAGCATGACGTAATGGGGGGGTGTTATCTCTTTTGTCGAAAATCAGCCGTTTTGGCTCGAACATTAAATGCCTCCAAATGGTATTTAATTAACTTCCCGGGGTGAAGAAACCCCTTTTGAGAACTCAGAGTGAGTAAATTGGCCATTTTCATGGACTTTTAACCATTCCATAAATCTTGTGTTTAGGGCCCCTGGAAGCATGAAAATCACTTTAAACATGCTAATTTTAGCTCTAACACTGATGATCCACCTACAAATGTGAACTGACGTTCAAAAATAAAACATTTGAAAACGGACCATTTTCCACATTTCTGAAGCATGACGTAATGGGGGGGGTGTTATCTCTTTTGTCAAAAATCAGCTGTTTTTGCTTGAACATTAAATGCCTCCAAATAGTATTTAATTCACTTTCCGAGCCCCTGGAAGCATGAAAATCACTTTAAACATGCTAATTTTAGCTCTAACACTGATGATCCACCTACAAATGTGAACTGACGTTCAAAAATAAAACATTTGAAAACGGACCATTTTCCACATTTCTGAAGCATTACGTAATGGGGGGGTGTTATCTCTTTTGTCGAAAATCAGCCGTTTTGGCTCGAACATTAAATGCCTCCAAATGGTATTTAATTAACTTCCCGGGGTAAAGAAACCCTTTTTGAGAACTCAGAGTGAGTAAATTGGCCATTTTCATGCACTTTTAACCATTCCATAAATCTTGTGTTTAGGGCCCCTGGAAGCATGAAAATCACTTTAAACATGCTAATTTTAGCTCTAACACTGATGATCCACCTACAAATGTGAACTGACGTTCAAAAATAAAACATTTGAAAACGGACCATTTTCCACATTTCTGAAGCATGACGTAATGGGGGGGGTGTTATCTCTTTTGTCAAAAATCTGCTGTTTTTGCTTGAACATTAAATGCCTCCAAATAGTATTTAATTCACTTCCCGAGCCCCTGGAAGCATGAAAATCACTTTAAACATGCTAATTTTAGCTCTAACACTGCTGATCCACCTACAAATGTGAACTGACGTTCAAAAATAAACCATTTGAAAACGGACCATTTTCCACATTTCTGAAGCATGACGTAATGGGGGGGTGTTATCTCTTTTGTCGAAAATCAGCCGTTTTGGCTCGAACATTAAATGCCTCCAAATGGTATTTAATTAACTTCCCGGGGTGAAGAAACCCTTTTTGAGAACTCAGAGTGAGTAAATTGGCCATTTTCATGCACTTTTAACCATTCCATAAATCTTGTGTTTAGGGCCCCTGGAAGCATGAAAATCACTTTAAACATGCTAATTTTAGCTCTAACACTGATGATCCACCTACAAATGTGAACTGACGTTCAAAAATAAAACATTTGAAAACGGACCATTTTCCACATTTCTGAAGCATGACGTAATAGGGGGGTGTTATCTCTTTTATCGAAAATCATCCGTTTTAGCTAGAACATTAAATGCCTCCAAATGGTATTTAATTAACTTCCCGGGATGAAGAAACCTTTTTTGAGAACTCAGAGTAAGTAAATTGGCCATTTTCATGCACTTTTAACCATTCCATAAATCTTGTGTTTAGGGCCCCTGGAAGCATGAAAATCACTTTAAACATGCTAATTTTAGCTCTAACACTGATGATCCACCTACAAATGTGAACTGACGTTCAAAAATAAAACATTTGAAAACGGACCATTTTCCACATTTCTGAAGCATGAAGTAATGGGGGGGTGTTATCTCTTTTGTCAAAAATCAGCTGTTTTTGCTTGAACATTAAATGCCTCCAAATAGTATTTAATTCACTTCCCGAGCCCCTGGAAACATGAAAATCACTTTAAACATGCTAATTTTAGCTCTAACACTGATGATCCACCTACAAATGTGAACTGACGTTCAAAAATAAAACATTTGAAAACGGACCATTTTCCACATTTCTGAAGCATGACGTAATGGGGGGGTGTTATTTCTTTTGTCGAAAATCAGCCGTTTTGGCTCGAACATTAAATGCCTCCAAATGGTATTTAATTAACTTCCCGAGGTGAAGAAACCCCTTTTGAGAACTCAGAGTGAGTAAATTGGCCATTTTCATGGACTTTTAACCATTCCATAAATCTTATGTTTAGGGCCCCTGGAAGCATGAAAATCACTTTAAACATGCTAATTTTAGCTCTAACACTGATGATCCACCTACAAATGTGAACTGACGTTCAAAAATAAAACATTTGAAAACGGACCATTTTCCACATTTCTGAAGCATGACGTAATGGGGGGGTGTTATCTCTTTTGTCGAAAATCAGCCGTTTTGGCTCGAACATTAAATGCCTCCAAATGGTATTTAATTAACTTCCCGGGGTGAAGAAACCCTATTTGAGAACTCAGAGTGAGTAAATTGGCCATTTTCATGCACTTTTAACCATTCCTTAAATCTTGTGTTTAGGGCCCCTGGAAGCATGAAAATCACTTTAAACATGCTAATTTTAGCTCTAACACTGATGATTCACCTACAAATGTGAACTGACGTTCAAAAATAAAACATTTGAAAACGGACCATATTCCACATTTCTGAAGCATGACGTAATGGGGGGGTGTTATCTCTTTTGTCAAAAATCAGCTGTTTTTGCTTGAACATTAAATGCCTCCAAATAGTATTTAATTCACTTCCCGAGCCCCTGGAAGCATGAAAATCACATTAAACATGCTAATTTTAGCTCTAACACTGATGATCCACCTACAAATGTGAACTGACGTTCAAAAATAAAACATTTGAAAACGGACCATTTTCCACATTTCTGAAGCATGACGTAATGGGGGGGGGTGTTATCTCTTTTGTCGAAAATCAGCCGTTTTGGCTCGAAAATTAAATGCCTCCAAATGGTATTTAATTAACTTCCCGGGGTGAAGAAACCCTTTTTGAGAACTCAGAGTGAGTAAATTGGCCATTTTCATGCACTTTTAACCATTCCATAAATCTTGTGTTTAGGGCCCCTGGAAGCATGAAAATCACTTTAAACATGCTAATTTTAGCTCTAACACTGATGATCCACCTACAAATGTGAACTGACGTTCAAAAATAAAACATTTGAAAACGGACCATTTTCCACATTTCTGAAGCATGACGTAATGGGGGGTGTTATCTCTTTTGTCAAAAATCAGCTGTTTTTGCTTGAACATTAAATGCCTCCAAATAGTATTTAATTCACTTCCTGAGCCCCTGGAAGCATGAAAATCACTTTAAACATGCTAATTTTAGCTCTAACCCTGATGATCCACCTACAAATGTGAACTGACGTTCAAAAATAAAACATTTGAAAACGGACCATTTTCCACATTTCTGAAGCATGACGTAATGGGGGGGTGTTATCTCTTTTGTCGAAAATCAGCCGTTTTGGCTCGAACATTAAATGCCTCCAAATGGTATTTAATTAACTTCCGGGGGTGAAGAACCCCTTTTTTAGAACTCAGAGTGAGTAAATTGGCCATTTTCATGCACTTTTAACCATTCCATAAATCTTGTGTTTAGGGCCCCTGGAAGCATGAAAATCACTTTAAACATGCTAATTTTAGCTCTAACACTGATGATCCACCTACAAATGTGAACTGACGTTCAAAAATAAAACATTTGAAAACGGACCATTTTCCACATTTCTGAAGCATGACGTAATGGGGGGGTGTTATCTCTTTTGTCGAAAATCAGCCGTTTTGGCTCGAACATTAAATGCCTCCAAATGGTATTTAATTAACTTCCGGGGGTGAAGAACCCCTTTTTTAGAACTCAGAGTGAGTAAATTGGCCATTTTCATGCACTTTTAACCATTCCATAAATCTTGTGTTTAGGGCCCCTGGAAGCATGAAAATAACTTTAAACATGCTAATTTTAGCTCTAACACTGATGATCCACCTACAAATGTGAACTGACGTTCAAAAATAAAACATTTGAAAACGGACCATTTTCCACATTTCTGAAGCATGACGTAATGGGGGGTGTTATCTCTTTTGTCAAAAATCAGCTGTTTTTGCTTGAACATTAAATGCCTCCAAATAGTATTTAATTCACTTCCCGAGCCCCTGGAAGCATGAAAATCACTTTAAACATGCTAATTTTAGCTCTAACACTGATGATCCACCTACAAATGTGAACTGACGTTCAAAAATAAAACATTTGAAAACGGACCATTTTCCACATTTCTGAAGCATGACGTAATGGGGGGGTGTTATCTCTTTTGTCGAAAATCAGCCGTTTTGGCTCGAACATTAAATGCCTCCAAATGGTATTTAATTAACTTCCGGGGGTGAAGAACCCCTTTTTTAGAACTCAGAGTGAGTAAATTGGCCATTTTCATGCACTTTTAACCATTCCATAAATCTTGTGTTTAGGGCCCCTGGAAGCATGAAAATAACTTTAAACATGCTAATTTTAGCTCTAACACTGATGATCCACCTACAAATGTGAACTGACGTTCAAAAATAAAACATTTGAAAACGGACCATTTTCCACATTTCTGAACCATGGCGTAATGGGGGGTGTTATCTCTTTTGTCAAAAATCAGCTGTTTTTGCTTGAACATTAAATGCCTCCAAATAGTATTTAATTCACTTCCCGAGCCCCTGGAAGCATGAAAATCACTTTAAACATGCTATTTTTAGCTCTAACACTGATGATCCACCTACAAATGTGAACTGACGTTCAAAAATAAAACATTTGAAAACGGACCATTTTCCACATTTCTGAAGCATGAAGTAATGGGGGGGTGTTATCTCTTTTGTCAAAAATCAGCTGTTTTTGCTTGAACATTAAATGCCTCCAAATAGTATTTAATTCACTTCCCGAGCCCCTGGAAGCATGAAAATCACTTTAAACATGCTAATTTTAGCTCTAACACTGATGATCCACCTACAAATGTGAACTGACGTTCAAAAATAAAACATTTGAAAACGGAACATTTTCCACATTTCTGAAGCATGACGTAATGGGGGGGTGTTATCTCTTTTGTCGAAAATCAGCCGTTTTGGCTCGAACATTAAATGCCTCCAAATGGTATTTAATTAACTTCCCGGGGTGAAGAAACCCCTTTTGAGAACTCAGAGTGAGTAAATTGGCCATTTTCATGGACTTTTAACCATTCCATAAATCTTGTGTTTAGGGCCCCTGAAAGCATGAAAATCACTTTAAACATGCTAATTTTAGCTGTAACACTGATGATCCACCTACAAACGTGAACTGACGTTCAAAAATAAAACATTTGAAAACGGACCATTTTCCACATTTCTGAAGCATGACGTAATGGGGGGGTGTTATCTCTTTTGACGAAAATCAGCCGTTTTTGCTCGAACATTAAATGCCTCCAAATGGTATTTAATTAACTTCCCGGGGTGAAGAAACCCTTTTTGAGAACTCAGAGTGAGTAAATTGGCCATTTTCATGCACTTTTAACCATTCCATAAATCTTGTGTTTAGGGCCCCTGGAAGCATGAAAATCACTTTAAACATGCTAATTTTAGCTCTAACACTGATGATCCACCTACAAATGTGAACTGACGTTCAAAAATAAAACATTTGAAAACGGACCATTTTCCACATTTCTGAAGCATGAAGTAATGGGGGGGTGTTATCTCTTTTGTCAAAAATCAGCTGTTTTTGCTTTAACATTAAATGCCTCCAAATAGTATTTAATTCACTTCCCGAGCCCCTGGAAGCATGAAAATCACTTTAAACATGCTAATTTTAGCTCTAACACTGATGATCCACCTACAAATGTGAACTGACGTTCAAAAATAAAACATTTGAAAACGGACCATTTTCCACATTTCTGAAGCATGACGTAATGGGGGGGTTTTATCTCTTTTGTCGAAAATCAGCCGTTTTGGCTCGAACATTAAATGCCTCCAAATGGTATTTAATTAACTTCCGGGGGTGAAGAACCCCTTTTTTAGAACTCAGAGTGAGTAAATTGGCCATTTTCATGCACTTTTAACCATTCCATAAATCTTGTGTTTAGGGCCCCTGGAAGCATGAAAATCACTTTAAACATGCTAATTTTAGCTCTAACACTGATGATCCACCTACAAATGTGAACTGACGTTCAAAAATAAAACATTTGAAAACGGACCATTTTCCACATTTCTGAAGCATGACGTAATGGGGGGTGTTATCTCTTTTGTCAAAAATCAGCTGTTTTTGCTTGAACATTAAATGCCTCCAAATAGTATTTAATTCACTTCCCGAGCCCCTGGAAGCATGAAAATCACTTTAAACATGCTATTTTTAGCTCTAACACTGATGATCCACCTACAAATGTGAACTGACGTTCAAAAATAAAACATTTGAAAACGGACCATTTTCCACATTTCTGAAGCATGAAGTAATGGGGGGGTGTTATCTCTTTTGTCAAAAATCAGCTGTTTTTGCTTGAACATTAAATGCCTCCAAATAGTATTTAATTCACTTCCCGAGCCCCTGGAAGCATGAAAATCACTTTAAACATGCTAATTTTAGCTCTAACACTGATGATCCACCTACAAATGTGAACTGACGTTCAAAAATAAAACATTTGAAAACGGACCATTTTCCACATTTCTGAAGCATGACGTAATGGGGGGGTGTTATCTCTTTTGTCGAAAATCAGCCGTTTTGGCTCGAACATTAAATGCCTCCAAATGGTATTTAATTAACTTCCCGGGGTGAAGAAACCCCTTTTGAGAACTCAGAGTGAGTAAATTGGCCATTTTCATGGACTTTTAACCATTCCATAAATCTTGTGTTTAGGGCCCCTGAAAGCATGAAAATCACTTTAAACATGCTAATTTTAGCTGTAACACTGATGATCCACCTACAAACGTGAACTGACGTTCAAAAATAAAACATTTGAAAACGGACCATTTTCCACATTTCTGAAGCATGACGTAATGGGGGGGTGTTATCTCTTTTGACGAAAATCAGCCGTTTTTGCTCGAACATTAAATGCCTCCAAATGGTATTTAATTAACTTCCCGGGGTGAAGAAACCCTTTTTGAGAACTCAGAGTGAGTAAATTGGCCATTTTCATGCACTTTTAACCATTCCATAAATCTTGTGTTTAGGGCCCCTGGAAGCATGAAAATCACTTTAAACATGCTAATTTTAGCTCTAACACTGATGATCCACCTACAAATGTGAACTGACGTTCAAAAATAAAACATTTGAAAACGGACCATTTTCCACATTTCTGAAGCATGAAGTAATGGGGGGGTGTTATCTCTTTTGTCAAAAATCAGCTGTTTTTGCTTTAACATTAAATGCCTCCAAATAGTATTTAATTCACTTCCCGAGCCCCTGGAAGCATGAAAATCACTTTAAACATGCTAATTTTAGCTCTAACACTGATGATCCACCTACAAATGTGAACTGACGTTCAAAAATAAAACATTTGAAAACGGACCATTTTCCACATTTCTGAAGCATGACGTAATGGGGGGGTTTTATCTCTTTTGTCGAAAATCAGCCGTTTTGGCTCGAACATTAAATGCCTCCAAATGGTATTTAATTAACTTCCCGGGGTGAAGAAACCCTTTTTGAGAACTCAGAGTGAGTAAATTGGCCATTTTCATGGACTTTTAACCATTCCATAAATCTTGTGTTTAGGGCCCCTGGAAGCATGAAAATCACTTTAAACATGCTAATTTTAGCTCTAACACTGATGATCCACCTACAAATGTGAACTGACGTTCAAAAATAAAACATTTGAAAACGGACCATTTTCCACATTTCTGAAGCATGACGTAATGGGGGGGTGTTATCTCTTTTGTCAAAAATCAGCTGTTTTTGCTTGAACATTAAATGCCTCCAAATAGTATTTAATTCACTTTCCGAGCCCCTGGAAGCATGAAAATCACTTTAAACATGCTAATTTTAGCTCTAACACTGATGATCCACCTACAAATGTGAACTGACGTTCAAAAATAAAACATTTGAAAACGGACCATTTTCCACATTTCTGAAGCATGACGTAATGGGGGGGTGTTATCTCTTTTGTCGAAAATCAGCCGTTTTGGCTCGAACATTAAATGCCTCCAAATGGTATTTAATTAACTTCCCGGGGTAAAGAAACCCTTTTTGAGAACTCAGAGTGAGTAAATTGGCCATTTTCATGCACTTTTAACCATTCCATAAATCTTGTGTTTAGGGCCCCTGGAAGCATGAAAATCACTTTAAACATGCTAATTTTAGCTCTAACACTGATGATCCACCTACAAATGTGAACTGACGTTCAAAAATAAAACATTTGAAAACGGACCATTTTCCACATTTCTGAAGCATGACGTAATGGGGGGGTGTTATCTCTTTTGTCAAAAATCAGCTGTTTTTGCTTGAACATTAAATGCCTCCAAATAGTATTTAATTCACTTCCAGAGCCCCTGGAAGCATGAAAATCACTTTAAACATGCTAATTTTAGCTCTAACACTGATGATCCACCTACAAATGTGAACTGACGTTCAAAAATAAAACATTTGAAAACGGACCATTTTCCACATTTCTGAAGCATGACGTAATAGGGGGGTGTTATCTCATTTGTCGAAAATCATCCGTTTTAGCTCGAACATTAAATGCCTCCAAATGGTATTTAATTAACTTCCCGGGATGAAGAAACCTTTTTTGAGAACTCAGAGTAAGTAAATTGGCCATTTTCATGCACTTTTAACCATTCCATAAATCTTGTGTTTAGGGCCCCTGGAAGCATGAAAATCACTTTAAACATGCTAATTTTAGCTCTAACACTGATGATCCACCTACAAATGTGAACTGACGTTCAAAAATAAAACATTTGAAAACAGACCATTTTCCACATTTCTGAAGCATGACGTAATGGGGGGGTGTTATCTCTTTTGTCGAAAATCAGCCGTTTTTGCTCGAACATTAAATGCCTCCAAATGGTATTTAATTAACTTCCCGAGCCCCTGGAAGCATGAAAATCACTTTAAACATGCTAATTTTAGTTCTAACACTGATGATCCACCTACAAATGTGAACTGACGTTCAAAAATAAAACATTTGAAAACGGACCATTTTCCACATTTCTGAAGCATGACGTAATGGGGGGGTGTTATCTCTTTTGTCAAAAATCAGCTGTTTTTGCTTGAACATTAAATGCCTCCAAATAGTATTTAATTCACTTCCCGAGCCCCTGGAAGCATGAAAATCACTTTAAACATGCTAATTTTAGCTCTAACACTGATGATCCACCTACAAATGTGAACTGACTTTCAAAAATAAAACATTTGAAAACGGACCATTTTCCAAATTTCTGAAGCATGACGTAATAGAGGGGTGTTATCTCTTTTGTCGAAAATCATCCGTTTTAGCTCGAACATTAAATGCCTCCAAATGGTATTTAATTAACTTCCCGGGATGAAGAAACCTTTTTTGAGAACTCAGAGTGAGTAAATTGGCCATTTTCATGCACTTTTAACCATTCCATAAATCTTGTGTTTAGGGCCCCTGGAAGCATGAAAATCACTTTAAACATGCTAATTTTAACTCTAACACTGATGATCCACCTACAAATGTGAACTGACGTTCAAAAATAAAACATTTGAAAACGGACCATTTTCCACATTTCTGAAGCATGACGTAATGGGGGGTGTTATCTCTTTTGTCAAAAATCAGCTGTTTTTGCTTGAACATTAAATGCCTCCAAATAGTATTTAATTCACTTTCCGAGCCCCTGGAAGCATGAAAATCACTTTAAACATGCTAATTTTAGCTCTAACACTGATGATCCACCTACAAATGTGAACTGACGTTCAAAAATAAAACATTTCAAAACGGACCATTTTCCACATTTCTGAAGCATGACGTAATGGGGGGGTGTTATCTCTTTTGTCGAAAATCAGCCGTTTTGGCTCGAACATTAAATGCCTCCAAATGGTATTTAATTAACTTCCCGGGGTAAAGAAACCCTTTTTGAGAACTCAGAGTGAATAAATTGGCCATTTTCATGCACTTTTAACCATTCCATAAATCTTGTGTTTAGGGCCCCTGGAAGCATGAAAATCACTTTAAACATGCTAATTTTAGCTCTAACACTGATGATCCACCTACAAATGTGAACTGACGTTCAAAAATAAAACTTTTGAAAACGGACCATTTTCCACATTTCTGAAGCATGACGTAATGGGGGGGTGTTATCTCTTTTGTCAAAAATCAGCTGTTTTTGCTTGAACATTAAATGCCTCCAAATAGTATTTAATTCACTTCCAGAGCCCCTGGAAGCATGAAAATCACTTTAAACATGCTAATTTTAGCTCTAACACTGATGATCCACCTACAAATGTGAACTGACGTTCAAAAATAAAACATTTGAAAACGGACCATTTTCCACATTTCTGAAGCATGACGTAATAGGGGGGTGTTATCTCATTTGTCGAAAATCATCCGTTTTAGCTCGAACATTAAATGCCTCCAAATGGTATTTAATTAACTTCCCGGGATGAAGAAACCTTTTTTGAGAACTCAGAGTAAGTAAATTGGCCATTTTCATGCACTTTTAACCATTCCATAAATCTTGTGTTTAGGGCCCCTGGAAGCATGAAAATCACTTTAAACATGCTAATTTTAGCTCTAACACTGATGATCCACCTACAAATGTGAACTGACGTTCAAAAATAAAACATTTGAAAACAGACCATTTTCCACATTTCTGAAGCATGACGTAATGGGGGGGTGTAATCTCTTTTGTCGAAAATCAGCCGTTTTTGCTCGAACATTAAATGCCTCCAAATGGTATTTAATTAACTTCCCGAGCCCCTGGAAGCATGAAAATCACTTTAAACATGCTAATTTTAGTTCTAACACTGATGATCCACCTACAAATGTGAACTGACGTTCAAAAATAAAACATTTGAAAACGGACCATTTTCCACATTTCTGAAGCATGACGTAATGGGGGGGGTGTTATCTCTTTTGTCAAAAATCAGCTGTTTTTGCTTGAACATTAAATGCCTCCAAATAGTATTTAATTCACTTCCCGAGCCCCTGGAAGCATGAAAATCACTTTAAACATGCTAATTTTAGCTCTAACACTGATGATCCACCTACAAATGTGAACTGACGTTCAAAAATAAAACATTTGAAAACGGACCATTTTCCAAATTTCTGAAGCATGACGTAATAGAGGGGTGTTATCTCTTTTGTCGAAAATCATCCGTTTTAGCTCGAACATTAAATGCCTCCAAATGGTATTTAATTAACTTCCCGGGATGAAGAAACCTTTTTTGAGAACTCAGAGTGAGTAAATTGGCCATTTTCATGCACTTTTAACCATTCCATAAATCTTGTGTTTAGGGCCCCTGGAAGCATGAAAATCACTTTAAACATGCTAATTTTAACTCTAACACTGATGATCCACCTACAAATGTGAACTGACGTTCAAAAATAAAACATTTGAAAACGGACCATTTTCCACATTTCTGAAGCATGACGTAATGGGGGGGTGTTATCTCTTTTGTCGAAAATCAGCCGTTTTTGCTCGAACATTAAATGCCTCCAAATGGTATTTAATTAACTTCCCAAGCCCCTGGAAGCATGAAAATCACTTTAAACATGCTAATTTTAGCTCTAACACTGATGATCCACCTACAAATGTGAACTGACGTTCAAAAATAAAACATTTGAAAACGGACCATTTTCCACATTTCTGAAGCATGACGTAATGGGGGGGTGTTATCTCTTTTGTCGAAAATCATCTGTTTTAGCTCAAACATTAAATGCCTCCAAATGGTATTTAATTTACTTCCCGGGATGAAGAGAACTTTTTTGAGAACTCAGAGTGAGTAAATTGGCCATTTTCATGCACTTTTAACCATTCCATAAATCTTGTGTTTAGGGCCCCTGAAAGCATGAAAATCACTTTAAACATGCTAATTTTAGCTGTAACACTGATGATCCACCTACAAACGTGAACTGACGTTCAAAAATAAAACATTTGAAAACGGACCATTTTCCACATTTCTGAAGCATGACGTAATGGGGGGGTGTTATCTCTTTTGACGAAAATCAGCCGTTTTTGCTCGAACATTAAATGCCTCCAAATGGTATTTAATTAACTTCCCGGGGTGAAGAAACCCTTTTTGAGAACTCAGAGTGAGTAAATTGGCCATTTTCATGGACTTTTAACCATTCCATAAATCTTGTGTTTAGGGCCCCTGGAAGCATGAAAATCACTTTAAACATGCTAATTTTAGCTCTTACACTTATGATCCACCTACAAATGTGAACTGACGTTCAAAAATAAAACATTTGAAAACGGACCATTTTCCACATTTCTGAAGCATGACGTAATGGGGGGGGGTGTTATCTCTTTTGTCAAAAATCAGCTGTTTTTGCTTGAACATTAAATGCCTCCAAATAGTATTTAATTCACTTTCCGAGCCCCTGGAAGCATGAAAATCACTTTAAACATGCTAATTTTAGCTCTAACACTGATGATCCACCTACAAATGTGAACTGACGTTCAAAAATAAAACATTTGAAAACGGACCATTTTCCACATTTCTGAAGCATGACGTAATGGGGGGGTGTTATCTCTTTTGTTGAAAATAAGCCGTTTTGGCTCGAACATTAAATGCCTCCAAATGGTATTTAATTAACTTCCCGGGGTAAAGAAACCCTTTTTGAGAACTCAGAGTGAGTAAATTGGCCATTTTCATGCACTTTTAACCATTCCATAAATCTTGTGTTTAGGGCCCCTGGAAGCATGAAAATCACTTTAAACATGCTAATTTTAGCTCTAACACTGATGATCCACCTACAAATGTGAACTGACGTTCAAAAATAAAACATTTGAAAACGGACCATTTTCCACATTTCTGAAGCATGACGTAATGGGGGGGTGTTATCTCTTTTGTCAAAAATCAGCTGTTTTTGCTTGAACATTAAATGCCTCCAAATAGTATTTAATTCACTTCCAGAGCCCCTGGAAGCATGAAAATCACTTTAAACATGCTAATTTTAGCTCTAACACTGATGATCCACCTACAAATGTGAACTGACGTTCAAAAATAAAACATTTGAAAACGGACCATTTTCCACATTTCTGAAGCATGACGTAATAGGGGGGTGTTATCTCATTTGTCGAAAATCATCCGTTTTAGCTCGAACATTAAATGCCTCCAAATGGTATTTAATTAACTTCCCGGGATGAAGAAACCTTTTTTGAGAACTCAGAGTAAGTAAATTGGCCATTTTCATGCACTTTTAACCATTCCATAAATCTTGTGTTTAGGGCCCCTGGAAGCATGAAAATCACTTTAAACATGCTAATTTTAGCTCTAACACTGATGATCCACCTACAAATGTGAACTGACGTTCAAAAATAAAACATTTGAAAACAGACCATTTTCCACATTTCTGAAGCATGACGTAATGGGGGGGTGTTATCTCTTTTGTCGAAAATCAGCCGTTTTTGCTCGAACATTAAATGCCTCCAAATGGTATTTAATTAACTTCCCGAGCCCCTGGAAGCATGAAAATCACTTTAAACATGCTAATTTTAGTTCTAACACTGATGATCCACCTACAAATGTGAACTGACGTTCAAAAATAAAACATTTGAAAACGGACCATTTTCCACATTTCTGAAGCATGACGTAATGGGGGGGTGTTATCTCTTTTGTCAAAAATCAGCTGTTTTTGCTTGAACATTAAATGCCTCCAAATAGTATTTAATTCACTTCCCGAGCCCCTGGAAGCATGAAAATCACTTTAAACATGCTAATTTTAGCTCTAACACTGATGATCCACCTACAAATGTGAACTGACGTTCAAAAATAAAACATTTGAAAACGGACCATTTTCCAAATTTCTGAAGCATGACGTAATAGAGGGGTGTTATCTCTTTTGTCGAAAATCATCCGTTTTAGCTCGAACATTAGATGCCTCCAAATGGTATTTAATTAACTTCCCGGGATGAAGAAACCTTTTTTGAGAACTCAGAGTGAGTAAATTGGCCATTTTCATGCACTTTTAACCATTCCATAAATCTTGTGTTTAGGGCCCCTGGAAGCATGAAAATCACTTTAAACATGCTAATTTTAACTCTAACACTGATGATCCACCTACAAATGTGAACTGACGTTCAAAAATAAAACATTTGAAAACGGACCATTTTCCACATTTCTGAAGCATGACGTAATGGGGGGTGTTATCTCTTTTGTCAAAAATCAGCTGTTTTTGCTTGAACATTAAATGCCTCCAAATAGTATTTAATTCACTTTCCGAGCCCCTGGAAGCATGAAAATCACTTTAAACATGCTAATTTTAGCTCTAACACTGATGATCCACCTACAAATGTGAACTGACGTTCAAAAATAAAACATTTGAAAACGGACCATTTTCCACATTTCTGAAGCATGACGTAATGGGGGGGTGTTATCTCTTTTGTCGAAAATCAGCCGTTTTGGCTCGAACATTAAATGCCTCCAAATGGTATTTAATTAACTTCCCGGGGTAAAGAAACCCTTTTTGAGAACTCAGAGTGAATAAATTGGCCATTTTCATGCACTTTTAACCATTCCATAAATCTTGTGTTTAGGGCCCCTGGAAGCATGAAAATCACTTTAAACATGCTAATTTTAGCTCTAACACTGATGATCCACCTACAAATGTGAACTGACGTTCAAAAATAAAACTTTTGAAAACGGACCATTTTCCACATTTCTGAAGCATGACGTAATGGGGGGGTGTTATCTCTTTTGTCAAAAATCAGCTGTTTTTGCTTGAACATTAAATGCCTCCAAATAGTATTTAATTCACTTCCAGAGCCCCTGGAAGCATGAAAATCACTTTAAACATGCTAATTTTAGCTCTAACACTGATGATCCACCTACAAATGTGAACTGACGTTCAAAAATAAAACATTTGAAAACGGACCATTTTCCACATTTCTGAAGCATGACGTAATAGGGGGGTGTTATCTCATTTGTCGAAAATCATCCGTTTTAGCTCGAACATTAAATGCCTCCAAATGGTATTTAATTAACTTCCCGGGATGAAGAAACCTTTTTTGAGAACTCAGAGTAAGTAAATTGGCCATTTTCATGCACTTTTAACCATTCCATAAATCTTGTGTTTAGGGCCCCTGGAAGCATGAAAATCACTTTAAACATGCTAATTTTAGCTCTAACACTGATGATCCACCTACAAATGTGAACTGACGTTCAAAAATAAAACATTTGAAAACAGACCATTTTCCACATTTCTGAAGCATGACGTAATGGGGGGGTGTTATCTCTTTTGTCGAAAATCAGCCGTTTTTGCTCGAACATTAAATGCCTCCAAATGGTATTTAATTAACTTCCCGAGCCCCTGGAAGCATGAAAATCACTTTAAACATGCTAATTTTAGTTCTAACACTGATGATCCACCTACAAATGTGAACTGACGTTCAAAAATAAAACATTTGAAAACGGACCATTTTCCAAATTTCTGAAGCATGACGTAATAGAGGGGTGTTATCTCTTTTGTCGAAAATCATCTGTTTTAGCTCGAACATTAAATGCCTCCAAATGGTATTTAATTAACTTCCCGGGATGAAGAAACCTTTTTTGAGAACTCAGAGTGAGTAAATTGGCCATTTTCATGCACTTTTAACCATTCCATAAATCTTGTGTTTAGGGCCCCTGGAAGCATGAAAATCACTTTAAACATGCTAATTTTAACTCTAACACTGATGATCCACCTACAAATGTGAACTGACGTTCAAAAATAAAACATTTGAAAACGGACCATTTTCCACATTTCTGAAGCATGACGTAATGGGGGGGTGTTATCTCTTTTGTCGAAAATCAGCCGTTTTTGCTCGAACATTAAATGCCTCCAAATGGTATTTAATTAACTTCCCAAGCCCCTGGAAGCATGAAAATCACTTTAAACATGCTAATTTTAGCTCTAACACTGATGATCCACCTACAAATGTGAACTGACGTTCAAAAATAAAACATTTGAAAACGGACCATTTTCCACATTTCTGAAGCATGACGTAATGGGGGGGTGTTATCTCTTTTGTCGAAAATCATCTGTTTTAGCTCAAACATTAAATGCCTCCAAATGGTATTTAATTTACTTCCCGGGATGAAGAAAACTTTTTTGAGAACTCAGAGTGAGTAAATTGGCCATTTTCATGCACTTTTAACCATTCCATAAATCTTGTGTTTAGGGCCCCTGAAAGCATATAAATCACTTTAAACATGCTAATTTTAGCTGTAACACTGATGATCCACCTACAAACGTGAACTGACGTTCAAAAATAAAACATTTGAAAACGGACCATTTTCCACATTTCTGAAGCATGACGTAATGGGGGGGTGTTATCTCTTTTGACGAAAATCAGCCGTTTTTGCTCGAACATTAAATGCCTCCAAATGGTATTTAATTAACTTCCCGGGGTGAAGAAACCCTTTTTGAGAACTCAGAGTGAGTAAATTGGCCATTTTCATGGACTTTTAACCATTCCATAAATCTTGTGTTTAGGGCCCCTGGAAGCATGAAAATCACTTTAAACATGCTAATTTTAGCTCTAACACTGATGATCCACCTACAAATGTGAACTGACGTTCAAAAATAAAACATTTGAAAACGGACCATTTTCCACATTTCTGAAGCATGACGTAATGGGGGGGTGTTATCTCTTTTGTCAAAAATCAGCTGTTTTTGCTTGAACATTAAATGCCTCCAAATAGTATTTAATTCACTTCCCGAGCCCCTGGAAGCATGAAAATCACTTTAAACATGCTAATTTTAGCTCTAACACTGCTGATCCACCTACAAATGTGAACTGACGTTCAAAAATAAACCATTTGAAAACGGACCATTTTCCACATTTCTGAAGCATGACGTAATGGGGGGTTGTTATCTCTTTTGTCGAAAATCAGCTGTTTTGGCTCGAACATTAAATGCCTCCAAATGGTATTTAATTAACTTCCCGGGGTGAAGAAACCCTTTTTGAGAACTCAGAGTGAGTAAATTGGCCATTTTCATGCACTTTTAACCATTCCATAAATCTTGTGTTTAGGGCCCCTGGAAGCATGAAAATCACTTTAAACATGCTAATTTTAGCTCTAACACTGATGATCCACCTACAAATGTGAACTGACGTTCAAAAATAAAACATTTGAAAACGGACCATTTTCCACAGTTCTGAAGCATGACGTAATTGTTATCTCTTTTGTCAAAAATCAGACTTTTTAGCTCGAACATTAAATGCCTCCAAATGGTATTTAATTAACTTCCCGGGATGAAGAAACCTTTTTTGAGAACTCAGAGTGAGTAAATTGGCCATTTTCATGCACTTTTAACCATTCCATAAATCTTGTGTTTAGGGCCCCTGGAAGCAAGAAAATCACTTTAAACATGCTAATTTTAGCTCTAACACTGATGATCCACCTACAAATGTGAACTGACGTTCAAAAATAAAACATTTGAAAACGGACCATTTTCCACATTTCTGAAGCATGACGTAATGGGGGGGTGTTATCTCTTTTGTCGAAAATCAGCCGTTTTGGCTCGAACATTAAATGCCTCCAAATGGTATTTAATTAACTTCCCGGGGTGAAGAAACCCCTTTTGAGAACTCAGAGTGAGTAAATTGGCCATTTTCATGGACTTTTAACCATTCCATAAATCTTGTGTTTAGGGCCCCTGGAAGCATGAAAATCACTTTAAACATGCTAATTTTAGCTCTAACACTGATGATCCACCTACAAATGTGAACTGACGTTCAAAAATAAAACATTTGAAAACGGACCATTTTCCACATTTCTGAAGCATGACGTAATGGGGGGGGTGTTATCTCTTTTGTCGAAAATCAGCCGTTTTGGCTCGAACATTAAATGCCTCCAAATGGTATTTAATTAACTTCCCGGGGTAAAGAAACCCTTTTTGAGAACTCAGAGTGAGTAAATTGGCCATTTTGCATGCACTTTTAACCATTCCATAAATCTTGTGTTTAGGGCCCCTGGAAGCATGAAAATCACTTTAAACATGCTAATTTTAGCTCTAACACTGATGATCCACCTACAAACGTGAACTGACGTTCAAAAATAAAACATTTGAAAACGGACCATTTTCCCCATTTCTGAAGCATGACGTAATGGGGGGGTGTTATCTCTTTTGTCAAAAATCAGCTGTTTTTGCTTGAACATTAAATGCCTCCAAATAGTATTTAATTCACTTCCCGAGCCCCTGGAAGCATGAAAATCACTTTAAACATGCTAATTTTAGCTCTAACACTGCTGATCCACCTACAAATGTGAACTGACGTTCAAAAATAAACCATTTGAAAACGGACCATTTTCCACATTTCTGAAGCATGACGTAATGGGGGGGTGTTATCTCTTTTGTCGAAAATCAGCCGTTTTGGCTCGAACAGTAAATGCCTCCAAATGGTATTTAATTAACTTCCCGGGGTGAAGAAACCCTTTTTGAGAACTCAGAGTGAGTAAATTGGCCATTTTCATGCACTTTTAACCATTCCATAAATCTTGTGTTTAGGGCCCCTGGAAGCATGAAAATCACTTTAAACATGCTAATTTTAGCTCTAACACTGATGATCCACCTACAAATGTGAACTGACGTTCAAAAATAAAACATTTGAAAACGGACCATTTTCCACATTTCTGAAGCATGACGTAATAGGGGGGTGTTACCTCTTTTGTCGAAAATCATCCGTTTTAGCTCGAACATTAAATGCCTCCAAATGGTATTTAATTAACTTCCCGGGATGAAGAAACCTTTTTTGAGAACTCAGAGTAAGTAAATTGGCCATTTTCATGCACTTTTAACCATTCCATAAACCTTGTGTTTAGGGCCCCTGGAAGCAAAAAAATCACTTTAAACATGCTAATTTTATCTCTAACACTGATGATCCACCTACAAATGTGAACTGACGTTCAAAAATAAAACATTTGAAAACGGACCATTTTCCACATTTCTGAAGCATGACGTAATGGGGGGTGTTATCTCTTTTGTCGAAAATCAGCCGTTTTTGCTCGAACATTAAATTCCTCCAAATGGTATTTAATTAACTTCCCGAGCCCCTGGAAGCATGAAAATCACTTTAAACATGCTAATTTTAGCTCTAACACTGATGATCCACCTACAAATGTGCACTGACGTTCAAAAATAAAACATTTGAAAACGGACCATTTTCCACAGTTCTGAAGCATGACGTAATGGGGGGGTGTTATCTCTTTTGTCAAAAATCAGCCGTTTTAGCTCGAACATTAATTGCCTCCAAATGGTATTTAATTAACTTCCTGGGATGAAGAAACCTTTTTTGAGAACTCAGAGTGAGTAAATTGGCCATTTTCATGCACTTTTAACCATTTCATAAATCTTGTGTTTAGGGCCCCTGAAAGCATGAAAATCACTTTAAACATGCTAATTTTAGCTCTAACACTGATGATCCACCTACAAACGTGAACTGACGTTCAAAAATAAAACATTTGAAAACGGACCATTTTCCACATTTCTGAAGCATGACGTAATGTGGGGGGTGTTATCTCTTTTGTCGAAAATCTGCCGTTTTTGCTCGAACATTAAATGCCTCCAAATGGTATTTAATTAACTTCCCGGGGTGAAGAAACCCTTTTTGAGAACTCAGAGTGAGTACATTGGCCATTTTCATGCACTTTTAACCATTCCATAAATCTTGTGTTTAGGGCCCCTGGAAGCATGAAAATCACTTTAAACATGCTAATTTTAGCTCTAACACTGATGATCCACCTACAAATGTGAACTGACGTTCAAAAATAAAACATTTGAAAACGGACCATTTTCCACATTTCTGAAGCATGAAGTAATGGGGGGGTGTTATCTCTTTTGTCAAAAATCAGCTGTTTTTGCTTGAACATTAAATGCCTCCAAATAGTATTTAATTCACTTCCCGAGCCCCTGGAAGCATGAAAATCACTTTAAACATGCTAATTTTAGCTCTAACACTGATGATCCACCTACAAATGTGAACTGACGTTCAAAAATAAAACATTTGAAAACGGACCATTTTCCACATTTCTGAAGCATGACGTAATGGGGGGGTGTTATCTCTTTTGTCGAAAATCAGCCGTTTTGGCTCGAACATTAAATGCCTCCAAATGGTATTTAATTAACTTCCCGGGGTGAAGAAACCCCTTTTGAGAACTCAGAGTGAGTAAATTGGCCATTTTCATGGACTTTTAACCATTCCATAAATCTTGTGTTTAGGGCCCCTGGAAGTATGAAAATCACTTTAAACATGCTAATTTTAGCTCTAACACTGATGATCCACCTACAAATGTGAACTGACGTTCAAAAATAAAACATTTGAAAACGGACCATTTTCCACATTTCTGAAGCATGACGTAATGGGGGGTGTTATCTCTTTTGTCGAAAATCAGCCGTTTTGGCTCGAACATTAAATGCCTCCAAATGGTATTTAATTAACTTCCCGGGGTGAAGAAACCCTTTTTGAGAACTCAGAGTGAGTCAATTGGCCATTTTCATGCACTTTTAACCATTCCTTAAACTTTGTGTTTAGGGCCCCTGGAAGCATGAAAATCACTTTAAACATGCTAATTTTAGCTCTAACACTGATGATTCACCTACAAATGTGAACTGACGTTCAAAAATAAAACATTTGAAAACGGACCATATTCCACATTTCTGAAGCATGACGTAATGGGGGGGTGTTATCTCTTTTGTCAAAAATCTGCTGTTTTTGCTTGAACATTAAATGCCTCCAAATAGTATTTAATTCACTTCCCGAGCCCCTGGAAGCATGAAAATCACTTTAAACATGCTAATTTTAGCTCTAACACTGCTGATCCACCTACAAATGTGAACTGACGTTCAAAAATAAAACATTTGAAAACGGACCATTTTCCACATTTCTGAAGCATGACGTAATGAGGGGGGGTGTTATCTCTTTTGTCGAAAATCAGCCGTTTTGGCTCGAACATTAAATGCCTCCAAATGGTATTTAATTAACTTCCCGGGGTGAAGAAACCCTTTTTGAGAACTCAGAGTGAGTAAATTGGCCATTTTCATGCACTTTTAACCATTCCATAAATCTTGTGTTTAGGGCCCCTGGAAGCATGAAAATCACTTTAAACATGCTAATTTTAGCTCTAACACTGATGATCCACCTACAAATGTGAACTGACGTTCAAAAATAAAACATTTGAAAACGGACCATTTTCCACATTTCTGAAGCATGACGTAATAGGGGGGGTGTTACCTCTTTTGTCGAAAATCATCCGTTTTAGCTCGAACATTAAATGCCTCCAAATGGTATTTAATTAACTTCCCGGGATGAAGAAACCTTTTTTGAGAACTCAGAGTAAGTAAATTGGCCATTTTCATGCACTTTTAACCATTCCATAAATCTTGTGTTTAGGGCCCCTGGAAGCAAAAAAATCACTTTAAACATGCTAATTTTATCTCTAACACTGATGATCCACCTACAAATGTGAACTGACGTTCAAAAATAAAACATTTGAAAACGGACCATTTTCCACATTTCTGAAGCATGACGTAATGGGGGGTGTTATCTCTTTTGTCGAAAATCAGCCGTTTTTGCTCGAACATTAAATTCCTCCAAATGGTATTTAATTAACTTCCCGAGCCCCTGGAAGCATGAAAATCACTTTAAACATGCTAATTTTAGCTCTAACACTGATGATCCACCTACAAATGTGCACTGACGTTCAAAAATAAAACATTTGAAAACGGACCATTTTCCACAGTTCTGAAGCATGACGTAATGGGGGGGTGTTATCTCTTTTGTCAAAAATCAGCCGTTTTAGCTCGAACATTAATTGCCTCCAAATGGTATTTAATTAACTTCCTGGGATGAAGAAACCTTTTTTGAGAACTCAGAGTGAGTAAATTGGCCATTTTCATGCACTTTTAACCATTTCATAAATCTTGTGTTTAGGGCCCCTGAAAGCATGAAAATCACTTTAAACATGCTAATTTTAGCTCTAACACTGATGATCCACCTACAAACGTGAACTGACGTTCAAAAATAAAACATTTGAAAACGGACCATTTTCCACATTTCTGAAGCATGACGTAATGGGGGGGTGTTATCTCTTTTGTCGAAAATCTGCCGTTTTTGCTCGAACATTAAATGCCTCCAAATGGTATTTAATTAACTTCCCGGGGTGAAGAAACCCTTTTTGAGAACTCAGAGTGAGTACATTGGCCATTTTCATGCACTTTTAACCATTCCATAAATCTTGTGTTTAGGGCCCTGGAAGCATGAAAATCACTTTAAACATGCTAATTTTAGCTCTAACACTGATGATCCACCTACAAATGTGAACTGACGTTCAAAAATAAAACATTTGAAAACGGACCATTTTCCACATTTCTGAAGCATGAAGTAATGGGGGGGTGTTATCTCTTTTGTCAAAAATCAGCTGTTTTTGCTTGAACATTAAATGCCTCCAAAAAGTATTTAATTCACTTCCCGAGCCCCTGGAAGCATGAAAATCACTTTAAACATGCTAATTTTAGCTCTAACACTGATGATCCACCTACAAATGTGAACTGACGTTCAAAAATAAAACATTTGAAAACGGACCATTTTCCACATTTCTGAAGCATGACGTAATGGGGGGGTGTTATCTCTTTTGTCGAAAATCAGCCGTTTTGGCTCGAACATTAAATGCCTCCAAATGGTATTTAATTAACTTCCCGGGGTGAAGAAACCCCTTTTGAGAACTCAGAGTGAGTAAATTGGCCATTTTCATGGACTTTTAACCATTCCATAAATCTTGTGTTTAGGGCCCCTGAAAGTATGAAAATCACTTTAAACATGCTAATTTTAGCTCTAACACTGATGATCCACCTACAAATGTGAACTGACGTTCAAAAATAAAACATTTGAAAACGGACCATTTTCCACATTTCTGAAGCATGACGTAATGGGGGGTGTTATCTCTTTTGTCGAAAATCAGCCGTTTTGGCTCGAACATTAAATGCCTCCAAATGGTATTTAATTAACTTCCCGGGGTGAAGAAACCCTTTTTGAGAACTCAGAGTGAGTCAATTGGCCATTTTCATGCACTTTTAACCATTCCTTAAACCTTGTGTTTAGGGCCCCTGGAAGCATGAAAATCACTTTAAACATGCTAATTTTAGCTCTAACACTGATGATTCACCTACAAATGTGAACTGACGTTCAAAAATAAAACATTTGAAAACGGACCATATTCCACATTTCTGAAGCATGACGTAATGGGGGGGTGTTATCTCTTTTGTCAAAAATCTGCTGTTTTTGCTTGAACATTAAATGCCTCCAAATAGTATTTAATTCACTTCCCGAGCCCCTGGAAGCATGAAAATCACTTTAAACATGCTAATTTTAGCTCTAACACTGATGATCCACCTACAAATGTGAACTGACGTTCAAAAATAAAACATTTGAAAACGGACCATTTTCCCCATTTCTGAAGCATGACGTAATGAGGGGGGGTGTTATCTCTTTTGTCGAAAATCAGCCGTTTTGGCTCGAACATTAAATGCCTCCAAATGGTATTTAATTAACTTCCCGGGGTGAAGAAACCCTTTTTGAGAACTCAGAGTGAGTAAATTGGCCATTTTCATGCACTTTTAACCATTCCATAAATCTTGTGTTTAGCGCCCCTGGAAGCATGAAAATCACTTTAAACATGCTAATTTTAGCTCTAACACTGATGATCCACCTACAAATGTGAACTGACGTATAAAAATAAAACATTTGAAAACGGACCATTTTCCACATTTCTGAAGCATGACGTAATGGGGGGGTGTTATCTCTTTTGCCAAAAATCAGCTGTTTTTGCTTGAACATTAAATGCCTCCAAATAGTATTTAATTCACTTCCCGAGCCCCTGGAAGCATGAAAATCACTTTAAACATGCTAATTTTAGCTCTAACGCTGCTGATCCACCTACAAATGTGAACTGACGTTCAAAAATAAACCATTTGAAAACGGACCATTTTCCACATTTCTGAAGCATGACGTAATGGGGGGGTGTTATCTCTTTTGTCGAAAATCAGCCGTTTTGGCTCGAACATTAAATGCCTCCTAATGGTATTTAATTAACTTCCCGGGGTGAAGAAACCCTTTTTGAGAATCAGAGTGAGTAAATTGGCCATTTTCATGCACTTTTAACCATTCCATAAATCTTGTGTTTAGGGCCCCTGGAAGCATGAAAATCACTTTAAACATGCTAATTTTAGCTCTAACACTGATGATCCACCTACAAATGTGAACTGACGTTCAAAAATAAAACATTTGAAAACGGACCATTTTCCACATTTCTGAAGCATGACGTAATAGGGGGGTGTTACCTTTTCTGTCGAAAATCATCCGTTTTAGCTCGAACATTAAATGCCTCCAAATGGTATTTAATTAACTTCCCGGGATGAAGAAACCTTTTTTGAGAACTCATAGTAAGTAAATTGGCCATTTTCATGCACTTTTAACCATTCCATAAATCTTGTGTTTAGGGCCCCTGGAAGCATGAAAATCACTTTAAACATGCTAATTTTAGCTCTAACACTGATGATCCACCTACAAATGTGAACTGACGTTCAAAAATAAAACATTTGAAAACGGACCATTTTCCACAGTTCTGAAGCATGACGTAATTGTTATCTCTTTTGTCAAAAATCAGCCTTTTTAGCTCGAACATTAAATGCCTCCAAATGGTATTTAATTAACTTCCCGGGATGAAGAAACCTTTTTTGAGAACTCAGAGTGAGTAAATTGGCCATTTTCATGCACTTTTAACCATTCCATAAATCTTGTGTTTAGGGCCCCTGGAAGCAAGAAAAACACTTTAAACATGCTAATTTTAGCTCTAACACTGATGATCCACCTACAAATGTGAACTGACGTTCAAAAATAAAACATTTGAAAACGGACCATTTTCCACATTTCTGAAGCATGAAGTAATGGGGGGGTGTTATCTCTTTTGTCAAAAATCAGCTGTTTTTGCTTGAACATTAAATGCCTCCAAATAGTATTTAATTCACTTCCCGAGCCCCTGGAAGCATGAAAATCACTTTAAACATGCTAATTTTAGCTCTAACACTGATGATCCACCTACAAATGTGAACTGACGTTCAAAAATAAAACATTTGAAAACGGACCATTTTCCACATTTCTGAAGCATGACGTAATGGGGGGGTGTTATCTCTTTTGTCGAAAATCAGCCGTTTTGGCTCGAACATTAAATGCCTCCAAATGGTATTTAATTAACTTCCCGGGGTGAAGAAACCCCTTTTGAGAACTCAGAGTGAGTAAATTGGCCATTTTCATGGACTTTTAACCATTCCATAAATCTTGTGTTTAGGGCCCCTGGAAGCATGAAAATCACTTTAAACATGCTAATTTTAGCTCTAACACTGATGATCCACCTACAAATGTGAACTGACGTTCAAAAATAAAACATTTGAAAACGGACCATTTTCCACATTTCTGAAGCATGACGTAATGGGGGGGGTGTTATCTCTTTTGTCGAAAATCAGCCGTTTTGGCTCGAACATTAAATGCCTCCAAATGGTATTTAATTAACTTCCCGGGGTAAAGAAACCCTTTTTGAGAACTCAGAGTGAGTAAATTGGCCATTTTGCATGCACTTTTAACCATTCCATAAATCTTGTGTTTAGGGCCCCTGGAAGCATGAAAATCACTTTAAACATGCTAATTTTAGCTCTAACACTGATGATCCACCTACAAACGTGAACTGACGTTCAAAAATAAAACATTTGAAAACGGACCATTTTCCACATTTCTGAAGTATGACGTAATGGGGGGGTGTTATCTCTTTTGTCAAAAATCAGCTGTTTTTGCTTGAACATTAAATGCCTCCAAATAGTATTTAATTCACTTCCCGAGCCCCTGGAAGCATGAAAATCACTTTAAACATGCTAATTTTAGCTCTAACACTGCTGATCCACCTACAAATGTGAACTGACGTTCAAAAATAAACCATTTGAAAACGGACCATTTTCCACATTTCTGAAGCATGACGTAATGGGGGGGTGTTATCTCTTTTGTCGAAAATCAGCCGTTTTGGCTCGAACATTAAATGCCTCCAAATGGTATTTAATTAACTTCCCGGGGTGAAGAAACCCTTTTTGAGAACTCAGAGTGAGTAAATTGGCCATTTTCATGCACTTTTAACCATTCCATAAATCTTGTGTTTAGGGCCCCTGGAAGCATGAAAATCACTTTAAACATGCTAATTTTAGCTCTAACACTGATGATCCACCTACAAATGTGAACTGACGTTCAAAAATAAAACATTTGAAAACGGACCATTTTCCACATTTCTGAAGCATGACGTAATAGGGGGGTGTTACCTCTTTTGTCGAAAATCATCCGTTTTAGCTCGAACATTAAATGCCTCCAAATGGTATTTAATTAACTTCCCGGGGTGAAGAAACCCTTTTTGAGAACTCAGAGTGAGTAAATTGGCCATTTTCATGCACTTTTAACCATTCCATAAATCTTGTGTTTAGCGCCCCTGGAAGCATGAAAATCACTTTAAACATGCTAATTTTAGCTCTAACACTGATGATCCACCTACAAATGTGAACTGACGTATAAAAATAAAACATTTGAAAACGGACCATTTTCCACATTTCTGAAGCATGACGTAATGGGGGGGTGTTATCTCTTTTGCCAAAAATCAGCTGTTTTTGCTTGAACATTAAATGCCTCCAAATAGTATTTAATTCACTTCCCGAGCCCCTGGAAGCATGAAAATCACTTTAAACATGCTAATTTTAGCTCTAACACTGCTGATCCACCTACAAATGTGAACAGACGTTCAAAAATAAACCATTTGAAAACGGACCATTTTCCACATTTCTGAAGCATGACGTAATGGGGGGTGTTATCTCTTTTGTCGAAAATCACTTTAAACATGCTAATTTTAGCTCTAACACTGATGATCCACCTACAAACGTGAACTGACGTTCAAAAATAAAACATTTGAAAACGGACCATTTTCCACATTTCTGAAGCATGACGTAATGGGGGGGTGTTATCTCTTTTGTCAAAAATCAGCTGTTTTTGCTTGAACATTAAATGCCTCCAAATAGTATTTAATTCACTTCCCAAGCCCCTGGAAGCATGAAAATCACTTTAAACATGCTAATTTTAGCTCTAACACTGCTGATCCACCTACAAATGTGAACTGACGTTCAAAAATAAACCATTTGAAAACGGACCATTTTCCACATTTCTGAAGCATGACGTAATGGGGGGGTGTTATCTCTTTTGTCGAAAATCAGCCGTTTTGGCTCGAACATTAAATGCCTCCAAATGGTATTTAATTAACTTCCCGGGGTGAAGAAACCCTTTTTGAGAACTCAGAGTGAGTAAATTGGCCATTTTCATGCACTTTTAACCATTCCATAAATCTTGTGTTTAGGGCCCCTGGAAGCATGAAAATCACTTTAAACATGCTAATTTTAGCTCTAACACTGATGATCCACCTACAAATGTGAACTGACGTTCAAAAATAAAACATTTGAAAACGGACCATTTTCCACATTTCTGAAGCATGACGTAATAGGGGGGTGTTACCTCTTTTGTCGAAAATCATCCGTTTTAGCTCGAACATTAAATGCCTCCAAATGGTATTTAATTAACTTCCCGGGGTGAAGAAACCCCTTTTGAGAACTCAGAGTGAGTAAATTGGCCATTTTCATGGACTTTTAACCATTCCATAAATCTTGTGTTTAGGGCCCCTGGAAGCATGAAAATCACTTTAAACATGCTAATTTTAGCTCTAACACTGATGATCCACCTACAAATGTGAACTGACGTTCAAAAATAAAACATTTGAAAACGGACCATTTTCCACATTTCTGAAGCATGACGTAATGGGGGGGGTGTTATCTCTTTTGTCGAAAATCAGCCGTTTTGGCTCGAACATTAAATGCCTCCAAATGGTATTTAACCACTTGGCTGCTAAGGCAATATTTTACTTTTCATTGAATTTCCATTGAAATCAATGGAAAGTCCATGACGAGTTACCCTTGTCATTAGCGGCGAAGAGGTTAACTTCCCGGGGTAAAGAAACCCTTTTTGAGAACTCAGAGTGAGTAAATTGGCCATTTTGCATGCACTTTTAACCATTCCATAAATCTTGTGTTTAGGGCCCCTGGAAGCATGAAAATCACTTTAAACATGCTAATTTTAGCTCTAACACTGATGATCCACCTACAAACGTGAACTGACGTTCAAAAATAAAACATTTGAAAACGGACCATTTTCCCCATTTCTGAAGCATGACGTAATGGGGGGGTGTTATCTCTTTTGTCAAAAATCAGCTGTTTTTGCTTGAACATTAAATGCCTCCAAATAGTATTTAATTCACTTCCCGAGCCCCTGGAAGCATGAAAATCACTTTAAACATGCTAATTTTAGCTCTAACACTGCTGATCCACCTACAAATGTGAACTGACGTTCAAAAATAAACCATTTGAAAACGGACCATTTTCCACATTTCTGAAGCATGACGTAATGGGGGGGTGTTATCTCTTTTGTCGAAAATCAGCCGTTTTGGCTCGAACAGTAAATGCCTCCAAATGGTATTTAATTAACTTCCCGGGGTGAAGAAACCCTTTTTGAGAACTCAGAGTGAGTAAATTGGCCATTTTCATGCACTTTTAACCATTCCATAAATCTTGTGTTTAGGGCCCCTGGAAGCATGAAAATCACTTTAAACATGCTAATTTTAGCTCTAACACTGATGATCCACCTACAAATGTGAACTGACGTTCAAAAATAAAACATTTGAAAACGGACCATTTTCCACATTTCTGAAGCATGACGTAATAGGGGGGTGTTACCTCTTTTGTCGAAAATCATCCGTTTTAGCTCGAACATTAAATGCCTCCAAATGGTATTTAATTAACTTCCCGGGATGAAGAAACCTTTTTTGAGAACTCAGAGTAAGTAAATTGGCCATTTTCATGCACTTTTAACCATTCCATAAATCTTGTGTTTAGGGCCCCTGGAAGCAAAAAAATCACTTTAAACATGCTAATTTTATCTCTAACACTGATGATCCACCTACAAATGTGAACTGACGTTCAAAAATAAAACATTTGAAAACTGACCATTTTCCACATTTCTGAAGCATGACGTAATGGGGGGTGTTATCTCTTTTGTCGAAAATCAGCCGTTTTTGCTCGAACATTAAATTCCTCCAAATGGTATTTAATTAACTTCCCGAGCCCCTGGAAGCATGAAAATCACTTTAAACATGCTAATTTTAGCTCTAACACTGATGATCCACCTACAAATGTGAACTGACGTTCAAAAATAAAACATTTGAAAACGGACCATTTTCCACAGTTCTGAAGCATGACGTAATGGGGGGGTGTTATCTCTTTTGTCAAAAATCAGCCGTTTTAGCTCGAACATTAATTGCCTCCAAATGGTATTTAATTAACTTCCTGGGATGAAGAAACCTTTTTTGAGAACTCAGAGTGAGTAAATTGGCCATTTTCATGCACTTTTAACCATTTCATAAATCTTGTGTTTAGGGCCCCTGAAAGCATGAAAATCACTTTAAACATGCTAATTTTAGCTCTAACACTGATGATCCACCTACAAACGTGAACTGACGTTCAAAAATAAAACATTTGAAAACGGACCATTTTCCACATTTCTGAAGCATGACGTAATGGGGGGTGTTATCTCTTTTGTCGAAAATCAGCCGTTTTTGCTCGAACATTAAATTCCTCCAAATGGTATTTAATTAACTTCCCGAGCCCCTGGAAGCATGAAAATCACTTTAAACATGCTAATTTTAGCTCTAACACTGATGATCCACCTACAAATGTGAACTGACGTTCAAAAATAAAACATTTGAAAACGGACCATTTTCCACAGTTCTGAAGCATGACGTAATGGGGGGGTGTTATCTCTTTTGTCAAAAATCAGCCGTTTTAGCTCGAACATTAATTGCCTCCAAATGGTATTTAATTAACTTCCTGGGATGAAGAAACCTTTTTTGAGAACTCAGAGTGAGTAAATTGGCCATTTTCATGCACTTTTAACCATTTCATAAATCTTGTGTTTAGGGCCCCTGAAAGCATGAAAATCACTTTAAACATGCTAATTTTAGCTCTAACACTGATGATCCACCTACAAACGTGAACTGACGTTCAAAAATAAAACATTTGAAAACGGACCATTTTCCACATTTCTGAAGCATGACGTAATGGGGGGGTGTTATCTCTTTTGTCGAAAATCTGCCGTTTTTGCTCGAACATTAAATGCCTCCAAATGGTATTTAATTAACTTCCCGGGGTTAAGAAACCCTTTTTGAGAACTCAGAGTGAGTACATTGGCCATTTTCATGCACTTTTAACCATTCCATAAATCTTGTGTTTAGGGCCCCTGGAAGCATGAAAATCACTTTAAACATGCTAATTTTAGCTCTAACACTGATGATCCACCTACAAATGTGAACTGACGTTCAAAAATAAAACATTTGAAAACGGACCATTTTCCACATTTCTGAAGCATGAAGTAATGGGGGGGTGTTATCTCTTTTGTCAAAAATCAGCTGTTTTTGCTTGAACATTAAATGCCTCCAAATAGTATTTAATTCACTTCCCGAGCCCCTGGAAGCATGAAAATCACTTTAAACATGCTAATTTTAGCTCTAACACTGATGATCCACCTACAAATGTGAACTGACGTTCAAAAATAAAACCTTTGAAAACGGACCATTTTCCACATTTCTGAAGCATGACGTAATGGGGGGGTGTTATCTCTTTTGTCGAAAATCAGCCGTTTTGGCTCGAACATTAAATGCCTCCAAATGGTATTTAATTAACTTCCCGGGGTGAAGAAACCCCTTTTGAGAACTCAGAGTGAGTAAATTGGCCATTTTCATGGACTTTTAACCATTCCATAAATCTTGTGTTTAGGGCCCCTGGAAGTATGAAAATCACTTTAAACATGCTAATTTTAGCTCTAACACTGATGATCCACCTACAAATGTGAACTGACGTTCAAAAATAAAACATTTGAAAACGGACCATTTTCCACATTTCTGAAGCATGACGTAATGGGGGGTGTTATCTCTTTTGTCGAAAATCAGCCGTTTTGGCTCGAACATTAAATGCCTCCAAATGGTATTTAATTAACTTCCCGGGGTGAAGAAACCCTTTTTGAGAACTCAGAGTGAGTCAATTGGCCATTTTCATGCACTTTTAACCATTCCTTAAACCTTGTGTTTAGGGCCCCTGGAAGCATGAAAATCACTTTAAACATGCTAATTTTAGCTCTAACACTGATGATTCACCTACAAATGTGAACTGACGTTCAAAAATAAAACATTTGAAAACGGACCATATTCCACATTTCTGAAGCATGACGTAATGGGGGGGTGTTATCTCTTTTGTCAAAAATCTGCTGTTTTTGCTTGAACATTAAATGCCTCCAAATAGTATTTAATTCACTTCCCGAGCCCCTGGAAGCATGAAAATCACTTTAAACATGCTAATTTTAGCTCTAACACTGATGATCCACCTACAAATGTGAACTGACGTTCAAAAATAAAACATTTGAAAACGGACCATTTTCCACATTTCTGAAGCATGACGTAATGAGGGGGGTGTTATCTCTTTTGTCGAAAATCAGCCGTTTTGGCTCGAACATTAAATGCCTCCAAATGGTATTTAATTAACTTCCCGGGGTGAAGAAACCCTTTTTGAGAACTCAGAGTGAGTAAATTGGCCATTTTCATGCACTTTTAACCATTCCATAAATCTTGTGTTTAGCGCCCCTGGAAGCATGAAAATCACTTTAAACATGCTAATTTTAGCTCTAACACTGATGATCCACCTACAAATGTGAACTGACGTATAAAAATAAAACATTTGAAAACGGACCATTTTCCACATTTCTGAAGCATGACGTAATGGGGGGGTGTTATCTCTTTTGCCAAAAATCAGCTGTTTTTGCTTGAACATTAAATGCCTCCAAATAGTATTTAATTCACTTCCCGAGCCCCTGGAAGCATGAAAATCACTTTAAACATGCTAATTTTAGCTCTAACACTGCTGATCCACCTACAAATGTGAACTGACGTTCAAAAATAAACCATTTGAAAACGGACCATTTTCCACATTTCTGAAGCATGAAGTAATGGGGGGGTGTTATCTCTTTTGTCGAAAATCAGCCGTTTTGGCTCGAACATTAAATGCCTCCTAATGGTATTTAATTAACTTCCCGGGGTGAAGAAACCCTTTTTGAGAACTCAGAGTGAGTAAATTGGCCATTTTCATGCACTTTTAACCATTCCATAAATCTTGTGTTTAGGGCCCCTGGAAGCATGAAAATCACTTTAAACATGCTAATTTTAGCTCTAACACTGATGATCCACCTACAAATGTGAACTGACGTTCAAAAATAAAACATTTGAAAACGGACCATTTTCCACATTTCTGAAGCATGACGTAATAGGGGGAAGTTACCTTTTTTGTCGAAAATCATCCGTTTTAGCTCGAACATTAAATGCCTCCAAATGGTATTTAATTAACTTCCCGGGATGAAGAAACCTTTTTTGAGAACTCATAGTAAGTAAATTGGCCATTTTCATGCACTTTTAACCATTCCATAAATCTTGTGTTTAGGGCCCCTGGAAGCAAAAAAATCACTTTAAACATGCTAATTTTATCTCTAACACTGATGATCCACCTACAAATGTGAACTGACGTTCAAAAATAAAACATTTGAAAACGGACCATTTTCCACATTTCTGAAGCATGACGTAATGGGGGGGTGTTATCTCTTTTGTCGAAAATCAGCCGTTTTTGCTCGAACATTAAATTCCTCCAAATGGTATTTAATTAACTTCCTGAGCCCCTGGAAGCATGAAAATCACTTTAAACATGCTAATTTTAGCTCTAACACTGATGATCCACCTACAAATGTGAACTAACGTTCAAAAATAAAACATTTGAAAACGGACCATTTTCCACAGTTCTGAAGCATGACGTAATGGGGGGGTGTTATCTCTTTTGTCAAAAATCAGCCGTTTTAGCTCGAACATTAAATGCCTCCAAATGGTATTTAATTAACTTCCCGGGATGAAGAAACCTTTTTTGAGAACTCAGAGTGAGTAAATTGGCCATTTTCATGCACTTTTAACCATTTCATAAATCTTGTGTTTAGGGCCCCTGAAAGCATGAAAATCACTTTAAACATGCTAATTTTAGCTCTAACACTGATGATCCACCTACAAATGTGAACTGACGTTCAAAAATAAAACATTTGAAAACGGACCATTTTCCACATTTCTGAAGCATGACGTAATGGGGGGTGTTATCTCTTTTGTCGAAAATCAGCCGTTTTGGCTCGAACATTAAATGCCTCCAAATGGTATTTAATTAACTTCCCGGGGTGAAGAAACCCTTTTTGAGAACTCAGAGTGAGTAAATTGGCCATTTTCATGCACTTTTAACCATTCCTTAAATCTTGTGTTTAGGGCCCCTGGAAGCATGAAAATCACTTTAAACATGCTAATTTAACTCTAACACTGATGATTCACCTACAAATGTGAACTGACGTTCAAAAATAAAACATTTGAAAACGGACCATATTCCACATTTCTGAAGCATGACGTAATGGGGGGGTGTTATCTCTTTTGTCAAAAATCAGCTGTTTTTGCTTGAACATTAAATGCCTCCAAATAGTATTTAATTCACTTCCCAAGCCCCTGGAAGCATGAAAATCACTTTAAACATGCTAATTTTAGCTCTAACACTGATGATCCACCTACAAATGTGAACTGACGTTCAAAAATAAAACATTTGAAAACGGACCATTTTCCACATTTCTGAAGCATGACGTAATGGGGGGGTGTTATCTCTTTTGTCGAAAATCAGCCGTTTTGGCTCGAACATTAAATGCCTCCAAATGGTATTTAATTAACTTCCCGGGGTGAAGAAACCCTTTTTGAGAACTCAGAGTGAGTAAATTGGCCATTTTCATGCACTTTTAACCATTCCATAAATCTTGTGTTCAGGGCCCCTGGAAGCATGAAAATCACTTTAAACATGCTAATTTTAGCTCTAACACTGATGATCCACCTACAAATGTGAACTGACGTTCAAAAATAAAACATTTGAAAACGGACCATTTTCCACATTTCTGAAGCATGACGTAATGGGGGGGGGGTGTTATCTCTTTTGTCAAAAATCTGCTGTTTTTGCTTGAACATTAAATGCCTCCAAATAGTATTTAATTCACTTTCCGAGCCCCTGGAAGCAGGAAAATCACATTAAACATGCTAATTTTAGCTCTAACACTGATGATCCACCTACAAATGTGAACTGACGTTCAAAAATAAAACATTTGAAAACGGACCATTTTCCACATTTCTGAAGCATGACGTAATGGGGGGGTGTTATCTCTTTTGTCGAAAATCAGCCGTTTTGGCTCGAACATTAAATGCCTCCAAATGGTATTTAATTAACTTCCCGGGGTGAAGAAACCCTTTTTGAGAACTCAGAGTGAGTAAATTGGCCATTTTCATGCACTTTTAACCATTCCATAAATCTTGTGTTTAGGGCCCCTGGAAGCATGAAAATCACTTTAAACATGCTAATTTTAGCTCTAACACTGATGATCCACCTACAAATGTGAACTGACGTTCAAAAATAAAACATTTGAAAACTGACCATTTTCCACATTTCTGAAGCATGACGTAATGGGGGGGGGTTTTATCTCTTTTGTCAAAAATCAGCTGTTTTTGCTTGAACATTAAATGCCTCCAAATAGTATTTAATTCACTTTCCGAGCCCCTGGAAGCATGAAAATCACTTTAAACATGCTAATTTTAGCTCTAACACTGATGATCCACCTACAAATGTGAACTGACGTTAAAAAATAAAACATTTGAAAACGGACCATTTTCCACATTTCTGAAGCATGACGTAATGGGGGGGTGTTATCTCTTTTGACGAAAATCAGCCGTTTTTGCTCGAACATTAAATGCCTCCAAATGGTATTTAATTAACTTCCCGGGGTGAAGAAACCCTTTTTGAGAACTCAGAGTGAGTAAATTGGCCATTTTCATGCACTTTTAACCATTCCATAAATCTTGTGTTTAGGGCCCCTGGAAGCATGAAAATCACTTTAAACATGCTAATTTTAGCTCTAACACTGATGATCCACCTACAAATGTGAACTGACGTTCAAAAATAAAACATTTGAAAACGGACCATTTTCCACATTTCTGAAGCATGAAGTAATGGGGGGGTGTTATCTCTTTTGTCAAAAATCAGCTGTTTTTGCTTGAACATTAAATGCCTCCAAATAGTATTTAATTCACTTTCCAAACCCCTGGAAGCATGAAAATCACTTTAAACATGCTAATTTTAGCTCTAACACTGATGATCCACCTACAAATGTGAACTGACGTTCAAAAATAAAACATTTGAAAACGGACCATTTTCCACATTTCTGAAGCATGACGTAATGGGGGGGTGTTATCTCTTTTGTCGAAAATCAGCCGTTTTGGCTCGAACATTAAATGCCTCCAAATGGTATTTAATTAACTTCCCGGGGTAAAGAAACCCTTTTTGAGAACTCAGAGTGAGTAAATTGGCCATTTTCATGCACTTTTAACCATTCCATAAATCTTGTGTTTAGGGCCCCAGGAAGCATGAAAATCACTTTAAACATGCTAATTTTAGCTCTAACACTGATGATCCACCTACAAATGTGAACTGACATTCAAAAATAAAACATTTGAAAACGTACCATTTTCCACATTTCTGAAGCATGACGTAATGGGGGGGGTGTTATCTCTTTTGTCAAAAATCAGCTGTTTTAGCTCGAACATTAAATGCCTCCAAATGGTATTTAATTAACTTCCCGGGATGAAGAAACCTTTTTTGAGAACTCAGAGTAAGTAAATTGGCCATTTTCATGCACTTTTAACCATTCCATAAATCTTGTGTTTAGGGCCCCTGGAAGCAAAAAAATCACTTTAAACATGCTAATTTTATCTCTAACACTGATGATCCACCTACAAATGTGAACTGACGTTCAAAAATAAAACATTTGAAAACGGACCATTTTCCACATTTCTGAAGCATGACGTAATGGGGGGGTGTTATCTCTTTTGTCGAAAATCAGCCGTTTTTGCTCGAACATTAAATTCCTCCAAATGGTATTTAATTAACTTCCCGAGCCCCTGGAAGCATGAAAATCACTTTAAACATGCTAATTTTAGCTCTAACACTGATGATCCACCTACAAATGTGAACTGACGTTCAAAAATAAAACATTTGAAAACGGACCATTTTCCACATTTCTGAAGCATGACGTAATGGGGGGGTGTTATCTCTTTTGTCGAAAATCAGCCGTTTTGGCTCGAACATTAAATGCCTCCAAATGGTATTTAATTAACTTCCCGGGGTGAAGAAACCCCTTTTGAGAACTCAGAGTGAGTAAATTGGCCATTTTCATGGACTTTTAACCATTCCATAAATCTTGTGTTTAGGGCCCCTGAAAGCATGAAAATCACTTTAAACATGCTAATTTTAGCTGTAACACTGATGATCCACCTACAAACGTGAACTGACGTTCAAAAATAAAACATTTGAAAACGGACCATTTTCCACATTTCTGAAGCATGACGTAATGGGGGGGGTGTTATCTCTTTTGACGAAAATCAGCCGTTTTTGCTCGAACATTAAATGCCTCCAAATGGTATTTAATTAACTTCCCGGGGTGAAGAAACCCTTTTTGAGAACTCAGAGTGAGTAAATTGGCCATTTTCATGCACTTTTAACCATTCCATAAATCTTGTGTTTAGGGCCCCTGGAAGCATGAAAATCACTTTAAACATGCTAATTTTAGCTCTAACACTGATGATCCACCTACAAATGTGAACTGACGTTCAAAAATAAAACATTTGAAAACGGACCATTTTCCACATTTCTGAAGCATGAAGTAATGGGGGGGTGTTATCTCTTTTGTCAAAAATCAGCTGTTTTTGCTTGAACATTAAATGCCTCCAAATAGTATTTAATTCACTTCCCGAGCCCCTGGAAGCATGAAAATCACTTTAAACATGCTAATTTTAGCTCTAACACTGATGATCCACCTACAAATGTGAACTGACGTTCAAAAATAAAACATTTGAAAACGGACCATTTTCCACATTTCTGAAGCATGACGTAATGGGGGGGTTTTATCTCTTTTGTCGAAAATCAGCCGTTTTGGCTCGAACATTAAATGCCTCCAAATGGTATTTAATTAACTTCCCGGGGTGAAGAAACCCTTTTTGAGAACTCAGAGTGAGTAAATTGGCCATTTTCATGGACTTTTAACCATTCCATAAATCTTGTGTTTAGGGCCCCTGGAAGCATGAAAATCACTTTAAACATGCTAATTTTAGCTCTAACACTGATGATCCACCTACAAATGTGAACTGACGTTCAAAAATAAAACATTTGAAAACGGACCATTTTCCACATTTCTGAAGCATGACGTAATGGGGGGGTGTTATCTCTTTTGTCAAAAATCAGCTGTTTTTGCTTGAACATTAAATGCCTCCAAATAGTATTTATTTCACTTTCCGAGCCCCTGGAAGCATGAAAATCACTTTAAACATGCTAATTTTAGCTCTAACACTGATGATCCACCTACAAATGTGAACTGACGTTCAAAAATAAAACATTTGAAAACGGACCATTTTCCACATTTCTGAAGCATGACGTAATGGGGGGGTGTTATCTCTTTTGTCGAAAATCAGCCGTTTTGGCTCGAACATTAAATGCCTCCAAATGGTATTTAATTAACTTCCCGGGGTAAAGAAACCCTTTTTGAGAACTCAGAGTGAGTAAATTGGCCATTTTCATGCACTTTTAACCATTCCATAAATCTTGTGTTTAGGGCCCCTGGAAGCATGAAAATCACTTTAAACATGCTAATTTTAGCTCTAACACTGATGATCCACCTACAAATGTGAACTGACGTTCAAAAATAAAACATTTGAAAACAGACCATTTTCCACATTTCTGAAGCATGACGTAATGGGGGGGTGTTATCTCTTTTGTCGAAAATCAGCCGTTTTTGCTCGAACATTAAATGCCTCCAAATGGTATTTAATTAACTTCCCGAGCCCCTGGAAGCATGAAAATCACTTTAAACATGCTAATTTTAGCTCTAACACTGATGATCCACCTACAAATGTGAACTGACGTTCAAAAATAAAACATTTGAAAACGGACCATTTTCCACATTTCTGAAGCATGACGTAATGGGGGGGTGTTATCTCTTTTGTCAAAAATCAGCTGTTTTTGCTTGAACATTAAATGCCTCCAAATAGTATTTAATTCACTTCCCGAGCCCCTGGAAGCATGAAAATCACTTTAAACATGCTAATTTTAGCTCTAACACTGATGATCCACCTACAAATGTGAACTGACGTTCAAAAATAAAACTTTGAAAACGGACCATTTTCCAAATTTCTGAAGCATGACCTAATAGGGGGGTGTTATCTCTTTTGTCGAAAATCATCCGTTTTAGCTCGAACATTAAATGCCTCCAAATGGTATTTAATTAACTTCCCGGGATGAAGAAACCTTTCTGAGAACTCAGAGTGAGTAAATTGGCCATTTTCATGCACTTTTAACCATTCCATAAATCTTGTGTTTAGGGCCCCTGGAAGCATGAAAATCACTTTAAACATGCTAATTTTAACTCTAACACTGATGATCCACCTAC
Source organism: Lissotriton vulgaris (assembly GCF_964263255.1). Lineage (NCBI taxonomy): Eukaryota > Metazoa > Chordata > Amphibia > Caudata > Salamandridae > Lissotriton > Lissotriton vulgaris. The sequence continues at coordinate 299,100 of NW_028244200.1, read as the reverse complement.
AAACGTGAACTGACGTTCAAAAATAAAACATTTGAAAACGGACCATTTTCCACATTTCTGAAGCATGACGTAATGGGGGGGTGTTATCTCTTTTGACGAAAATCAGCCGTTTTTGCTCGAACATTAAATGCCTCCAAATGGTATTTAATTAACTTCCCGGGGTGAAGAAACCCTTTTTGAGAACTCAGAGTGAGTAAATTGGCCATTTTCATGGACTTTTAACCATTCCATAAATCTTGTGTTTAGGGCCCCTGGAAGCATGAAAATCACTTTAAACATGCTAATTTTAGCTCTTACACTTATGATCCACCTACAAATGTGAACTGACGTTCAAAAATAAAACATTTGAAAACGGACCATTTTCCACATTTCTGAAGCATGACGTAATGGGGGGGGGTGTTATCTCTTTTGTCAAAAATCAGCTGTTTTTGCTTGAACATTAAATGCCTCCAAATAGTATTTAATTCACTTTCCAAACCCCTGGAAGCATGAAAATCACTTTAAACATGCTAATTTTAGCTCTAACACTGATGATCCACCTACAAATGTGAACTGACGTTCAAAAATAAAACATTTGAAAACGGACCATTTTCCACATTTCTGAAGCATGACGTAATGGGGGGGTGTTATCTCTTTTGTCAAAAATCAGCTGTTTTAGCTCGAACATTAAATGCCTCCAAATGGTATTTAATTAACTTCCCGGGATGAAGAAACCTTTTTTGAGAACTCAGAGTGAGTAAATTGGCCATTTTCATGCACTTTTAACCATTCCATAAATCTTGTGTTTAGGGCCCCTGGAAGCATGAAAATCACTTTAAACATGCTAATTTTAGCTCTAACACTGATGATCCAACTACACATGTGAACTGACGTTCAAAAATAAAACATTTGAAAACTGACCATTTTCCACATTTCTGAAGCATGACGTAATGGGGGGGTGTTATCTCTTTTGTCAAAAATCAGCTGTTTTTGCTTGAACATTAAATGCCTCCAAATAGTATTTAATTCACTTCCCGAGCCCCTGGAAGCATGAAAATCACTTTAAACATGCTAATTTTAGCTCTAACACTGATGATCCACCTACAAATGTGAACTGACGTTCAAAAATAAAACATTTGAAAACGGACCATTTTCCACATTTCTGAAGCATGACGTAATGGGGGGGTGTTATCTCTTTTGTCGAAAATCAGCCGTTTTGGCTCGAACATTAAATGCCTCCAAATGGTATTTAATTAACTTCCCGGGGTAAAGAAACCCTTTTTGAGAACCCAGAGTGAGTAAATTGGCCATTTTCATGCACTTTTAACCATTCCATAAATCTTGTGTTTAGGGCCCCTGGAAGCATGAAAATCACTTTAAACATGCTAATTTTAGCTCTAACACTGATGATCCACCTACAAACGTGAACTGACGTTCAAAAATAAAACATTTGAAAACGGACCATTTTCCACATTTCTGAAGCATGACGTAATGGGGGGGTGTTATCTCTTTTGTCAAAAATCAGCTGTTTTTGCTTGAACATTAAATGCCTCCAAATAGTATTTAATTCACTTCCCGAGCCCCTGGAAGCATGAAAATCACTTTAAACATGCTAATTTTAGCTCTAACACTGCTGGTCCACCTACAAATGTGAACTGACGTTCAAAAATAAACCATTTGAAAACGGACCATTTTCCACATTTCTGAAGCATGACGTAATGGGGGGGTGTTATCTCTTTTGTCGAAAATCAGCCGTTTTGGCTCGAACATTAAATGCCTCCAAATGGTATTTAATTAACTTCCCGGGGTGAAGAAACCCTTTTTGAGAACTCAGAGTGAGTAAATTGGGCATTTTCATGCACTTTTAACCATTCCATAAATCTTGTGTTTAGGGCCCCTGGAAGCATGAAAATCACTTTAAACATGCTAATTTTAGCTCTAACACTGATGATCCACCTACAAATGTGAACTGACGTTCAAAAATAAAACATTTGAAAACGGACCATTTTCCACATTTCTGAAGCATGACGTAATGGGGGGGTGTTATCTCTTTTGTCGAAAATCAGCCGTTTTTGCTCGAACATTAAATTCCTCCAAATGGTATTTAATTAACTTCCCGAGCCCCTGGAAGCATGAAAATCACTTTAAACATGCTAATTTTAGCTCTAACACTGATGATCCACCTACAAACGTGAACTGACGTTCAAAAATAAAACATTTGAAAACGGACCATTTTCCACATTTCTGAAGCATGACGTAATGGGGGGGTGTTATCTCTTTTGTCGAAAATCTGCCGTTTTTGCTCGAACATCAAATGCCTCCAAATGGTATTTAATTAACTTCCCGGGGTGAAGAAACCCTTTTTGAGAACTCAGAGTGAGTACATTGGCCATTTTCATGCACTTTTAACCATTCCATAAATCTTGTGTTTAGGGCCCCTGGAAGCATGAAAATCACTTTAAACATGCTAATTTTAGCTCTAACACTGATGATCCACCTACAAATGTGAACTGACGTTCAAAAATAAAACATTTGAAAACGGACCATTTTCCACATTTCTGAAGCATGAAGTAATGGGGGGGTGTTATCTCTTTTGTCAAAAATCAGCTGTTTTTGCTTGAACATTAAATGCCTCCAAATAGTATTTAATTCACTTCCCGAGCCCCTGGAAGCATGAAAATCACTTTAAACATGCTAATTTTAGCTCTAACACTGCTGGTCCACCTACAAATGTGAACTGACGTTCAAAAATAAACCATTTGAAAACGGACCATTTTCCACATTTCTGAAGCATGACGTAATGGGGGGGTGTTATCTCTTTTGTCGAAAATCAGCCGTTTTGGCTCGAACATTAAATGCCTCCAAATGGTATTTAATTAACTTCCCGGGGTGAAGAAACCCTTTTTGAGAACTCAGAGTGAGTAAATTGGGCATTTTCATGCACTTTTAACCATTCCATAAATCTTGTGTTTAGGGCCCCTGGAAGCATGAAAATCACTTTAAACATGCTAATTTTAGCTCTAACACTGATGATCCACCTACAAATGTGAACTGACGTTCAAAAATAAAACATTTGAAAACGGACCATTTTCCACATTTCTGAAGCATGACGTAATAGGGGGGTGTTACCTCTTTTGTCGAAAATCATCTGTTTTAGCTCGAACATTAAATGCCTCCAAATGGTATTTAATTAACTTCCCGGGATGAAGAAACCTTTTTTGAGAACTCAGAGTAAGTAAATTGGCCATTTTCATGCACTTTTAACCATTCCATAAATCTTGTGTTTAGGGCCCCTGGAAGCAAAAAAATCACTTTAAACATGCTAATTTTATCTCTAACACTGATGATCCACCTACAAATGTGAACTGACGTTCAAAAATAAAACATTTGAAAACGGACCATTTTCCACATTTCTGAAGCATGACGTAATGGGGGGGTGTTATCTCTTTTGTCGAAAATCAGCCGTTTTTGCTCGAACATTAAATTCCTCCAAATGGTATTTAATTAACTTCCCGAGCCCCTGGAAGCATGAAAATCACTTTAAACATGCTAATTTTAGCTCTAACACTGATGATCCACCTACAAACGTGAACTGACGTTCAAAAATAAAACATTTGAAAACGGACCATTTTCCACATTTCTGAAGCATGACGTAATGGGGGGGTGTTATCTCTTTTGTCGAAAATCTGCCGTTTTTGCTAGAACATCAAATGCCTCCAAATGGTATTTAATTAACTTCCCGGGGTGAAGAAACCCTTTTTGAGAACTCAGAGTGAGTACATTGGCCATTTTCATGCACTTTTAACCATTCCATAAATCTTGTGTTTAGGGCCCCTGGAAGCATGAAAATCACTTTAAACATGCTAATTTTAGCTCTAACACTGATGATCCACCTACAAATGTGAACTGACGTTCAAAAATAAAACATTTGAAAACGGACCATTTTCCACATTTCTGAAGCATGAAGTAATGGGGGGGTGTTATCTCTTTTGTCAAAAATCAGCTGTTTTTGCTTGAACATTAAATGCCTCCAAATACTATTTAATTCACTTCCCGAGCCCCTGGAAGCATGAAAATCACTTTAAACATGCTAATTTTAGCTCTAACACTGATGATCCACCTACAAATGTGAACTGACGTTCAAAAATAAAACATTTGAAAACGGACCATTTTCCACATTTCTGAAGCATGACGTAATGGGGGGGTGTTATCTCTTTTGTCGAAAATCAGCCGTTTTGGCTCGAACATTAAATGCCTCCAAATGGTATTTAATTAACTTCCCGGGGTGAAGAAACCCCCTTTGAGAACTCAGAGTGAGTAAATTGGCCATTTTCATGGACTTTTAACCATTCCATAAATCTTGTGTTTAGGGCCCCTGGAAGTATGAAAATCACTTTAAACATGCTAATTTTAGCTCTAACACTGATGATCCACCTACAAATGTGAACTGACGTTCAAACATAAAACATTTGAAAACGGACCATTTTCCACATTTCTGAAGCATGACGTAATGGGGGGTGTTATCTCTTTTGTCGAAAATCAGCCGTTTTGGCTCGAACATTAAATGCCTCCAAATGGTATTTAATTAACTTCCCGGGGTGAAGAAACCCTTTTTGAGAACTCAGAGTGAGTCAATTGGCCATTTTCATGCACTTTTAACCATTCCTTAAACCTTGTGTTTAGGGCCCCTGGAAGCATGAAAATCACTTTAAACATGCTAATTTTAGCTCTAACACTGATGATTCACCTACAAATGTGAACTGACGTTCAAAAATAAAACATTTGAAAACGGACCATTTTCCACATTTCTGAAGCATGACGTAATGGGGGGGTGTTATCTCTTTTGTCAAAAATCAGCTGTTTTTGCTTGAACATTAAATGCCTCCAAATAGTATTTAATTCACTTCCCGAGCCCCTGGAAGCATGAAAATCACTTTAAACATGCTAATTTTAGCTCTAACACTGATGATCCACCTACAAATGTGAACTGACGTTCAAAAATAAAACATTTGAAAACGGACCATTTTCCACATTTCTGAAGCATGACGTAATGGGGGGGTGTTATCTCTTTTGTCGAAAATCAGCCGTTTTGGCTCGAACATTAAATGCCTCCAAATGGTATTTAATTAACTTCCCGGGGTGAAGAAACCCTTTTTGAGAACTCAGAGTGAGTAAATTGGCCATTTTCATGCACTTTTAACCATTCCATAAATCTTGTGTTTAGGGCCCCTGGAAGCATGAAAATCACTTTAAACATGCTAATTTTAGCTCTAACACTGATGATCCACCTACAAATGTGAACTGACGTTCAAAAATAAAACATTTGAAAACGGACCATTTTCCACATTTCTGAAGCATGACGTAATGGGGGGGTGTTATCTCTTTTGTCAAAAATCAGCTGTTTTTGCTTGAACATTAAATGCCTCCAAATAGTATTTAATTCACTTCCCGAGCCCCTGGAAGCATGAAAATCACTTTAAACATGCTAATTTTAGCTCTAACACTGCTGATCCACCTACAAATGTGAACTGACGTTCAAAAATAAACCATTTGAAAACGGACCATTTTCCACATTTCTGAAGCATGACGTAATGGGGGGGTGTTATCTCTTTTGTCGAAAATCAGCCGTTTTGGCTCGAACATTAAATGCCTCCAAATGGTATTTAATTAACTTCCCGGGGTGAAGAAACCCTTTTTGAGAACTCAGAGTGAGTAAATTGGCCATTTTCATGCACTTTTAACCATTCCATAAATCTTGTGTTTAGGGCCCCTGGAAGCATGAAAATCACTTTAAACATGCTAATTTTAGCTCTAACACTGATGATCCACCTACAAATGTGAACTGACGTTCAAAAATAAAACATTTGAAAACGGACCATTTTCCACATTTCTGAAGCATGACGTAATAGGGGGGTGTTACCTCTTTTGTCGAAAATCATCCGTTTTAGCTCGAACATTAAATGCCTCCAAATGGTATTTAATTAACTTCCCGGGATGAAGAAACCTTTTTTGAGAACTCAGAGTAAGTAAATTGGCCATTTTCATGCACTTTTAACCATTCCATAAATCTTGTGTTTAGGGCCCCTGGAAGCAAAAAAATCACTTTAAACATGCTAATTTTATCTCTAACACTGATGATCCACCTACAAATGTGAACTGACGTTCAAAAATAAAACATTTGAAAACGGACCATTTTCCACATTTCTGAAGCATGACGTAATGGGGGGGTGTTATCTCTTTTGTCGAAAATCAGCCGTTTTTGCTCGAACATTAAATTCCTCCAAATGGTATTTAATTAACTTCCCGAGCCCTTGGAAGCATGAAAATCACTTTAAACATGCTAATTTTAGCTCTAACACTGATGATCCACCTACAAATGTGAACTGACGTTCAAAAATAAAACATTTGAAAACGGACCATTTTCCACAGTTCTGAAGCATGACGTAATGGGGGGGTGTTATCTCTTTTGTCAAAAATCAGCCGTTTTAGCTCGAACATTAAATGCCTCCAAATGGTATTTAATTAACTTCCCGGGATGAAGAAACCTTTTTTGAGAACTCAGAGTGAGTAAATTGGCCATTTTCATGCACTTTTAACCATTTCATAAATCTTGTGTTTAGGGCCCCTGAAAGCATGAAAATCACTTTAAACATGCTAATTTTAGCTCTAACACTGATGATCCACCTACAAACGTGAACTGACGTTCAAAAATAAAACATTTGAAAACGGACCATTTTCCACATTTCTGAAGCATGACGTAATGGGGGGGTGTTATCTCTTTTGTCGAAAATCTGCCGTTTTTGCTCGAACATTAAATGCCTCCAAATGGTATTTAATTAACTTCCCGGGGTGAAGAAACCCTTTTTGAGAACTCAGAGTGAGTACATTGGCCATTTTTATGCACTTTTAACCATTCCATAAATCTTGTGTTTAGGGCCCCTGGAAGCATGAAAATCACTTTAAACATGCTAATTTTAGCTCTAACACAGATGATCCAGCTACAAATGTGAACTGACGTTCAAAAATAAAACATTTGAAAACGGACCATTTTCCACATTTCTGAAGCATGAAGTAATGGGGGGGTGTTATCTCTTTTGTCAAAAATCAGCTGTTTTTGCTTGAACATTAAATGCCTCCAAATAGTATTTAATTCACTTCCCGAGCCCCTGGAAGCATGAAAATCACTTTAAACATGCTAATTTTAGCTCTAACACTGATGATCCACCTACAAATGTGAACTGACGTTCAAAAATAAAACATTTGAAAACGGACCATTTTCCACATTTCTGAAGCATGACGTAATGGGGGGGTGTTATCTCTTTTGTCTAAAATCAGCCGTTTTGGCTCGAACATTAAATGCCTCCAAATGGTATTTAATTAACTTCCCGGGGTGAAGAAACCCCTTTTGAGAACTCAGAGTGAGTAAATTGGCCATTTTCATGGACTTTTAACCATTCCATAAATCTTGTGTTTAGGGCCCCTGGAAGCATGAAAATCACTTTAAACATGCTAATTTTAGCTCTAACACTGATGATCCACCTACAAATGTGAACTGACGTTCAAAAATAAAACATTTGAAAACGGACCATTTTCCACATTTCTGAAGCATGACGTAATGGGGGGTGTTATCTCTTTTGTCGAAAATCAGCCGTTTTGGCTCGAACATTAAATGCCTCCAAATGGTATTTAATTAACTTCCCGGGGTGAAGAAACCCTTTTTGAGAACTCAGAGTGAGTAAATTGGCCATTTTCATGCACTTTTAACCATTCCTTAAATCTTGTGTTTAGGGCCCCTGGAAGCATGAAAATCACTTTAAACATGCTAATTTTAGCTCTAACACTGATGATTCACCTACAAATGTGAACTGACGTTCAAAAATAAAACATTTGAAAACGGACCATATTCCACATTTCTGAAGCATGACGTAATGGGGGGGTGTTATCTCTTTTGTCAAAAATCAGCTGTTTTTGCTTGAACATTAAATGCCTCCAAATAGTATTTAATTCACTTCCTGAGCCCCTGGAAGCATGAAATCACTTTAAACATGCTAATTTTAGCTCTAACACTGATGATCCACCTACAAATATGAACTGACGTTCAAAAATAAAACATTTGAAAACGGACCATTTTCCACATTTCTGAAGCATGACGTAATGGGGGGGTGTTATCTCTTTTGTCGAAAATCAGCCGTTTTGGCTCGAACATTAAATGCCTCCAAATGGTATTTAATTAACTTCCCGGGATGAAGAAACCCTTTTTGAGAACTCAGAGTGAGTAAATTGGCCATTTTCATGCACTTTTAACCATTCCATAAATCTTGTGTTTAGGGCCCCTGGAAGCATGAAAATCACTTTAAACATGCTAATTTTAGCTCTAACACTGATGATCCACCTACAAATGTGAACTGACGTTCAAAAATAAAACATTTGAAAACGGACCATTTTCCACATTTCTGAAGCATGACGTAATGGGGGGGGTGTTATCTCTTTTGTCAAAAATCTGCTGTTTTTGCTTGAACATTAAATGCCTCCAAATAGTATTTAATTCACTTTCCGAGCCCCTGGAAGCAGGAACATCACATTAAACATGCTAATTTTAGCTCTAACACTGATGATCCACCTACAAATGTGAACTGACGTTCAAAAATAAAACATTTGAAAACGGACCATTTTCCACATTTCTGAAGCATGACGTAATGGGGGGGTGTTATCTCTTTTGTCGAAAATCAGCCGTTTTGGCTCGAACATTAAATGCCTCCAAATGGTATTTAATTAACTTCCCGGGGTGAAGAAACCCTTTTTGAGAACTCAGAGTGAGTAAATTGGCCATTTTCATGCACTTTTAACCATTCCATAAATCTTGTGTTTAGGGCCCCTGGAAGCATGAAAATCACTTTAAACATGCTAATTTTAGCTCTAACACTGATGATCCACCTACAAATGTGAACTGACGTTCAAAAATAAAACATTTGAAAACTGACCATTTTCCACATTTCTGAAGCATGACGTAATGGGGGGGGGGGGTGTTATCTCTTTTGTCAAAAATCAGCTGTTTTTGCTTGAACATTAAATGCCTCCAAATAGTATTTAATTCACTTTCCGAGCCCCTGGAAGCATGAAAATCACTTTAAACTTGCTAATTTTAGCTCTAACACTGATGATCCACCTACAAATGTGAACTGACGTTAAAAAATAAAACATTTGAAAACGGACCATTTTCCACATTTCTGAAGCATGACGTAATGGGGGGGTGTTATCTCTTTTGTCGAAAATCAGCCGTTTTGGCTCGAACATTAAATGCCTCCAAATGGTACTTAATTAACTTCCCGGGGTAAAGAAACCCTTTTTGAGAACTCAGAGTGAGTAAATTGGCCATTTTCATGCACTTTTAACCATTCCATAAATCTTGTGTTTAGGGCCCCTGGAAGCATGAAAATCACGTTAAACATGCTAATTTTAGCTCTAACACTGATGATCCACCTACAAATGTGAACTGACGTTCAAAAATAAAACATTTGAAAACGGACCATTTTCCACATTTCTGAAGCATGACGTAATGGGGGGGTGTTATCTCTTTTGTCAAAAATCAGCTGTTTTTGCTTGAACATTAAATGCCTCCAAATAGTATTTAATTCACTTCCCGAGCCCCTGGAAGCATGAAAATCACTTTAAACATGCTAATTTTAGCTCCAACACTGCTGATCCACCTACAAATGTGAACTGACGTTCAAAAATAAACCATTTGAAAACGGACCATTTTCCACATTTCTGAAGCATGACGTAATGGGGGGTGTTATCTCTTTTGTCGAAAATCAGCCCTTTTGGCTCGAACATTAAATGCCTCCAAATGGTATTTAATTATCTTCCCGGGGTGAAGAAACCCTTTTTGAGAACTCAGAGTGAGTAAATTGGCCATTTTCATGCACTTTTAACCATTCCATAAATCTTGTGTTTAGGGCCCCTGGAAGCATGAAAATCACTTTAAACATGCTAATTTTAGCTCTAACACTGATGATCCACCTACAAATGTGAACTGACGTTCAAAAATAAAACATTTGAAAACGGACCATTTTCCACATTTCTGAAGCATGACGTAATAGGGGGGTGTTATCTCTTTTGTCGAAAATCATCCGTTTTAGCTCAAACATTAAATGCCTCCAAATGGTATTTAATTAACTTCCCGGGATGAAGAAACCTTTTTTGAGAACTCAGAGTAAGTAAATTGGCCATTTTCATGCACTTTTAACCATTCCATAAATCTTGTGTTTAGGGCCCCTGGAAGCATGAAAATCACTTTAAACATGCTAATTTTAGCTCTAACACTGATGATCCACCTACAAATGTGAACTGATGTTCAAAAATAAAACATTTGAAAACGGACCATTTTCCACATTTCTGAAGCATGACGTATAGGGGGGTGTTATCTCTTTTGTCGAAAATCAGCCGTTTTTGCTTGAACATTAAATGCCTCCAAATGGTATTTAATTAACTTTCCGAGCCCCTGGAAGCATGAAAATCACTTTAAACATGCTAATTTTAGCTCTAACACTGATGATCCACCTACAAATGTGAACTGACGTTCAAAAATAAAACATTTGAAAACGGACCATTTTCCACATTTCTGAAGCATGACGTAATGGGGGGGTGTTATCTCTTTTGTCGAAAATCTGCCACTTTTGCTCGAACATTAAATGCCTCCAAATGGTATTTAATTAACTTCCCGGGGTGAAGAAACCCTTTTTGAGAACTCAGAGTGAGTAAATTGGCCATTTTCATGCACTTTTAACCATTCCATAAATCTTGTGTTTAGGGCCCCTGGAAGCATGAAAATCACTTTAAACATGCTAATTTTAGCTCTAACACTGATGATCCACCTACAAATGTGAACTGACGTTCAAAAATAAAACATTTGAAAACGGACCATTTTCCACATTTCTGAAGCATGACGTAATGGGGGGGTGTTATCTCTTTTGTCAAAAATCATCCGTTTTAGCTCAAACATTAAATGCCTCCAAATGGTATTTAATTAACTTCCCGGGATGAAGAAACCTTTTTTGAGAACTCAGAGTAAGTAAATTGGCCATTTTCATGCACTTTTAACCATTCCATAAATCTTGTGTTTAGGGCCCCTGGAAGCATGAAAATCACTTTAAACATGCTAATTTTAGCTCTAACACTGATGATCCACCTACAAATGTGAACTGATGTTCAAAAATAAAACATTTGAAAACGGACCATTTTCCACATTTCTGAAGCATGACGTATAGGGGGGTGTTATCTCTTTTGTCAAAAATCTGCTGTTTTTGCTTGAACATTAAATGCCTCCAAATAGTATTTAATTCACTTTCCGAGCCCCTGGAAGCAGGAACATCACATTAAACATGCTAATTTTAGCTCTAACACTGATGATCCACCTACAAATGTGAACTGACGTTCAAAAATAAAACATTTGAAAACGGACCATTTTCCACATTTCTGAAGCATGGCGTAATGGGGGGGTGTTATCTCTTTTGTCGAAAATCAGCCGTTTTGGCTCGAACATTAAATGCCTCCAAATGGTATTTAATTAACTTCCCGGGGTGAAGAAACCCTTTTTGAGAACTCAGAGTGAGTAAATTGGCCATTTTCATGCACTTTTAACCATTCCATAAATCTTGTGTTTAGGGCCCCTGGAAGCATGAAAATCACTTTAAACATGCTAATTTTAGCTCTAACACTGATGATCCACCTACAAATGTGAACTGACGTTCAAAAATAAAACATTTGAAAACTGACCATTTTCCACATTTCTGAAGCATGACGTAATGGGGGGGGGGGGGTGTTATCTCTTTTGTCAAAAATCAGCTGTTTTTGCTTGAACATTAAATGCCTCCAAATAGTATTTAATTCACTTTCCGAGCCCCTGGAAGCATGAAAATCACTTTAAACTTGCTAATTTTAGCTCTAACACTGATGATCCACCTACAAATGTGAACTGACGTTAAAAAATAAAACATTTGAAAACGGACCATTTTCCACATTTCTGAAGCATGACGTAATGGGGGGGTGTTATCTCTTTTGTCGAAAATCAGCCGTTTTGGCTCGAACATTAAATGCCTCCAAATGGTACTTAATTAACTTCCCGGGGTAAAGAAACCCTTTTTGAGAACTCAGAGTGAGTAAATTGGCCATTTTCATGCACTTTTAACCATTCCATAAATCTTGTGTTTAGGGCCCCTGGAAGCATGAAAATCACGTTAAACATGCTAATTTTAGCTCTAACACTGATGATCCACCTACAAATGTGAACTGACGTTCAAAAATAAAACATTTGAAAACGGACCATTTTCCACATTTCTGAAGCATGACGTAATGGGGGGGTGTTATCTCTTTTGTCAAAAATCAGCTGTTTTTGCTTGAACATTAAATGCCTCCAAATAGTATTTAATTCACTTCCCGAGCCCCTGGAAGCATGAAAATCACTTTAAACATGCTAATTTTAGCTCCAACACTGCTGATCCACCTACAAATGTGAACTGACGTTCAAAAATAAACCATTTGAAAACGGACCATTTTCCACATTTCTGAAGCATGACGTAATGGGGGGTGTTATCTCTTTTGTCGAAAATCAGCCCTTTTGGCTCGAACATTAAATGCCTCCAAATGGTATTTAATTATCTTCCCGGGGTGAAGAAACCCTTTTTGAGAACTCAGAGTGAGTAAATTGGCCATTTTCATGCACTTTTAACCATTCCATAAATCTTGTGTTTAGGGCCCCTGGAAGCATGAAAATCACTTTAAACATGCTAATTTTAGCTCTAACACTGATGATCCACCTACAAATGTGAACTGACGTTCAAAAATAAAACATTTGAAAACGGACCATTTTCCACATTTCTGAAGCATGACGTAATAGGGGGGTGTTATCTCTTTTGTCGAAAATCATCCGTTTTAGCTCAAACATTAAATGCCTCCAAATGGTACTTAATTAACTTCCCGGGATGAAGAAACCTTTTTTGAGAACTCAGAGTAAGTAAATTGGCCATTTTCATGCACTTTTAACCATTCCATAAATCTTGTGTTTAGGGCCCCTGGAAGCATGAAAATCACTTTAAACATGCTAATTTTAGCTCTAACACTGATGATCCACCTACAAATGTGAACTGATGTTCAAAAATAAAACATTTGAAAACGGACCATTTTCCACATTTCTGAAGCATGACGTATAGGGGGGTGTTATCTCTTTTGTCGAAAATCAGCCGTTTTTGCTTGAACATTAAATGCCTCCAAATGGTATTTAATTAACTTTCCGAGCCCCTGGAAGCATGAAAATCACTTTAAACATGCTAATTTTAGCTCTAACACTGATGATCCACCTACAAATGTGAACTGACGTTCAAAAATAAAACATTTGAAAACGGACCATTTTCCACATTTCTGAAGCATGACGTAATGGGGGGGTGTTATCTCTTTTGTCGAAAATCTGCCACTTTTGCTCGAACATTAAATGCCTCCAAATGGTATTTAATTAACTTCCCGGGGTGAAGAAACCCTTTTTGAGAACTCAGAGTGAGTAAATTGGCCATTTTCATGCACTTTTAACCATTCCATAAATCTTGTGTTTAGGGCCCCTGGAAGCATGAAAATCACTTTAAACATGCTAATTTTAGCTCTAACACTGATGATCCACCTACAAATGTGAACTGACGTTCAAAAATAAAACATTTGAAAACGGACCATTTTCCACATTTCTGAAGCATGACGTAATGGGGGGGTGTTATCTCTTTTGTCAAAAATCAGCTGTTTTTGCTTGAACATTAAATGCCTCCAAATAGTATTTAATTCACTTCCCGAGCCCCTGGAAGCATGAAAATCACTTTAAACATGCTAATTTTAGCTCCAACACTGCTGATCCACCTACAAATGTGAACTGACGTTCAAAAATAAACCATTTGAACACGGACCATTTTCCACATTTCTGAAGCATGACGTAATGGGGGGTGTTATCTCTTTTGTCGAAAATCAGCCCTTTTGGCTCGAACATTAAATGCCTCCAAATGGTATTTAATTATCTTCCCGGGGTGAAGAAACCCTTTTTGAGAACTCAGAGTGAGTAAATTGGCCATTTTCATGCACTTTTAACCATTCCATAAATCTTGTGTTTAGGGCCCCTGGAAGCATGAAAATCACTTTAAACATGCTAATTTTAGCTCTAACACTGATGATCCACCTACAAATGTGAACTGACGTTCAAAAATAAAACATTTGAAAACGGACCATTTTCCACATTTCTGAAGCATGACGTAATAGGGGGGTGTTATCTCTTTTGTCGAAAATCATCCGTTTTAGCTCAAACATTAAATGCCTCCAAATGGTATTTAATTAACTTCCCGGGATGAAGAAACCTTTTTTGAGAACTCAGAGTAAGTAAATTGGCCATTTTCATGCACTTTTAACCATTCCATAAATCTTGTGTTTAGGGCCCCTGGAAGCATGAAAATCACTTTAAACATGCTAATTTTAGCTCTAACACTGATGATCCACCTACAAATGTGAACTGATGTTCAAAAATAAAACATTTGAAAACGGACCATTTTCCACATTTCTGAAGCATGACGTATGGGGGGGTGTTATCTCTTTTGTCGAAAATCAGCCGTTTTTGCTCGAACATTAAATGCCTCCAAATGGTATTTAATTAACTTTCCGAGCCCCTGGAAGCATGAAAATCACTTTAAACATGCTAATTTTAGCTCTAACACTGATGATCCACCTACAAATGTGAACTGACGTTCAAAAATAAAACATTTGAAAACGGACCATTTTCCACATTTCTGAAGCATGACGTAATGGGGGGGTGTTATCTCTTTTGTCGAAAATCTGCCACTTTTGCTCGAACATTAAATGCCTCCAAATGGTATTTAATTAACTTCCCGGGGTGAAGAAACCCTTTTTGAGAACTCAGAGTGAGTAAATTGGCCATTTTCATGCACTTTTAACCATTCCATAAATTTTGTGTTTAGGGCCCCTGGAAGCATGAAAATTACTTTAAACATGCTAATTTTAGCTCTAACACTGATGATCCACCTACAAATGTGAGCTGACGTTCAAAAATAAAACATTTGAAAACGGACCATTTTCCACATTTCTGAAGCATGAAGTAATGGGGGGGTGTTATCTCTTTTGTCAAAAATCAGCTGTTTTTGCTTGAACATTAAATGCCTCCAAATAGTATTTAATTCACTTCCCGAGCCCCTGGAAGCATGAAAATCACTTTAAACATGCTAATTTTAGCTCTAACACTGATGATCCACCTACAAATGTGAACTGACGTTCAAAAATAAAACATTTGAAAACGGACCATTTTCCACATTTCTGAAGCATGACGTAATGGGGGGGTGTTATCTCTTTTGTCGAAAATCAGCCGTTTTGTCTCGAACATTAAATGCCTCCAAATGGTATTTAATTAACTTCCCGGGGTGAAGAAACCCCTTTTGAGAACTCAGAGTGAGTAAATTGGCCATTTTCATGGACTTTTAACCATTCCATAAATCTTGTGTTTAGGGCCCCTGGAAGCATGAAAATCACTTTAAACATGCTAATTTTAGCTCTAACACTGATGATTCACCTACAAATGTGAACTGACGTTCAAAAATAAAACATTTGAAAACGGACCATATTCCACATTTCTGAAGCATGACGTAATGGGGGGGTGTTATCTCTTTTGTCGAAAATCAGCTGTTTTTGCTTGAACATTAAATGCCTCCAAATAGTATTTAATTCACTTCCCGAGGCCCTGGAAGCATGAAAATCACTTTAAACATGCTTATTTTAGCTCTAACACTGATGATCCACCTACAAATGTGAACTGACGTTCATAAATGAAACATTTGAAAACGGACCATTTTCCACATTTCTGAAGCATGACGTAATGGGGGGGTGTTATCTCTTTTGTCGAAAATCAGCCGTTTTGGCTCGAACATTAAATGCCTCCAAATGGTATTTAATTAACTTCCCGGGGTGAAGAAACCCTTTTTGAGAACTCAGAGTGAGTAAATTTGCCATTTTCATGCACTTTTAACCATTCCATAAATCTTGTGTTTAGGGCCCCTGGAAGCATGAAAATCACTTTAAACATGCTAATTTTAGCTCTAACACCGATGATCCACCTACAAATGTGAACTGACGTTCAAAAATAAAACATTTGAAAACGGACCATTTTCCACATTTCTGAAGCATGACGTAATGGGGGGGGTGTTATCTCTTTTGTCAAAAATCAGCTGTTTTTGCTTGAACATTAAATGCCTCCAAATAGTATTTAATTCACTTTCCGAGCCCCTGGAAGCATGAAAATCACATTAAACATGCTAATTTTAGCTCTAACACTGATGATCCACCTACAAATGTGAACTGACATTCAAAAATAAAACATTTGAAAACGGACCATTTTCCACATTTCTGAAGCATGACGTAATGGGGGGGTGTTATCTCTTTTGTCGAAAATCAGCCGTTTTGGCTCGAACATTAAATGCCTCCAAATGGTATTTAATTAACTTCCCGGGGTAAAGAAACCCTTTTTGAAAACTCAGAGTGAGTGAATTGGCCATTTTCATGCACTTTTAACAATTCCATAAATCTTGTGTTTAGGGCCCCTGGAAGCATGAAAATCACTTTAAACATGCTAATTTTAGCTCTAACACTGATGATCCACCTACAAATGTGAACTGACGTTCAAAAATAAAACATTTGAAAACGGACCATTTTCCACATTTCTGAAGCATGACGTAATGGGGGGGTGTTATCTCTTTTGTCGAAAATCAGCCGTTTTGGCTCGAACATTAAATGCCTCCAAATGGTATTTAATTAACTTCCCGGGGTGAAGAAACCCTTTTTGAGAACTCAGAGTGAGTAAATTGGCCATTTTCATGCACTTTTAACCATTCCATAAATCTTGTGTTTAGGGCCCCTGGAAGCATGAAAATCACTTTAAACATGCTAATTTTAGCTCTAACACTGATGATCCACCTACAAATGTGAACTGACGTTCAAAAATAAAACATTTGAAAACGGAAAAATTTCCACATTTCTGAAGCATGACGTAATGGGGGGGTGTTATCTCTTTTGTCAAAAATCAGCTGTTTTTGCTTGAACATTAAATGCCTCCAAATAGTATTTAATTCACTTCCCGAGCCCCTGGAAGCATGAAAATCACTTTCAACATGCTAATTTTAGCTCTAACACTGATGATCCACCTACAAATGTGAACTGACGTTCAAAAATAAAACATTTGAAAACGGACCATTTTCCACATTTCTGAAGCATGACGTAATAGGGGGGTGTTATCTCTTTTGTCGAAAATCATCCGTTTTAGCTCGAACATTAAATGCCTCCAAATGGTATTTAATTAACTTCCCGGGATGAAGAAACCTTTTTTGAGAACTCAGAGTGAGTAAATTGGCCATTTTCATGCACTTTTAACCATTCCATAAATCTTGTGTTTAGGGCCCCTGGAAGCATGAAAATCTCTTTAAACATGCTAATTTTAGCTCTAACACTGATGATCCACCTACAAATGTGAACTGACGTTCAAAAATAAAACATTTGAAAACGGACCATTTTCCACATTTCTGAAGCATGACGTAATGGGGGGGTGTTATCTCTTTTGTCGACAATCAGCCGTTTTTGCTCGAACATTAAATGCCTCCAAATGGTATTTAATTAACTTCCCGAGCCCCTGGAAGCATGAAAATCACTTTAAACATGCTAATTTTAGCTCTAACACTGATGATCCACCTACAAATGTGAACTGACGTTCAAAAAAAAAACATTTGAAAACGGACCATTTTCCACATTTCTGAAGCATGACGTAATGGGGGTGTTATCTCTTTTGTCGAAAATCATCCGTTTTAGCTCGAACATTAAATGCCTCCAAATGGTATTTAATTAACTTCCCGGGATGAAGAAACCTTTTTTGAGAACTCAGAGTGAGTAAATTGGCCATTTTCATGCACTTTTAACCATTCCATAAATCTTGTGTTTAGGGCCCCTGAAAGCATGAAAATCACTTTAAACATGCTAATTTTAGCTGTAACACTGATGATCCACCTACAAACGTGAACTGGCGTTCAAAAATAAAACATTTGAAAACGGACCATTTTCCACATTTCTGAAGCATGACGTAATGGGGGGTGTTATCTCTTTTGCCGAAAATCTGCAGTTTTTGCTCGAACATTAAATGCCTCCAAATGGTATTTAATTAACTTCCCGGGGTGAAGAAACCCTTTTTGAGTACTCAGAGTGAGTAAATTGGCCATTTTCATGCACTTTTAACCATTCCATAAATCTTGTGTTTAGGGCCCCTGGAAGCATGGAAATCACTTTAAACATGCTAATTTTAGCTCTAACACTGATGATCCACCTACAAATGTGAACTGACGTTCAAAAATAAAACATTTGAAAACGGACCATTTTCCACATTTCTGAAGCATGAAGTAATGGGGGGGTGTTATCTCTTTTGTCAAAAATCAGCTGTTTTTGCTTGAACATTAAATGCCTCCAAATAGTATTTAATTCACTTCCCGAGCCCCTGGAAGCATGAAAATCACTTTAAACATGCTAATTTTAGCTCTAACACTGATGATCCACCTACAAATGTGAACTGACGTTCAAAAATAAAACATTTGAAAACGGACCATTTTCCACATTTCTGAAGCATGACGTAATGGGGGGGTGTTATCTCTTTTGTCGAAAATCAGCCGTTTTGGCTCGAACATTAAATGCCTCCAAATGGTATTTAATTAACTTCCCGGGGTGAAGAAACCCCTTTTGAGAACTCAGAGTGAGTAAATTGGCCATTTTCATGGACTTTTAACCATTCCATAAATCTTGTGTTTAGGGCCCCTGGAAGCATGAAAATCACTTTAAACATGCTAATTTTAGCTCTAACACTGATGATCCACCTACAAATGTGAACTGATGTTCAAAAATAAAACATTTGAAAACGGACCATTTTCCACATTTCTGAAGCATGACGTAATGGGGGGTGTTATCTCTTTTGTCGAAAATCAGCCGTTTTGGCTCGAACATTAAATGCCTCCAAATGGTATTTAATTAACTTCCCGGGGTGAAGAAACCCTTTTTGAGAACTCAGAGTGAGTAAATTGGCCATTTTCATGCACTTTTAACCATTTCTTAAATCTTGTGTTTAGGGCCCCTGGAAGCATGAAAATCACTTTAAACATGCTAATTTTAGCTCTAACACTGATGATTCACCTACAAATGTGAACTGACGTTCAAAAATAAAACATTTGAAAACGGACCATATTCCACATTTCTGAAGCATGATGTAATGGGGGGGTGTTATCTCTTTTGTCAAAAATCAGCTGTTTTTGCTTGAACATTAAATGCCTCCAAATAGTATTTAATTCACTTCCCGAGCCCCTGGAAGCATGAAAATCACTTTAAACATGCTAATTTTAGCTCTAACACTGATGATCCACCTACAAATGTGAACTGACATTTTTTAGGGCCCCTGGAAGCATGAAAATCACTTTAAACATGCTAATTTTAGCTCTAACACTGATGATCCACCTACAAATGTGAACTGACGTTCAAAAATAAAACATTTGAAAACGGACCATTTTCCACATTTCTGAAGCATGACGTAATGGGGGGGGGGTGTTATCTCTTTTGTCAAAAATCAGGTGTTTTTGCTTGAACATTAAATGCCTCCAAATAGTATTTAATTCACTTTCCGAGCCCCTGGAAGCATGAAAATCACATTAAACATGCTAATTTTAGCTCTAACACTGATGATCCACCTACAAATGTGAACTGACATTCAAAAATAAAACATTTGAAAACGGACCATTTTCCACATTTCTGAAGCATGACGTAATGGGGGGGTGTTATCTCTTTTGTCGAAAATCAGCCGTTTTGGCTCGAACATTAAATGCCTCCAAATGGTATTTAATTAACTTCCCGGGGTAAAGAAACCCTTTTTGAAAACTCAGAGTGAGTGAATTGGCCATTTTCATGCACTTTTAACCATTCCATAAATCTTGTGTTTAGGGCCCCTGGAAGCATGAAACTAACTTTAAACATGCTAATTTTAGCTCTAACACTGATGATCCACCTACAAATGTGAACTGACGTTCAAAAATAAAACATTTGAAAACGGACCATTTTCCACATTTCTGAAGCATGACGTAATGGGGGGGTGTTATCTCTTTTGTCGAAAATCAGCCGTTTTGGCTCGAACATTAAATGCCTCCAAATGGTATTTAATTAACTTCCCGGGGTGAAGAAACCCTTTTTGAGAACTCAGAGTGAGTAAATTGGCCATTTTCATGCACTTTTAACCATTCCATAAATCTTGTGTTTAGGGCCCCTGGAAGCATGAAAATCACTTTAAACATGCTAATTTTAGCTCTAACACTGATGATCCACCTACAAATGTGAACTGACGTTCAAAAATAAAACATTTGAAAACGGACCATTTTCCACATTTCTGAAGCATGACGTAATGGGGGGGGTGTTATCTCTTTTGTCAAAAATCAGCTGTTTTTGCTTGAACATTAAATGCCTCCAAATAGTATTTAATTCACTTCCCGAGCCCCTGGAAGCATGAAAATCACTTTAAACATGCTAATTTTAGCTCTAACACTGATGATCCACCTACAAATGTGAACTGACGTTCAAAAATAAAACATTTGAAAACGGACCATTTTCCACATTTCTGAAGCATGACGTAATGGGGGGGTGTTATCTCTTTTGTCGAAAATCAGCCGTTTTGGCTCGAACATTAAATGCCTCCAAATGGTATTTAATTAACTTCCCGGGGTGAAGAAACCCCTTTTGAGAACTCAGAGTGAGTAAATTGGCCATTTTCATTGACTTTAACCATTCCATAAATCTTGTGTTTAGGGCCCCTGGAAGCATGAAAATCACTTTAAACATGCTAATTTTAGCTCTAACACTGATGATCCACCTACAAATGTGAACTGACGTTCAAAAATAAAACATTTGAAAACGGACCATTTTCCACATTTCTGAAGCATGATGTAATGGGGGGTGTTATCTCTTTTGTCGAAAATCAGCCGTTTTGGCTCGAACATTAAATGCCTCCAAATGGTATTTAATTAACTTCCCGGGGTGAAGAAACCCTTTTTGAGAACTCAGAGTGAGTAAATTGGCCATTTTCATGCACTTTTAACCATTCCTTAAATCTTGTGTTTAGGGCCCCTGGAAGCATGAAAATCACTTTAAACATGCTAATTTTAGCTCTAACACTGATGATTCACCTACAAATGTGAACTGACGTTCAAAAATAAAACATTTAAAAACGGACCATATTCCACATTTCTGAAGCATGACGTAATGGGGGGGTGTTATCTCTTTTGTCAAAAATCAGCTGTTTTTGCTTGAACATTAAATGCCTCCAAATAGTATTTAATTCACTTCCCGAGCCCCTGGAAGCATGAAAATCACTTTAAACATGCTAATTTTAGCTCTAACACTGATGATCCACCTACAAATGTGAACTGACGTTCAAAAATAAAACATTTGAAAACGGACCATTTTCCACATTTCTGAAGCATGACGTAATGGGGGGGTGTTATCTCTTTTGTCGAAAATCAGCCGTTTTGGCTCGAACATTAAATGCCTCCAAATGGTATTTAATTAACTTCCTGGGATGAAGAAACCTTTTTTGAGAACTCAGAGTGAGTAAATTGGCCATTTTCATGCACTTTTAACCATTTCATAAATCTTGTGTTTAGGGCCCCTGAAAGCATGAAAATCACTTTAAACATGCTAATTTTAGCTCTAACACTGATGATCCACCTACAAACATGAACTGACGTTCAAAAATAAAACATTTGAAAACGGACCATTTTCCACATTTCTGAAGCATGACGTAATGGGGGGGTGTTATCTCTTTTGTCGAAAATCAGCCGTTTTGGCTCGAACATTAAATGCCTCCAAATGGTATTTAATTAACTTCCCGGGGTGAATAAACCCTTTTTGAGAACTCAGAGTGAGTAAATTGGCCATTTTCATGCACTTTTAACCATTCCATAAATCTTTTGTTAAGGGCCCCTGGAAGCATGAAAATCACTTTAAACATGCTAATTTTAGCTCTAACACTGATGATCCACCTACAAATGTGAACTGACGTTCAAAAATAAAACATTTGAAAACGGACCATTTTCCACATTTTGAAGCATGACGTAATGGGGGGGTGTTATCTCTTTTGTCAAAAATCAGCTGTTTTTGCTTGAACATTAAATGCCACCAAATAGTATTTAATTCACTTCCCGAGCCCCTGGAAGCATGAAAATCACTTTAAACATGCTAATTTTAGCTCTAACACTGATGATCCACCTACAAATGTGAACTGACGTTCAAAAATAAAACATTTGAAAACGGACCATTTTCCACATTTCTGAAGCATGACGTAATGGGGGGTGTTATCTCTTTTGTCAAAAATCAGCCGTTTTAGCTCGAACATTAAATGCCTCCAAATGGTATTTAATTAACTTCCCGGGATGAAGAAACCTTTTTTGAGAACTCAGAGTGAGTAAATTGGCCATTTTCATGCACTTTTAACCATTTCATAAATCTTGTGTTTAGGGCCCCTGAAAGCATGAAAATCACTTTAAACATGCTAATTTTAGCTCTAACACTGATGATCCACCTACAAACATGAACTGATGTTCAAAAATAAAACATTTGAAAACGGACCATATGGCCGAGATACCCGCCACCCCCTCTCAACACAATCCCCAAGAATTGGGAAACCGGAAACAGTTCTTGAACTTTTGGAAGGCGGGAAGGGAGTCACCCTTCCCGGCCGTATTTATTAAAATATAAAACAAAAGAAAACATTAAAATAACAGTTTCATATAATGTACAATTTCATTTCCACATTACGATGTTGGCTAACCTTAACAGATCTCTAATACAAAGGTTCTCCTAGCCGAACTAACATCCTACAAAACATTTGACTTGAAATTGTACATCCTAACGTTAAGGGCCAACGGCAAGGTCGTAACCGGTGTCAGATCCCTAACCAGAAATACCCCCCTCACTTGTGAGAGGGGCGACCGCACAGAGGCGTACCTCAAGTGCATTTACCAATTTCCCTTTGTACTTGACGGGGGCCCAAATAAACTCGACGCCATTTAACGGTCGTTCGAGGACTCGTGTGAGGTGTCTAAAAGGTAGCGTAAACCCCCTCCCGCACCCCACACAACTTACCCATCTGCCGTCGCAGATGTCCTGGCCCCGGGAAATTCCCCAGGAGGGGCCGTAGCCCCTCCTATCCAGGAAGGGGCCTTGACCACCTTTCCTTTCCTTCCGGCGGCCTCTCCTTAGACAGGACCGCCTCCCCGTTGAGGGGCCAATTGGCCACCTCCCCCGCGCGCTCCCATCCGTAATGGGTGACGCCCCCTCATAGGGATCTTCCAATTACTGCTCACCGATCATGACCTTACCGCCCGACCAAAATAAATACGACAGTTCTACCTAAGTTACTAAGATCTATAAAGCAAAACAACATTTATTATCAAGCGTAAATACTGATCAATCCTTGTTCAAAATTACTTTATTAGCAAAACATACTGAAAATAATCAATCTTTATTGCATCATTAAAAACTTTCACGACAATCATCACAACCTGTAAGAAAGCAGAGAAAACCAAAGATACTATATCAACTGTATTTACAACGAATCGCTGTCCTCAGGGGCTGGTGGGTGGGTCAAAATTGCTCTTCGTTCCGTCTCGAGCTCACGTGCAGCGGGGAGGTGCAGCTTCAGAGCACAGGAACAAGAGGATGCTTTGTTGGCTTCCGTTCCTTTTATCCGTCTTCAGGGTGGGCGTGAACCCGCCCCCGCCTGCCTCCAAGGGCGTGGCCTGCCGTGTTGGTGTCTAGGCCAGCCCACTCTAGGGCGGGAAAAAGGCGCGCCCCGGCTACGCCGCTTCGGGCATACCAGCCGAGACTCGCCTCCCGCCCAAGATGGCTTCCCGGGGGGATCGTGGTACTCGACCATACGTTCGGGGGGACCGATTGGTCGCCCCTTTCCATATGGCCGAGATACCCGCCACCCCCTCTCAACACAATCCCCAAGAATTGGGAAACCGGAAACAGTTCTTGAACTTTTGGAAGGCGGGAAGGGAGTCACCCTTCCCGGCCGTATTTATTAAAATATGAAACAAAAGAAAACATTAAAATAACAGTTTCATATAATGTACAATTTCATTTCCACATTACGATGTTGGCTAACCTTAACAGATCTCTAATACAAAGGTTCTCCTAGCCGAACTAACATCCTACAAAACATTTGACTTGAAATTGTACATCCTAACGTTAAGGGCCAACGGCAAGGTCGTAACCGGTGTCAGATCCCTAAACCAGAAATACCCCCCTCACTTGTGAGAGGGGCGACCGCACAGAGGCGTACCTCAAGTGCATTTACCAATTTCCCTTTGTACTTGACGGGGGCCCAAATAAACTCGACGCCATTTAACGGTCGTTCGAGGACTCGTGTGAGGTGTCTAAAAGGTAGCGTAAACCCCCTCCCGCACCCCACACAACTTACCCATCTGCCGTCGCAGATGTCCTGGCCCCGGGAAATTCCCCAGGAGGGGCCGTAGCCCCTCCTATCCAGGAAGGGGCCTTGACCACCTTTCCTTTCCTTCCGGCGGCCTCTCCTTAGACAGGACAGCCTCCCCGTTGAGGGGCCAATTGGCCACCTCCCCCGCGCGCTCCCATCCGTAATGGGTGACGCCCCCTCATAGGGATCTTCCAATTACTGCTCACCGATCATGACCTTACCGCCACAGGCCGGATAGTTGACCGGCTATCCGGACCCCCCACAAAACACTCCTACCTAAAGGTCATGCTGTAAACTCCTTAACCATGCTATGAAGTCTCCTATGAGTAATTCGTTCCCTACCCGGGACAAATGAACACCGTCCCCCAAATACATACTGTCCCCTTTAATACAACCATGCGAAACAGAATGCAGTGTACTTGAACGAAACAATCTACTCATTTTATTATTAATTTTCCTTACTGAATGATTCAGCGCAGAAACAGAAATAGCCCCCCGCCACACTTTCCGTGGGATCATATGGGACCATGCAATTGTGCACCCTGGAACTCTTCTCGCCAACCAACTTACCGTGGAAAGCATCGCCTCAAGAAGAAGTCGTCTACCAGTGGTCACCAAATCATTGCCCCCAAGATGTACTATGACTACAGACGGCGGTGACCTTGTCCGCCCTAACAAACCCTCGAAATATGATTGAAACTGGTCAATACAGAGCCCGCCCTTTCCGTAGAAGGACACACTGTACCCGTATTCCCCAGCCACGTGAATCATGTCACCTGCTTTGAATACGTCCGCGGCACGCCTCACGTATGAGTGGTCCACAACCCACACCTCCTTTTTCACAGCCGGTAATGTCTGACCGCTGGCCCCCCGGTGTCGGGTCGACTGGACAGTCCGCCCCGCCTCGTAGGCTTGCGCAACTGAAAACCAAACAAAAAACAAGAAGCGTGAGTACATCGTTACGGCTTCACAACATGTGCAACCGTACATACCTCTTATAACAGTTCGAGGACCAACGCCCCACACGTTTTATTTGATCAACATTCAGACCCCTGGCTGTAGCTTCCGTAGCAGCCCCTATCCGAAAGGAATGGGTCCCCAAAATCGCCAGGGTTCAAGCCCGCGGCAGAAATCGACATCGCAAGCACCCGCTGAAACTGAAACCTCGTCAGTGGGGTGGCGTCAGCGTGTCTTAACAATGTCCCCCCCCATGCTGCCACCCTCTGCGCTAAATATGCTTCTACGCACCCAACAGGGCACATGGCAGACCCGGGATCCTCTGGATGATTACACAGTCCCCGATTGCTTCCTGATCGGATTTGGACTTTACAAACAAGATCGTCATCGTCTCCTCTCTGACCTGAATGTGTTCCCGGCACAGTCCCCCCATCGTATCCTGCTTGTTCTTTGCCACTAATTTGCTTACCCGCATAGCCCCATGGAATGCTAATGCAAATGCGGCTCGGAACAACACTGCTTCATACTGGGATGAACATGTTACCGGTAGCACGGATAATAACAGGGCCAACCTATCCAAACCTATCGGGTGCCTATCGTCTACTCTGCGACCCTCAAGGCGTTGCCACCCCCGTAGCGCTTTCTGCACAACAAAAGACGCTGTCGGGTCCTGGATCCCATGAGCCCTTGCCATGAAGGAAATGGCGGCCCGATGCCTCTGGGCCGTAGCTACTGACTTGCCTGCGTGACGTAAAGAGAGCAGGGATCTTACTACAGACTCTTCCAGACCCCAAAGCTCCCTCCCGGCAGTACCCAAAAAGGCCCAATAGGAACGGAACGCCCCTTCATATGCCTTCCTCGTCCTGGGTGCTAAACTCTCTCCCACGAGGTCTTGTAGTTCGGGGCACCGAGAGACCAGAGAGCTTCGGGAAAGGGTGCCGCCACCGGGTCCGCTGTGGGCAGAAAACCCCAGAAGGCCTGCATACGGAAACGAGAGAGCGCATCAGCCGCTTGGTTCATCACCCCCGGCACGTGCCGCGCCCTAAACAGTACATTTAGTTGCATGCACAACAACACAATTTCCTTGAGTAGTCTCAGAATCAATTTGCAACGTGCTGCCTGACTATTGATACACTCAACCACGGTCATGTTATCAGACCAGAAAACCACAGAGTGACCCCTAAACCCTTCTGGCCACGTTTTCAAGGCCACCAGAATAGGGAACAGTTTGAGAAAAGCAATGTTACCCGTCAACCCGCACTCATGCCACCACGACGGCCATTTTTGAGCCGACCATTGTGTACCCAATATGGCGCCAAAACCCACACTCCCCGCCAAGTCTGTCCATAGTCCCAACTCCTCGGAAGACACTGCTGGTTTATTCCAGACAATTCGACCATTGAAATCCGCCAGGAATGCAATCCAAATGCGCATGTCCTGGCGAACCTCTGCCGAGAGTCTCGTACGATGATGTCCTTCCTTCAAGCCGACCATGGACTGTGCAATCGAGCGGGAAAAGGGGCGTGCCATCGGCATTACTCTTAGGGCAAAATTCAACTGACCTACCACCTGTTGCAATTGATGTAAGTTCACTTTCGTTGCACGAATACATGTCTCAAGGGATAACCTGAATTTTAACACCTTTTCTTTAGGTAAACGAAAACAACCTTCCACTGAGTCGAGCTCGATTCCCAGAAACTCGATTAAGGTCGAGGGACCCACCGTCTTACCTGGCGCCAATGGCACACCAAATTGATTCATTAGGACACAAAATTCATGTAAGGCCTGTCCACACTCAGAATCCCCGGCTGCCCCCAGAAACAGAAAGTCATCGAGATAGTGCATAACATGTTGAAAACCTGTCTTCCTCGTGAATACCCACTGCAGAAAACAACTGAATTTCTCGAAATAGGCACATGAAATCGAGCATCCCATTGGCATACATTTATCCATGTAATAGCGACCCTGAAACTGAAAACCAAGGAGACGCTGATCGTCTGGGTGTACCGGGAGCAACCGGAACGCTGACTCGATGTCCGATTTGGCCATCAGCGTCCTGGGCCCCAGGCGATTCAACATGGCAACGGCCTCATAGAAAGATGCGTACCGCACCGAACATACTTCCGGATCTATCGCGTCATTCACGGAAAGACCATGTGGGGCTGACAAATTGTGTATCAGCCGAAACTCACCCGGGTCCTTCTTGGGAACCACCCCTAGAGGAGAACACACAAAATTAGCAACTGGTGGCAAATCGAATGGACCGGCGACACGACCTCGAGTCACCTCCTTCCTAATCTTTACCTGCACCACCGCCGTGTGCTGTAAGACCGACATTTGATTCTTACAGTCCGGTACCCCCTGAAAATCCCCCACTGGGATGCGGAAACCATATGAAAACCCGTTCCGCAACACCCCAGCGGAAGCATAATCTGGGTATTCGCTGAGCCAAGGAATCATTGCCATGGTATCAATCGGGGTCGGTAAAGGCGCCCCTCGGACTATATTAGACCTGTTTGGCGCCTCCCTTACCACCGTTATCACCCGTTTTGGCTCTGCACATGGACTCAGGATGGGATGGCTGCCCGCATCCCCCACACTCATGTCTGAATTTGCATGACCCCTGGGGTCTGGTACATTTGCCCCTGTTAAAATTCCAACAGATCCCCCTTTTACCTGTGTTGCCACTCGGCTTCGTGTGGGACTCGTTACCTGTACCCGTCCGAAAGGGCGTCCCAGAGTTTTGGCGGGAGGATTCCCCCCCGTTACTCCCTACTAATGGCACCTTCAACATCCCTGTACTCTCCATTTTTTGCCAAGACACAGAGTCGTAACAGTCCCAGGATAACAACGGGTTGTGTTCCTTAGCTTTTCTAAACAGATTATCATAGCAGAACCACTGATTGCCCCCATATGCCACAGAATACTCCATAATACGTGACTGATAAATGGGTAACTCGGTCAACAACTCAGGTCTGCGCTCCCCCATGATGGAAGTAAAAATTCCCCACGCTCTGCCCCAAGTACCAATGGTCTCATCAACCTTAAAGGCGGCCATTTTAGCGCGCCAAACACTCGGATGCATAAGCTCCTTTTGACTCTTTACATGCTCGATCTCGTAATGGTCGGTAAGCAACGAAAACATGTTTACATATTTGTCCGCCCAAATCAATTCCTTGACTTCTAGTGGGACGTGCTGGGCAATCTTCTCCTTTCGAGAAGGTGCAGAGTCCCCCCCCGCAATCGGCAATGGCCGCTTACCTGAAGTAGACCCCACGCTTGTCGCCGAACTTGGGCCTGCTGTACTTCCAACCGCTGGGACCTGCGGGAGAAAAGGAGATGGAGTCTTCGCAGCCTCCCTAGATTCCCGCAGTTGCCTCATCACTGCCCGGGCGTCGTCAGCCGTGGCGCCCTCGCTATCGTTTCCCAACCACGGTGCCAATTGCGCCGCTAACTCAGGGGGCATATCCTCCCTGTTCGCAGGGGTGACCACCACAGGGATTGGGTTCCCCTCCTTTGGCGCCGGGGTTGGCTCCTCTCGTGGCGCTTCGGGAACCGGGGTCTCCCCCCCAAGTGCTCCCCTTCTGGGCCTTTTGCTCTTTCCACCGGGAATTGTTCCCTGTAAAGGCCGTTTCGGTCCTCCCTCCCCGTCCTTAGCCTCAACCTTTCTCTTCAGATCGGCTATCTCCTTCATGAGCATGCGGAGCATCTCCTCGGTACCGACCCGCTTTCCGACCTTTTTGGGCATTCTTAGACGGGATATCTGTAAGACAAAAAGAGGGATTACAACGCTCAAAATTGCTCTTCGTTCCGTCTCGAGCTCACGTGCAGCGGGGAGGTGCAGCTTCAGAGCTCAGGAACAAGAGGATGCTTTGTTGGCTTCTGTTCCTTTTATCCGTCTTCAGGGTGGGCGTGAACCCGCCCCCGCCTGCCTCCAAGGGCGTGGCCGGCCGTGTTGGTGTCTAGGCCAGCCCACTCTAGGGCGGGAAAAAGGCGCGCCCCGGCTACGCCGCTTCGGGCATACCAGCCGAGACTCGCCTCCCGCCCAAGATGGCTTCCCGGGGGGATCGTGGTACTCGACCATACGTTCGGGGGGACCGATTGGTCGCCCATTTCCATTTTCCACATTTCTGAAGCATGACGTAATGGGGGGGTGTTATCTCTTTTGTCGAAAATCTGCCGTTTTTGCTCGAACATTAAATGCCTCCAAATGGTATTTAATTAACTTCCCGGGGTGAAGAAACCCTTTTTGAGAACTCAGAGTAAGTAAATTGGCCATTTTCATGGACTTTTAACCATTCCATAAATCTTGTGTTTAGGGCCCCTGGAAGCATGAAAATCACTTTAAACTTGCTAATTTTAGCTCTAACACTGATGATCCACCTACAAATGTGAACTGACGTTCAAAAAAAAAACATTTGAAAACGGACCATTTTCCACATTTCTGAAGCATGACGTAATGGGGGGGTGTTATCTCTTTTGTCGAAAATCAGCCATTTTGGCTCGAACATTAAATGCCTCCAAATGGTATTTAATTAACTTCCCGGGGTGAAGAAACCCTTTTTGAGAACTCAGAGTGAGTAAATTGGCCATTTTCATGCACTTTTAACCATTCCTTAAATCTTGTGTTTAGGGCCCCTGGAAGCATGAAAATCACTTTAAACATGCTAATTTTAGCTCTAACACTGATGATTCACCTACAAATGTGAACTGACGTTTAAAAATAAAACATTTGAAAATGGACCATATTCCACATTTCTGAAGCATGACGTAATGGGGGGGTGTTATCTCTTTTGTCAAAAATCTGCTGTTTTTGCTTGAACATTAAATGCCTCCAAATAGTATTTAATTCACTTCCCGAGCCCCTAGAAGCATGAAAATCACTTTAAACATGCTAATTTTAGCTCTAACACTGATGATCCACCTACAAATGTGAACTGACGTTCAAAAATAAAACATTTGAAAATGGACCATTTTCCAGATTTCTGAAGCATGACGTAATGGGGGGGTGTTATCTCTTTTGTCGTAAATCAGCCGTTTTGGCTCGAACATTAAATGCCTCCAAATGGTATTTAATTAACTTCCCGGGGTGAAGAAACCCTTTTCGAGAACTCAGAGTGAGTAAATTGGCCATTTTCATGCACTTTTAACCATTCCATAAATCTTGTGTTTAGGGCCCCTGGAAGCATGAAAATCACTTTAAGCATGCTAATTTTAGCTCTAACACTGATGATCCACCTACAAATGTGAACTGACGTTCAAAAATAAAACATTTGAAAACGGACCATTTTCCACATTTCTGAAGCATGACGTAATGGGGGGGGTGTTATCTCTTTTGTCAAAAATCAGCTGTTTTTGCTTGAACATTAAATGCCTCCAAATGGTATTTAATTAACTTCCCGGGGTAAAGAAACCCTTTTTGAAAACTCAGAGTGAGTAAATTGGCCATTTTCATGCACTTTTAACCATTCCATAAATCTTTTGTTTAGGGCCCCTGGAAGCATGAAAATCACATTAAACATGCTAATTTTAGCTCTAACACTGATGATCCACCTACAAATGTGAACTGACGTTCAAAAATAAAACATTTGAAAACGGACCATTTTCCACATTTCTGAAGCATGACGTAATGGGGGGGGTGTTATCTCTTTTGTCAAAAATCAGCTGTTTTTGCTTGAACATTAAATGCCTCCAAATAGTATTTAATTCACTTTCCGAGCCCCTGGAAGCATGAAAATCACATTAAACATGCTAATTTTAGCTCTAACACTGATGATCCACCTACAAATGTGAACTGACGTTCAAAAATAAAACATTTGAAAACGGACCATTTTCCACATTTCTGAAGCATGACGTAATGGGGGGGTGTTATCTCTTTTGTCGAAAATCAGCCGTTTTGGCTCGAACATTAAATGCCTCCAAATGGTATTTAATTAACTTCCCGGGGTAAAGAAACCCTTTTTGAAAACTCAGAGTGAGTAAATTGGCCATTTTCATGCACTTTTAACCATTCCATAAATCTTTTGTTTAGGGCCCCTGGAAGCATGAAAATCACTTTAAACATGCTAATTTTAGCTCTAACACTGATGATCCACCTACAAATGTGAACTGACGTTCAAAAATAAAACATTTGTTAACGGACCATTTTCCACATTTCTGAAGCATGACGTGATGGGGGGGGGTGTTATCTCTTTTGTCGAAAATCAGCCGTTTTGGCTCGAACATTAAATGCCTCCAAATGGTATTTAATTAACTTCCCGGGGTGAAGAAACCCTTTTTGAGAACTCAGAGTGAGTAAATTTGCCATTTTCATGCACTTTTAACCATTCCATAAATTTTGTGTTTAGGGCCCCTGGAAGCATGAAAATCACTTTAAACATGCTAATTTTAGCTCTAACACTGATGATCCACCTACAAATGTGAACTGACGTTCAAAAATAAAACATTTGAAAACGGACCATTTTCCACATTTCTGAAGCATGAAGTAATGGGGGGGTGTTATCTCTTTTGTCAAAAATCTGCCGTTTTTGCTCGAATATTAAATGCCTCCAAATAGTATTTAATTAACTTCCCGGGGTGAAGAAACCCTTTTTGAGAACTCAGAGTGAGTAAATTGGCCATTTTCATGGACTTTTAACCGTTCCATAATTCTTGTGTTTAGGGCCCCTGGAAGCATGAAAATCACTTTAAACATGCTAATTTTAGCTCTAACACTGATGATCCACCTACAAATGTGAACTGACGTTCAAAAATAAAACATTTGAAAACGGACCATTTTCCACATTTCTGAAGCATGACGTAAAGGGGGGGGTGTTATCGCTTTTGTCGAAAATCATCCGTTTTTGCTCGAACATTAAATGCCTCCAAATTGTATTTAATTAACTTCCCGGGGTGAAGAAACCCTTTTTGAGAACTCAGAGTGAGTAAATTGGCCATTTTCATGCACGTTTAGCCATTCTATAAATCTTGTGTTTAGGGCCCCTGGAAGCATGAAAATCACTTTAAACATGCTAAATTTAGCTCTAACACTGATGATCCACCTACAAATGTGAACTGACGTTCAAAAATAAAACATTTGAAAACGGACCATTTTCCACATTTCTGAAGCATGACGTAATGGGGGGGTGTTATCTCTATTGTCGAAAATCAGCCGTTTTAGCTCGAACATTAAATGCCTCCGAATGGTATTTAATTAACTTCCCGGGATGAAGAAACCTTTTTTGAGAACTCAGAGTGAGTAAATTGGCCATTTTCATGCACTTTTAACCATTTCATAAATCTTGTGTTTAGGACCCCTGAAATCATGAAAATCACTTTAAACATGCTAATTTTAGCTCTAACACTGATGATCCACCTACAAACGTGAACTGACGTTCAAAAATAAAACATTTGAAAACGGACCATTTTCCACATTTCTGAAGCATGACGTAATGGGGGGGTGTTATCTCTTTTGTCGAAAATCAGCCGTTTTTGCTCGAACATTAAATGCCTCCAAATGGTATTTAATTAACTTCCCGGGGTGAAGAAACCCTTTTTGAGGACTCAGAGTGAGTAAATTGGCCATTTTCATGCACTTTTAACCATTCCATAAATCTTGTGTTTAGGGCCCCTGGAAGCATGAAAATCACTTTAAACATGCTAATTTTAGCTCTAACACTGATGATCCACCTACAAATGTGAACTGACGTTCAAAAATAAAACATTTGAAAACGGACCATTTTCCACATTTCTGAAGCATGACGTAATTGGGGGGTGTTATCTCATTTGTCGAAAATCAGCCGTTTTTGCTCGAACATTAAATGCCTCCAAATGGTATTTAATTAACTTCCCGAGCCCCTGGAAGCATGAAAATCACTTTAAACATGCTAATTTTAGCTCTAACACTGATGATCCACCTACAAATGTGAACTGACGTTCAAAAATAAAACATTTGAAAACGGACCATTTTCCACATTTCTGAAGCATGACGTAATGGGGGGGGGGTGTTATCTCTTTTGTCGAAAATCAGCTGTTTTTGCTCGAACATTAAATGCCTCCAAATAGTATTTAATTCACTTCCCGAGCCCCTGGAAGCATGAAAATCAGTTTAAACATGCTAATTTTAGCTCTAACACTGATGATCCACCTACAAATGTGAACTGACGTTCAAAAATAAAACATTTGAAAACTGACCATTTTCCACATTTCTGAAGCATGTCGTAATGGGGGGTGTTATCTCTTTTGTCGAAAATCAGCCGTTTTTGCTCGAACATTAAATGCCTCCAAATGGTATTTAATTAACTTCCCTGGGTGAAGAAACCCTTTTTGAGAACTCAGAGTGAGTAAATTGGCCATTTTCATGCACTTTTAACCATTCCATAAATCTTGTGTTTAGGGCCCCTGGAAGCATGAAAATCACTTTAAACATGCTAATTTTAGCTCTAACACTGATGATCCACCTACAAATGTGAACTGACGTTCAAAAATAAAACATTTGAAAACTGACCATTTTCCACATTTCTGAAGCATGTCGTAATGGGGGGTGTTATCTCTTTTGTCGAAAATCAGCCGTTTTTGCTCGAACATTAAATGCCTCCAAATGGTATTTAATTAACTTCCCTGGGTGAAGAAACCCTTTTTGAGAACTCAGAGTGAGTAAATTGGCCATTTTCATGCACTTTTAACCATTCCATAAATCTTGTGTTTAGGTTCCCTGGAAGCATGAAAATCACTTTAAACATGCTAATTTTAGCTCTAACACTGATGATACACCTACAAATGTGAACTGACGTTCAAAAATAAAACATTGTAAAACGGACCATTTTCCACATTTCTGAAGCATGACGTAATGGGGGGGTGTTATCTCTTTTGTCGAAAATCAGCCGTTTTGGCTCGAACATTAAATGCCTCCAAATGGTATTTAATTAACTTCCTGGGATGAAGAAACCTTTTTTGAGAACTCAGAGTGAGTAAATTGGCCATTTTCAAGCACTTTTAACCATTTCATAAATCTTGTGTTTAGGGCCCCTGAAAGCATGAAAATCACTTTAAACATGCTAATTTTAGCTCTAACACTGATGATCCACCTACAAACATGAACTGACGTTCAAAAATAAAACATTTGAAAACGGACCATTTTCCACATTTCTGAAGCATGACGTAATGGGGGGGTGTTATCTCTTTTGTCGAAAATCAGCCGTTTTGGCTCGAACATTAAATGCCTCCAAATGGTATTTAATTAACTTCCCGGGATGAAGAAACCTTTTTTGAGAACTCAGAGTGAGTAAATTGGCCATTTTCATGCACTATTAACCATTTCATAAATCTTGTGTTTAGGGCCCCTGAAAGCATGAAAATCACTTTAAACATGCTAATTTTAGCTCTAACACTGATGATCCACCTACAAACGTGAACTGACGTTCAAAAATAAAACATTTGAAAACTGACCATTTTCCACATTTCTGAAGCATGACGTAATGGGGGGGGTGTTATCTCTTTTGTCGAAAATCAGCCGTTTTTGCTCGAACATTAAATGCCTCCAAATGGTATTTAATTAACTTCCCGGGGTGAAGAAACCCTTTTTGAGGACTCAGAGTGAGTAAATTGGCCATTTTCATGCACTTTTAACCATTCCATAAATCTTGTGTTTAGGGCCCCTGGAAGCATGAAAATCACTTTAAACATGCTAATTTTAGCTCTAACACTGATGATCCACCTACAAATGTGAACTGACGTTCAAAAATAAAACATTTGAAAACGGACCATTTTCCACATTTCTGAAGCATGACGTAATTGGGGGGTGTTATCTCATTTGTCGAAAATCAGCCGTTTTTGCTCGAACATTAAATGCCTCCAAATGGTATTTAATTAACTTCCCGAGCCCCTGGAAGCATGAAAATCACTTTAAACATGCTAATTTTAGCTCTAACACTGATGATCCACCTACAAATGTGAACTGACGTTCAAAAATAAAACATTTGAAAACGGACCATTTTCCACATTTCTGAAGCATGACGTAATGGGGGGGGGGTGTTATCTCTTTTGTCGAAAATCAGCTGTTTTTGCTCGAACATTAAATGCCTCCAAATAGTATTTAATTCACTTCCCGAGCCCCTGGAAGCATGAAAATCAGTTTAAACATGCTAATTTTAGCTCTAACACTGATGATCCACCTACAAATGTGAACTGACGTTCAAAAATAAAACATTTGAAAACTGACCATTTTCCACATTTCTGAAGCATGTCGTAATGGGGGGTGTTATCTCTTTTGTCGAAAATCAGCCGTTTTTGCTCGAACATTAAATGCCTCCAAATGGTATTTAATTAACTTCCCTGGGTGAAGAAACCCTTTTTGAGAACTCAGAGTGAGTAAATTGGCCATTTTCATGCACTTTTAACCATTCCATAAATCTTGTGTTTAGGGCCCCTGGAAGCATGAAAATCACTTTAAACATGCTAATTTTAGCTCTAACACTGATGATCCACCTACAAATGTGAACTGACGTTCAAAAATAAAACATTTGAAAACTGACCATTTTCCACATTTCTGAAGCATGTCGTAATGGGGGGTGTTATCTCTTTTGTCGAAAATCAGCCGTTTTTGCTCGAACATTAAATGCCTCCAAATGGTATTTAATTAACTTCCCTGGGTGAAGAAACCCTTTTTGAGAACTCAGAGTGAGTAAATTGGCCATTTTCATGCACTTTTAACCATTCCATAAATCTTGTGTTTAGGTTCCCTGGAAGCATGAAAATCACTTTAAACATGCTAATTTTAGCTCTAACACTGATGATACACCTACAAATGTGAACTGACGTTCAAAAATAAAACATTGTAAAACGGACCATTTTCCACATTTCTGAAGCATGACGTAATGGGGGGGTGTTATCTCTTTTGTCGAAAATCAGCCGTTTTGGCTCGAACATTAAATGCCTCCAAATGGTATTTAATTAACTTCCTGGGATGAAGAAACCTTTTTTGAGAACTCAGAGTGAGTAAATTGGCCATTTTCAAGCACTTTTAACCATTTCATAAATCTTGTGTTTAGGGCCCCTGAAAGCATGAAAATCACTTTAAACATGCTAATTTTAGCTCTAACACTGATGATCCACCTACAAACATGAACTGACGTTCAAAAATAAAACATTTGAAAACGGACCATTTTCCACATTTCTGAAGCATGACGTAATGGGGGGGTGTTATCTCTTTTGTCGAAAATCAGCCGTTTTGGCTCGAACATTAAATGCCTCCAAATGGTATTTAATTAACTTCCCGGGGTGAATAAACCCTTTTTGAGAACTCAGAGTGAGTAAATTGGCCATTTTCATGCACTTTTAACCATTCCATAAATCTTTTGTTAAGGGCCCCTGGAAGCATGAAAATCACTTTAAACATGCTAATTTTAGCTCTAACACTGATGATCCACCTACAAATGTGAACTGACGTTCAAAAATAAAACATTTGAAAACGGACCATTTTCCACATTTTGAAGCATGACATAATGGGGGGGGTGTTATCTCTTTTGTCAAAAATCAGCTGTTTTTGCTTGAACATTAAATGCCTCCAAATAGTATTTAATTCACTTCCCGAGCCCCTGGAAGCATGAACATCACTTTAAACATGCTAATTTTAGCTCTAACACTGATGATCCACCTACAAATGTGAACTGACGTTCAAAAATAAAACATTTGAAAACGGACCATTTTCCACATTTCTGAAGCATGACGTAATGGGGGGTGTTATCTCTTTTGTCGAAAATCTGCCGTTTTTGCTCGAACATTAAATGCCTCCAAATGGTATTTAATTAACTTCCCGGGGTGAAGAAACCCTTTTTGAGAACTCAGAGTAAGTAAATTGGCCATTTTCATGCACTTTTAACCATTTCATTAATCTTGTGTTGAGGGCCCCTGAAAGCATGAAAATCACTTTAAACATGCTAATTTTAGCTTTAACACTGATGATCCACCTACAAACATGAACTGACGTTCAAAAATAAAACATTTGAAAACGGACCATTTTCCACATTTCTGAAGCATGACGTAATGGGGGGGTGTTATCTCTTTTGTCAAAAATCAGCTGTTTTTGCTTGAACATTAAATGCCTCCAAATAGTATTTAATTCACTTCCCGAGCCCCTGGAAGCATGAAAATCACTTTAAACATGCTAATTTTAGCTCTAACACTGATGATCCACCTACAAATGTGAACTGACGTTCAAAAATAAAACATTTGAAAACGGACCATTTTCCACATTTCTGAAGCATGACGTAATGGGGGGGTGTTATCTCTTTTGTCGAAAATCAGCCATTTTGGCTCGAACATTAAATGCCTCCAAATGGTATTTAATTAACTTCCCGGGGTGAAGAAACCCTTTTTGAGAACTCAGAGTGAGTAAATTGGCCATTTTCATGCACTTTTAACCATTCCTTAAATCTTGTGTTTAGGGCCCCTGGAAGCATGAAAATCACTTTAAACATGCTAATTTTAGCTCTAACACTGATGATCCACCTACAAATGTGAACTGACGTTCAAAAATAAAACATTTGAAAACGGACCATTTTCCACATTTCTGAAGCATGACGTAATGGGGGGGGGTGTTATCTCTTTTGTCAAAAATCAGCTGTTTTTGCTTGAACATTAAATGCCTCCAAATAGTATTTAATTCACTTTCCGAGCCCCTGGAAGCATGAAAATCACATTAAACATGCTAATTTTAGCTCTAACACTGATGATCCACCTACAAATGTGAACTGACGTTCAAAAATAAAACATTTGAAAACGGACCATTTTCCACATTTCTGAAGCATGACGTAATGGGGGGGTGTTATCTCTTTTGTCGAAAATCAGCCGTTTTTGCTCGAACATTAAATGCCTCCAAATGGTATTTAATTAACTTCCCGAGCCCCTGGAAGCATGAAAATCACTTTAAACATGCTAATTTTAGCTCTAACACTGATGATCCACCTACAAATGTGAACTGACGTTCAAAAATAAAACATTTGAAAACGGACCATTTTCCACATTTCTGAAGCATGACGTAATTGGGGGGTGTTATCTCATTTGTCGAAAATCAGCCGTTTTTGCTCGAACATTAAATGCCTCCAAATGGTATTTAATTAACTTCCCGAGCCCCTGGAAGCATGAAAATCACTTTAAACATGCTAATTTTAGCTCTAACACTGATGATCCACCTACAAATGTGAACTGACGTTCAAAAATAAAACATTTGAAAACGGACCATTTTCCACATTTCTGAAGCATGACGTAATGGGGGGGGGGTGTTATCTCTTTTGTCGAAAATCAGCTGTTTTTGCTCGAACATTAAATGCCTCCAAATAGTATTTAATTCACTTCCCGAGCCCCTGGAAGCATGAAAATCAGTTTAAACATGCTAATTTTAGCTCTAACACTGATGATCCACCTACAAATGTGAACTGACGTTCAAAAATAAAACATTTGAAAACTGACCATTTTCCACATTTCTGAAGCATGTCGTAATGGGGGGTGTTATCTCTTTTGTCGAAAATCAGCCGTTTTTGCTCGAACATTAAATGCCTCCAAATGGTATTTAATTAACTTCCCTGGGTGAAGAAACCCTTTTTGAGAACTCAGAGTGAGTAAATTGGCCATTTTCATGCACTTCTAACCATTCCATAAATCTTGTGTTTAGGGCCCCTGGAAGCATGAAAATCACTTTAAACATGCTAATTTTAGCTCTAACACTGATGATCCACCTACAAATGTGAACTGACGTTCAAAAATAAAACATTTGAAAACTGACCATTTTCCACATTTCTGAAGCATGTCGTAATGGGGGGTGTTATCTCTTTTGTCGAAAATCAGCCGTTTTTGCTCGAACATTAAATGCCTCCAAATGGTATTTAATTAACTTCCCTGGGTGAAGAAACCCTTTTTGAGAACTCAGAGTGAGTAAATTGGCCATTTTCATGCACTTTTAACCATTCCATAAATCTTGTGTTTAGGTTCCCTGGAAGCATGAAAATCACTTTAAACATGCTAATTTTAGCTCTAACACTGATGATACACCTACAAATGTGAACTGACGTTCAAAAATAAAACATTGTAAAACGGACCATTTTCCACATTTCTGAAGCATGACGTAATGGGGGGGTGTTATCTCTTTTGTCGAAAATCAGCCGTTTTGGCTCGAACATTAAATGCCTCCAAATGGTATTTAATTAACTTCCTGGGATGAAGAAACCTTTTTTGAGAACTCAGAGTGAGTAAATTGGTCATTTTCAAGCACTTTTAACCATTTCATAAATCTTGTGTTTAGGGCCCCTGAAAGCATGAAAATCACTTTAAACATGCTAATTTTAGCTCTAACACTGATGATCCACCTACAAACATGAACTGACGTTCAAAAATAAAACATTTGAAAACGGACCATTTTCCACATTTCTGAAGCATGACGTAATGGGGGGGTGTTATCTCTTTTGTCGAAAATCAGCCGTTTTGGCTCGAACATTAAATGCCTCCAAATGGTATTTAATTAACTTCCCGGGGTGAATAAACCCTTTTTGAGAACTCAGAGTGAGTAAATTGGCCATTTTCATGCACTTTTAACCATTCCATAAATCTTTTGTTAAGGGCCCCTGGAAGCATGAAAATCACTTTAAACATGCTAATTTTAGCTCTAACACTGATGATCCACCTACAAATGTGAACTGACGTTCAAAAATAAAACATTTGAAAACGGACCATTTTCCACATTTTGAAGCATGACATAATGGGGGGGGGTGTTATCTCTTTTGTCAAAAATCAGCTGTTTTTGCTTGAACATTAAATGCCTCCAAATAGTATTTAATTCACTTCCCGAGCCCCTGGAAGCATGAACATCACTTTAAACATGCTAATTTTAGCTCTAACACTGATGATCCACCTACAAATGTGAACTGACGTTCAAAAATAAAACATTTGAAAACGGACCATTTTCCACATTTCTGAAGCATGACGTAATGGGGGGTGTTATCTCTTTTGTCGAAAATCTGCCGTTTTTGCTCGAACATTAAATGCCTCCAAATGGTATTTAATTAACTTCCCGGGGTGAAGAAACCCTTTTTGAGAACTCAGAGTAAGTAAATTGGCCATTTTCATGCACTTTTAACCATTTCATTAATCTTGTGTTTAGGGCCCCTGAAAGCATGAAAATCACTTTAAACATGCTAATTTTAGCTTTAACACTGATGATCCACCTACAAACATGAACTGACGTTCAAAAATAAAACATTTGAAAACGGACCATTTTCCACATTTCTGAAGCATGACGTAATGGGGGGGTGTTATCTCTTTTGTCAAAAATCAGCTGTTTTTGCTTGAACATTAAATGCCTCCAAATAGTATTTAATTCACTTCCCGAGCCCCTGGAAGCATGAAAATCACTTTAAACATGCTAATTTTAGCTCTAACACTGATGATCCACCTACAAATGTGAACTGACGTTCAAAAATAAAACATTTGAAAACGGACCATTTTCCACATTTCTGAAGCATGACGTAATGGGGGGGGTGTTATCTCTTTTGTCGAAAATCAGCCATTTTGGCTCGAACATTAAATGCCTCCAAATGGTATTTAATTAACTTCCCGGGGTGAAGAAACCCCTTTTGAGAACTCAGAGTGAGTAAATTGGCCATTTTCATGGACTTTTAACCATTCCATAAATCTTGTGTTTAGGGCCCCTGGAAGCATGAAAATCACTTTAAACTTGCTAATTTTAGCTCTAACACTGATGATCCACCTACAAATGTGAACTGACGTTCAAAAATAAAACATTTGAAAACGGACCATTTTCCACATTTCTGAAGCATGACGTAATGGGGGGGTGTTATCTCTTTTGTCGAAAATCAGCCATTTTGGCTCGAACATTAAATGCCTCCAAATGGTATTTAATTAACTTCCCGGGGTGAAGAAACCCTTTTTGAGAACTCAGAGTGAGTAAATTGGCCATTTTCATGCACTTTTAACCATTCCTTAAATCTTGTGTTTAGGGCCCCTGGAAGCATGAAAATCACTTTAAACATGCTAATTTTAGCTCTAACACTGATGATCCACCTACAAATGTGAACTGACGTTCAAAAATAAAACATTTGAAAACGGACCATTTTCCACATTTCTGAAGCATGAGGTAATGGGGGGGGTGTTATCTCTTTTGTCAAAAATCAGCTGTTTTTGCTTGAACATTAAATGCCTCCAAATATTATTTAATTCACTTTCCGAGCCCCTGGAAGCATGAAAATCACATTAAA
Organism: Lissotriton vulgaris; assembly: GCF_964263255.1. NCBI lineage: Eukaryota > Metazoa > Chordata > Amphibia > Caudata > Salamandridae > Lissotriton > Lissotriton vulgaris. The sequence continues at coordinate 257,328 of NW_028244200.1, read as the reverse complement.
CATGCTAATTTTAGCTCTAACACTGATGATCCACCTACAAATGTGAACTGACGTTCAAAAATAAAACATTTGAAAACGGACCATTTTCCACATTTCTGAAGCATGACGTAATGGGGGGGTGTTATCTCTTTTGTCGAAAATCAGCCGTTTTGGCTCGAACATTAAATGCCTCCAAATGGTATTTAATTAACTTCCCGGGGTAAAGAAACCCTTTTTGAAAACTCAGAGTGAGTAAATTGGCCATTTTCATGCACTTTTAACCATTCCATAAATCTTTTGTTTAGGGCCCCTGGAAGCATGAAAATCACTTTAAACATGCTAATTTTAGCTCTAACACTGATGATCCACCTACAAATGTGAACTGACGTTCAAAAATAAAACATTTGAAAACGGACCATTTTCCACATTTCTGAAGCATGGCGTAATGGGGGGGTGTTATCTCTTTTGTCGAAAATCAGCCATTTTGGCTCGAACATTAAATGCCTCCAAATGGTATTTAATTAACTTCCCGGGGTGAAGAAACCCTTTTTGAGAACTCAGAGTGAGTAAATTGGCCATTTTCATGCACTTTTAACCATTCCATAAATCTTTTGTTTAGGGCCCCTGGAAGCATGAAAATCACTTTAAACATGCTAATTTTAGCTCTAACACTGATGATCCACCTACAAATGTGAACTGACGTTCAAAAATAAAACATTTGAAAACGGACCATTTTCCACATTTCTGAAGCATGACGTAATGGGGGGTGTTATCTCTTTTGTCGAAAATCTGCCGTTTTTGCTCGAACATTAAATGCCTCCAAATGGTATTTAATTAACTTCCCGGGGTGAAGAAACCCTTTTTGAGAACTCAGAGTAAGTAAATTGGCCATTTTCATGCACTTTTAACCATTTCATTAATCTTGTGTTTAGGGCCCCTGAAAGCATGAAAATCACTTTAAACATGCTAATTTTAGCTTTAACACTGATGATCCACCTACAAACATGAACTGACGTTCAAAAATAAAACATTTGAAAACGGACCATTTTCCACATTTCTGAAGCATGACGTAATGGGGGGGTGTTATCTCTTTTGTCAAAAATCAGCTGTTTTTGCTTGAACATTAAATGCCTCCAAATAGTATTTAATTCACTTCCCGAGCCCCTGGAAGCATGAAAATCACTTTAAACATGCTAATTTTAGCTCTAACACTGATGATCCACCTACAAATGTGAACTGACGTTCAAAAATAAAACATTTGAAAACGGACCATTTTCCACATTTCTGAAGCATGACGTAATGGGGGGGTGTTATCTCTTTTGTCGAAAATCAGCCATTTTGGCTCGAACATTAAATGCCTCCAAATGGTATTTACTTAACTTCCCGGGGTGAAGAAACCCCTTTTGAGAACTCAGAGTGAGTAAATTGGCCATTTTCATGGACTTTTAACCATTCCATAAATCTTGTGTTTAGGGCCCCTGGAAGCATGAAAATCACTTTAAACTTGCTAATTTTAGTTCTAACACTGATGATCCACCTACAAATGTGAACTGACGTTCAAAAATAAAACATTTGAAAACGGACCATTTTCCACATTTCTGAAGCATGACGTAATGGGGGGGTGTTATCTCTTTTGTCGAAAATCAGCCATTTTGGCTCGAACATTAAATGCCTCCAAATGGTATTTAATTAACTTCCCGGGGTGAAGAAACCCTTTTTGAGAACTCAGAGTGAGTAAATTGGCCATTTTCATGCACTTTTAACCATTCCTTAAATCTTGTGTTTAGGGCCCCTGGAAGCATGAAAATCACTTTAAACATACTAATTTTAGCTCTAACACTGATGATCCACCTACAAATGTGAACTGACGTTCAAAAATAAAACATTTGAAAACGGACCATTTTCCACATTTCTGAAGCATGAGGTAATGGGGGGGGGTGTTATCTCTTTTGTCAAAAATCAGCTGTTTTTGCTTGAACATTAAATGCCTCCAAATATTATTTAATTCACTTTCCGAGCCCCTGGAAGCATGAAAATCACATTAAACATGCTAATTTTAGCTCTAACACTGATGATCCACCTACAAATGTGAACTGACGTTCAAAAATAAAACATTTGAAAACGGACCATTTTCCACATTTCTGAAGCATGACGTAATGGGGGGGTGTTATCTCTTTTGTCGAAAATCAGCCGTTTTGGCTCGAACATTAAATGCCTCCAAATGGTATTTAATTAACTTCCCGGGGTAAAGAAACCCTTTTTGAAAACTCAGAGTGAGTAAATTGGCCATTTTCATGCACTTTTAACCATTCCATAAATCTTTTGTTTAGGGCCCCTGGAAGCATGAAAATCACTTTAAACATGCTAATTTTAGCTCTAACACTGATGATCCACCTACAAATGTGAACTGACGTTCAAAAATAAAACATTTGAAAACGGACCATTTTCCACATTTCTGAAGCATGGCGTAATGGGGGGGTGTTATCTCTTTTGTCGAAAATCAGCCATTTTGGCTCGAACATTAAATGCCTCCAAATGGTATTTAATTAACTTCCCGGGGTGAAGAAACCCTTTTTGAGAACTCAGAGTGAGTAAATTGGCCATTTTCATGCACTTTTAACCATTCCATAAATCTTGTGTTTAGGGCCCCTGGAAGCATGAAAATCACTTTAAACATGCTAATTTTAGCTCTAACACTGATGATCCACCTCCAAATGTGAACTGACGTTCAAAAATAAAAAATTTGAAAATGGACCATTTTCCACATTTCTGAAGCATGACGTAATGGGGGGGTGTTATCTCTTTTGTGAAAAATCTGCTGTTTTTGCTTGAACATTAAATGCCTCCAAATAGTATTTAATTCACTTCCAGAGCCCCTGGAAGCGTGAAAATCACTTTAAACATGCTAATTTTAGCTCTAACACTGATGATCCACCTACAAATGTGAACTGACGTTCAAAAATAAAACATTTGAAAACGGACCATTTTCCACATTTCTGAAGCACGACGTAATAGGGGGGTGTTATCTCTTTTGTCGAAAATCATCCGTTTTAGCTCGAACATTAAATGCCTCCAAATGGTATTTAATTAACTTCCCGGGGTAAAGAAACCCTTTTTGAGAACTCAGAGTGAGTAAATTGGCCATTTTCATGCACTTTTAACCATTCCATAAATTTTGTGTTTAGGGCCCCTGGAAGCATGAAAATCACTTTAAACATGCTAATTTTAGCTCTAACACTGATGATCCACCTACAAATGTGAACTGACGTTCAAAAATAAAACATTTGAAAACGGACCATTTTCCACATTTCTGAAGCATGACGTAATGGGGGGGTGTTATCTCTTTTGTCGAAAATCAGCCGTTTTTGCTCGAACAATAAATGCCTCCAAATGGTATTTAATTAACTTCCCGAGCCCCTGGAAGCATGAAAATCACTTTAAACATGCTAATTTTAGCTCTAACACTGATGATCCACCTACAAATGTGAACTGACGTTCAAAAATAAAACATTTGAAAACGGACCATTTTCCACATTTCTGAGGCATGACGTAATGGGGAGGTGTTATCTCTTTTGTCGAAAATCATCCGTTTTAGCTCGAACATTAAATGCCTCCAAATGGTATTTAATTAACTTCCCGGGATGAAGAAACCTTTTTTGAGAACTCAGAGTGAGTAAATTGGCCATTTTCATGCACTTTTAACCATTCCATAAATCTTGTGTTTAGGGCCCCTGAAAGCATGAAAATCACTTTAAACATGCTAATTTTAGCTCGAACACTGATGATCCACCTACAAACGTGAACTGACGTTCAAAAATAAAACATTTGAAAACGGACTATTTTCCACATTTCTGAAGCATGACGTAATGGGGGGGTGTTATCTCTTTTGATGAAAATCAGCCGTTTTTGCTCGAACATTAAATGCCTCCAAATGGTATTTAATTAACTTCCCGGGGTGAAGAAACCCTTTTTGAGAACTCAGAGTGAGTAAATTTGCCATTTTCATGCACTTTTAACCATTCCATAAATTTTGTGTTTAGGGCCCCTGGAAGCATGAAAATCACTTTAAACATGCTAATTTTAGCTCTAACACTGATGATCCACCTACAAATGTGAACTGACGTTCAAAAATAAAACATTTGAAAACGGACCATTTTCCACATTTCTGAAGCATGAAAAAATGGGGGGTGTTATCGCTTTTGTCGAAAATCATCCGTTTTTGCTCGAACATTAAATGCCTCCAAATTGTATTTAATTAACTTCCCGGGGTGAAGAAACCCTTTTTGAGAACTCAGAGTGAGTAAATTGGCCATTTTCATGCACGTTTAGCCATTCTATAAATCTTGTGTTTAGGGCCCCTGGAAGCATGAAAATCACTTTAAACATGCTAAATTTAGCTCTAACACTGATGATCCACCTACAAATGTGAACTGATGTTCAAAAATAAAACATTTGAAAACGGACCATTTTCCACATTTCTGAAGCATGACGTAATGGGGGGGTGTTATCTCTATTGTCGAAAATCAGCCGTTTTAGCTCGAACATTAAATGCCTCCGAATGGTATTTAATTAACTTCCCGGGATGAAGAAACCTTTTTTGAGAACTCAGAGTGAGTAAATTGGCCATTTTCATGCACTTTTAACCATTTCATAAATCTTGTGTTTAGGGCCCCTGAAAGCATGAAAATCACTTTAAACATGCTAATTTTAGCTCTAACACTGATGATCCACCTACAAACGTGAACTGACGTTCAAAAATAAAACATTTGAAAACGGACCATTTTCCACATTTCTGAAGCATGACGTAATGGGGGGGTGTTATCTCTTTTGTCGAAAATCAGCAGTTTTTGCTCGAACATTAAATGCCTCCAAATGGTATTTAATTAACTTCCCGGGGTGAAGAAACCCTTTTTGAGGACTCAGAGTGAGTAAATTGGCCATTTTCATGCACTTTTAACCATTCCATAAATCTTGTGTTTAGGGCCCCTGGAAGCATGAAAATCACTTTAAACATGCTAATTTTAGCTCTAACACTGATGATCCACCTACAAATGTGAACTGACGTTCAAAAATAAAACATTTGAAAACGGACCATTTTCCACATTTCTGAAGCATGACGTAATTGGGGGGTGTTATCTCTTCTGTCGAAAATCAGCCGTTTTTGCTCGAACATTAAATGCCTCCAAATGGTATTTAATTAACTTCCCGAGCCCCTGGAAGCATGAAAATCACTTTAAACATGCTAATTTTAGCTCTAACACTGATGATCCACCTACAAATGTGAACTGACGTTCAAAAATAAAACATTTGAAAACGGACCATTTTCCACATTTCTGAAGCATGACGTAATGGGGGGGGGGGTGTTATCTCTTTTGTCGAAAATCAGCTGTTTTTGCTCGAACATTAAATGCCTCCAAATAGTATTTAATTCACTTCCCGAGCCCCTGGAAGCATGAAAATCATTTTAAACATGCTAATTTTAGCTCTAACACTGATGATCCACCTACAAATGTGAACTGACGTTCAAAAATAAAACATTTGAAAACGGACCATTTTCCACATTTCTGAAGCATGACGTAATGGGGGGGTGTTATCGCTTTTGTCGAAAATCATCAGTTTTTGCTCGAACATTAAATGCCTCCAAATTGTATTTAATTAACTTCCCGGGGTGAAGAAACCCTTTTTGAGAACTCAGAGTGAGTAAATTGGCCATTTTCATGCACGTTTAGCCATTCTATAAATCTTGTGTTTAGGGCCCCTGGAAGCATGAAAATCACTTTAAACATGCTAAATTTAGCTCTAACACTGATGATCCACCTACAAATGTGAACTGATGTTCAAAAATAAAACATTTGAAAACGGACCATTTTCCACATTTCTGAAGCATGACGTAATGGGGGGGGTGTTATCTCTTTTGTCGAAAATCAGCCGTTTTTACTCGAACATTAAATGCCTCCAAATGGTATTTAATTAACTTCCTGGGGTGAAGAAACCCTTTTTGTGAACTGAGAGTGAGTAAATTGGCCATTTTCATGCACTTTTAACCATTCCATAAATCTTGTGTTTAGGGCCCCTGGAAGCATGAAAATCACTTTAAACATGCTAATTTTAGCTCTAACACTGATGATCTACCTACAAATGTGAACTGACGTTCAAAAATAAAACATTTGAAAACTGACCATTTTCCACAATTCTGAAGCATGTCGTAATGGGGGGTGTTATCTCTTTTGTCGAAAATCAGCTGTTTTTGCTCGAACATTAAATGCCTCCAAATAGTATTTAATTCACTTCCCGAGCAACTGGAAGCATGAAAATCATTTTAAACATGCTAATTTTAGCTCTAACACTGATGATCCACCTACAAATGTGAACTGACGTTCAAAAATAAAACATTTGAAAACGGACCATTTTCCACATTTCTGAAGCATGACGTAATGGGGGGGGTGTTATCGCTTTTGTCGAAAATCATCCGTTTTTGCTCGAACATTAAATGCCTCCAAATTGTATTTAATTAACTTCCCGGGGTGAAGAAACCCTTTTTGAGAACTCAGAGTGAGTAAATTGGCCATTTTCATGCACGTTTAGCCATTCTATAAATCTTGTGTTTAGGGCCCCTGGAAGCATGAAAATCACTTTAAACATGCTAAATTTAGCTCTAACACTGATGATCCACCTACAAATGTGAACTGACGTTCAAAAATAAAACATTTGAAAACGGACCATTTTCCACATTTCTGAAGCATGACGTAATGGGGGGGTGTTATCTCTTTTGTCGAAAATCAGCCGTTTTTACTCGAACATTAAATGCCTCCAAATGGTATTTAATTAACTTCCCGGGGTGAAGAAACCCTTTTTGAGAACTCAGAGTGAGTAAATTGGCCATTTACTGCACTTTTAACCATTCCATAAATCTTGTGTTTAGGGCCCCTGGAAGCATGAAAATCACTTTAAACATGCTAAATTTAGCTCTAACACTGATGATCCATCTACAAATGTGAACTGACGTTCAAAAATAAAACATGTGAAAACGGACCATTTTCCACATTTCTGAAGCATGACGTAATGGGGGGGTGTTATCTCTTTTGTCGAAAATCAGCCGTTTTTGCTCGTAACATTAAATGCCTCCACATAGTATTTAATTCACTTCCAAAGCCCCTGGAAGCATGAATATCACTTTAAACATGCTAATTTTAGCTCTAACACTGATGATCCACCTACAAATGTGAACTGACGTTCAAAAATAAAACATTTGAAAACTGACCATTTTCCACATTTCTGAAGCATGTCGTAATGGGGGGTGTTATCTCTTTTGTCGAAAATCAGCCGTTTTTGCTCGAACATTAAATGCCTCCAAATGGTATTTAATTAACTTCCTGGGGTGAAGAAACCCTTTTTGAGAACTCAGAGTGAGTAAATTGGCCATTTTCATGCACTTTTAACCATTCCATAAATCTTGTGTTTAGGGCCCCTGGAAGCATGAAAATCACTTTAAACATGCTAATTTTAGCTTTAACACTGATGATCCACCTACAAATGTGAACTGACGTACAAAAATAAAACATTTGAAAACGGACCATTTTCCACATTTCTGAAGCATGACGTAATGGGGGGTGTTCTCTCTTTTGTCGAAAATCAGCCATTTTTACTCGAACATTAAATGCCTCCAAATAGTTTTTAATTCACTTCCCGAGGCCCTGGAAGCATGAAAATCACTTTAAACATGCTAATTTTAGCTCTAACACTGATGATCCACCTACAAATGTGAACTGACGTTCAAAAATAAAACATTTGAAAACGGACCATTTTCCACATTTCTGAAGCATGACGTAATGGGGGGTGTTATCTCTTTTGTCGAAAATCAGCCATTTTTGCTCGAACATTAAATGCCTCCAAATAGTTTTAATTCACTTCCCGAGGCCCTGGAAGCATGAAAATCACTTTAAACATGCTAATTTTAGCTCTAACACTGATGATCCACCTACAAATGTGAACTGACGTTCAAAAATAAAACATTTGAAAACGGACCATTTTCCACATTTCTGAAGCATGACGTAATGGGGGGGGTGTTATCGCTTTTGTCGAAAATCATCCGTTTTTGCTCGAACATTAAATGCCTCCAAATTGTATTTAATTAACTTCCCGGGGTGAAGAAACCCTTTTTGAGAACTCAGAGTGAGTAAATTGGCCATTTTCATGCACGTTTAGCCATTCTATAAATCTTGTGTTTAGGGCCCCTGGAAGCATGAAAATCACTTTAAACATGCTAAATTTAGCTCTAACACTGATGATCCACCTACAAATGTGAACTGACGTTCAAAAATAAAACATTTGAAAACGGACCATTTTCCACATTTCTGAAGCATGACGTAATGGGGGGGTGTTATCTCTTTTGTCGAAAATCAGCCGTTTTTACTCGAACATTAAATGCCTCCAAATGGTATTTAATTAACTTCCCGGGGTGAAGAAACCCTTTTTGAGAACTCAGAGTGAGTAAATTGGCCATTTACTGCACTTTTAACCATTCCATAAATCTTGTGTTTAGGGCCCCTGGAAGCATGAAAATCACTTTAAACATGCTAAATTTAGCTCTAACACTGATGATCCATCTACAAATGTGAACTGACGTTCAAAAATAAAACATGTGAAAACGGACCATTTTCCACATTTCTGAAGCATGACGTAATGGGGGGGTGTTATCTCTTTTGTCGAAAATCAGCCGTTTTTGCTCGTAACATTAAATGCCTCCACATAGTATTTAATTCACTTCCAAAGCCCCTGGAAGCATGAATATCACTTTAAACATGCTAATTTTAGCTCTAACACTGATGATCCACCTACAAATGTGAACTGACGTTCAAAAATAAAACATTTGAAAACTGACCATTTTCCACATTTCTGAAGCATGTCGTAATGGGGGGTGTTATCTCTTTTGTCGAAAATCAGCCGTTTTTGCTCGAACATTAAATGCCTCCAAATGGTATTTAATTAACTTCCCTGGGTGAAGAAACCCTTTTTGAGAACTCAGAGTGAGTAAATTGGCCATTTTCATGCACTTTTAACCATTCCATAAATCTTGTGTTTAGGTTCCCTGGAAGCATGAAAATCACTTTAAACATGCTAATTTTAGCTCTAACACTGATGATACACCTACAAATGTGAACTGACGTTCAAAAATAAAACATTGTAAAACGGACCATTTTCCACATTTCCGAAGCATGACGTAATGGGGGGGTGTTATCTCTTTTGTCGAAAATCAGCCGTTTTGGCTCGAACATTAAATGCCTCCAAATGGTATTTAATTAACTTCCTGGGATGAAGAAACCTTTTTTGAGAACTCAGAGTGAGTAAATTGGCCATTTTCATGCACTTTTAACCATTTCATAAATCTTGTGTTTAGGGCCCCTGAAAGCATGAAAATCACTTTAAACATGCTAATTTTAGCTCTAACACTGATGATCCACCTACAAACATGAACTGACGTTCAAAAATAAAACATTTGAAAACGGACCATTTTCCACATTTCTGAAGCATGACGTAATGGGGGGGTGTTATGTCTTTTGTCGAAAATCAGCCGTTTTGGCTCGAACATTAAATGCCTCCAAATGGTATTTAATTAACTTCCCGGGGTGAATAAACCCTTTTTGAGAACTCAGAGTGAGTAAATTGGCCATTTTCATGCACTTTTAACCATTCCATAAATCTTTTGTTAAGGGCCCCTGGAAGCATGAAAATCACTTTAAACATGCTAATTTTAGCTCTAACACTGATGATCCACCTACAAATGTGAACTGACGTTCAAAAATAAAACATTTGAAAACGGACCATTTTCCACATTTTGAAGCATGACGTAATGGGGGGGTGTTATCTCTTTTGTCAAAAATCTGCTGTTTTTGCTTGAACATTAAATGCTTCCAAATAGTATTTAATTCACTTCCCGAGCCCCTGGAAGCATGAAAATCACTTTAAACATGCTAATTTTAGCTCTAACACTGATGATCCACCTACAAATGTGAACTGACGTTCAAAAATAAAACATTTGAAAACGGACCATTTTCCACATTTCTGAAGCATGACGTAATGGGGGGTGTTATCTCTTTTGTCGAAAATCTGCCGTTTTTGCTCGAACATTAAATGCCTCCAAATGGTATTTAATTAACTTCCCGGGGTGAAGAAACCCTTTTTGAGAACTCAGAGTAAGTAAATTGGCCATTTTCATGCACTTTTAACCATTTCATAAATCTTGTGTTTAGGGCCCCTGAAAGCATGAAAATCACTTTAAACATGATCATTTTAGCTCTAACACTGATGATCCACCTACAAACATGAACTGACGTTCAAAAATAAAACATTTGAAAACGGACCATTTTCCACATTTCTGAAGCATGACGTAATGGGGGGGTGTTATCTCTTTTGTCGAAAATCTGCCGTTTTTGCTCGAACATTAAATGCCTCCAAATGGTATTTAATTAACTTCCCGGGGTGAAGAAACCCTTTTTGAGAACTCAGAGTAAGTAAATTGGCCATTTTCATGCACTTTTAACCATTCCATAAATCTTGTGTTTAGGGCCCCTGGAAGCATGAAAATCACTTTAAACATCCTAATTTTAGCTCTAACACTGATGATCCACCTACAAATGTGAACTGACGTTCAAAAATAAAACATTTGAAAACGGACCATTTTCCACATTTCTGAAGCATGAAGTAATGGGGGGGTGTTATCTCTTTTGTCAAAAATCAGCTGTTTTTGCTTGAACATTAAATGCCTCCAAATAGTATTTAATTCACTTCCCGAGCCCCTGGAAGCATGAAAATCACTTTAAACATGCTAATTTTAGCTCTAACACTGATGATCCACCTACAAATGTGAACTGACGTTCAAAAATAAAACATTTGAAAACGGACCATTTTCCACATTTCTGAAGCATGACGTAATAGGGGGGTGTTATCTCTTTTGTCGAAAATCAGCCGTTTTGGCTCGAACATTAAATGCCTCCAAATGGTATTTAATTAACTTCCCGGGGTGAAGAAACCCCTTTTGAGAACTCAGAGTGAGTAAATTGGCCATTTTCATGGACTTTTAACCATTCCATAAATCTTGTGTTTAGGGCCCCTGGAAGCATGAAAATCACTTTAAACATGCTAATTTTAGCTCTAACACTGATGATTCACCTACAAATGTGAACTGACGTTTAAAAATAAAACATTTGAAAACGGACCATATTCCACATTTCTGAAGCATGACGTAATGGGGGGTGTTATCTCTTTTGTCAAAAATCTGCTGTTTTTGCTTGAACATTAAATGCCTCCAAATAGTATTTAATTCACTTCCCGAGCCCCTAGAAGCATGAAAATCACTTTAAACATGCTAATTTTAGCTCTAACACTGATGATCCACCTACAAATGTGAACTGACGTTCAAAAATAAAACATTTGAAAATGGACCATTTTCCAGATTTCTGAAGCATGACGTAATGGGTGGGTGTTATCTCTTTTGTCGAAAATCAGCCGTTTTGGCTCGAACATTAAATGCCTCCAAATGGTATTTAATTAACTTCCCGGGGTGAAGAAACCCTTTTCGAGAACTCAGAGTGAGTAAATTGGCCATTTTCATGCACTTTTAACCATTCCATAAATCTTGTGTTTAGGGCCCCTGGAAGCATGAAAATCACTTTAAACATGCTAATTTTAGCTCTAACACTGATGATCCACCTACAAATGTGAACTGACGTTCAAAAATAAAACATTTGAAAACGGACCATTTTCCACATTTCTGAAGCATGACGTAATGGGGGGGTGTTATCTCTTTTGTCGAAAATCAGCCGTTTTGGCTCGAACATTAAATGCCTCCAAATGGTATTTAATTAACTTCCCGGGGTAAAGAAACCCTTTTTGAAAACTCAGAGTGAGTAAATTGGCCATTTTCATGCACTTTTAACCATTCCATAAATCTTTTGTTTAGGGCCCCTGGAAGCATGAAAATCACTTTAAACATGCTAATTTTAGCTCTAACACTGATGATCCACCTACAAATGTGAACTGACGTTCAAAAATAAAACATTTGAAAACGGACCATTTTCCACTTTTCTGAAGCATGACGTAATGGGGGGGTGTTATCTCTTTTGTCGAAAATCAGCCATTTTGGCTCGAACATTAAATGCCTCCAAATGGTATTTAATTAACTTCCCGGGGTGAAGAAACCCTTTTTGAGAACTCAGAGTGAGTAAATTGGCCATTTTCATGCACTTTTAACCATTCCTTAAATCTTGTGTTTAGGGCCCCTGGAAGCATGAAAATCACTTTAAACATGCTAATTTTAGCTCTAACACTGATGATTCACCTACAAATGTGAACTGACGTTTAAAAAAAAAACATTTGAAAATGGACCATATTCCACATTTCTGAAGCATGACGTAATGGGGGGGTGTTATCTCTTTTGTCAAAAATCTGCTGTTTTTGCTTGAACATTAAATGCCTCCAAATAGTATTTAATTCACTTCCCGAGCCCCTAGAAGCATGAAAATCACTTTAAACATGCTAATTTTAGCTCTAACACTGATGATCCACCTACAAATGTGAACTGACGTTCAAAAATAAAACATTTGAAAATGGACCATTTTCCAGATTTCTGAAGCATGACGTAATGGGGGGGTGTTATCTCTTTTGTCGTAAATCAGCCGTTTTGGCTCGAACATTAAATGCCTCCAAATGGTATTTAATTAACTTCCCGGGGTGAAGAAACCCTTTTCGAGAACTCAGAGTGAGTAAATTGGCCATTTTCATGCACTTTTAACCATTCCATAAATCTTGTGTTTAGGGCCCCTGGAAGCATGAAAATCACTTTAAACATGCTAATTTTAGCTCTAACACTGATGATCCACCTACAAATGTGAACTGACGTTCAAAAATAAAACATTTGAAAACGGACCATTTTCCACATTTCTGAAGCATGACGTAATGGGGGGGGTGTTATCTCTTTTGTCAAAAATCAGCTGTTTTTGCTTGAACATTAAATGCCTCCAAATGGTATTTAATTAACTTCCCGGGGTAAAGAAACCCTTTTTGAAAACTCAGAGTGAGTAAATTGGCCATTTTCATGCACTTTTAACCATTCCATAAATCTTTTGTTTAGGGCCCCTGGAAGCATGAAAATCACATTAAACATGCTAATTTTAGCTCTAACACTGATGATCCACCTACAAATGTGAACTGACGTTCAAAAATAAAACATTTGAAAACGGACCATTTTCCACATTTCTGAAGCATGACGTAATGGGGGGGGTGTTATCTCTTTTGTCAAAAATCAGCTGTTTTTGCTTGAACATTAAATGCCTCCAAATAGTATTTAATTCACTTTCCGAGCCCCTGGAAGCATGAAAATCACATTAAACATGCTAATTTTAGCTCTAACACTGATGATCCACCTACAAATGTGAACTGACGTTCAAAAATAAAACATTTGTTAACGGACCATTTTCCACATTTCTGAAGCATGAAGTAATGGGGGGGTGTTATCTCTTTTGTCAAAAATCAGCCGTTTTGGCTCGAACATTAAATGCCTCCAAATAGTATTTAATTAACTTCCCGGGGTGAAGAAACCCTTTTTGAGAACTCAGAGTGAGTAAATTTGCCATTTTCATGCACTTTTAACCATTCCATAAATTTTGTGTTTAGGGCCCCTGGAAGCATGAAAATCACTTTAAACATGCTAATTTTAGCTCTAACACTGATGATCCACCTACAAATGTGAACTGACGTTCAAAAATAAAACATTTGAAAACGGACCATTTTCCACATTTCTGAAGCATGAAGTAATGGGGGGGTGTTATCTCTTTTGTCAAAAATCAGCCGTTTTGGCTCGAACATTAAATGCCTCCAAATAGTATTTAATTAACTTCCCGGGGTGAAGAAACCCTTTTTGAGAACTCAGAGTGAGTAAATTGGCCATTTTCATGGACTTTTAACCGTTCCATAATTCTTGTGTTTAGGGCCCCTGGAAGCATGAAAATCACTTTAAACATGCTAATTTTAGCTCTAACACTGATGATCCACCTACAAATGTGAACTGACGTTCAAAAATAAAACATTTGAAAACGGACCATTTTCCACATTTCTGAAGCATGACGTAAAGGGGGGGGTGTTATCGCTTTTGTCGAAAATCATCCGTTTTTGCTCGAACATTAAATGCCTCCAAATTGTATTTAATTAACTTCCCGGGGTGAAGAAACCCTTTTTGAGAACTCAGAGTGAGTAAATTGGCCATTTTCATGCACGTTTAGCCATTCTATAAATCTTGTGTTTAGGGCCCCTGGAAGCATGAAAATCACTTTAAACATGCTAAATTTAGCTCTAACACTGATGATCCACCTACAAATGTGAACTGACGTTCAAAAATAAAACATTTGAAAACGGACCATTTTCCACATTTCTGAAGCATGACGTAATGGGGGGGTGTTATCTCTATTGTCGAAAATCAGCCGTTTTAGCTCGAACATTAAATGCCTCCGAATGGTATTTAATTAACTTCCCGGGATGAAGAAACCTTTTTTGAGAACTCAGAGTGAGTAAATTGGCCATTTTCATGCACTTTTAACCATTTCATAAATCTTGTGTTTAGGGCCCCTGAAAGCATGAAAATCACTTTAAACATGCTAATTTTAGCTCTAACACTGATGATCCACCTACAAACGTGAACTGACGTTCAAAAATAAAACATTTGAAAACGGACCATTTTCCACATTTCTGAAGCATGACGTAATGGGGGGGGTGTTATCTCTTTTGTCGAAAATCAGCCGTTTTTGCTCGAACATTAAATGCCTCCAAATGGTATTTAATTAACTTCCCGGGGTGAAGAAACCCTTTTTGAGGACTCAGAGTGAGTAAATTGGCCATTTTCATGCACTTTTAACCATTCCATAAATCTTGTGTTTAGGGCCCCTGGAAGCATGAAAATCACTTTAAACATGCTAATTTTAGCTCTAACACTGATGATCCACCTACAAATGTGAACTGACGTTCAAAAATAAAACATTTGAAAACGGACCATTTTCCACATTTCTGAAGCATGACGTAATTGGGGGGTGTTATCTCATTTGTCGAAAATCAGCCGTTTTTGCTCGAACATTAAATGCCTCCAAATGGTATTTAATTAACTTCCCGAGCCCCTGGAAGCATGAAAATCACTTTAAACATGCTAATTTTAGCTCTAACACTGATGATCCACCTACAAATGTGAACTGACGTTCAAAAATAAAACATTTGAAAACGGACCATTTTCCACATTTCTGAAGCATGACGTAATGGGGGGGGGGGTGTTATCTCTTTTGTCGAAAATCAGCTGTTTTTGCTCGAACATTAAATGCCTCCAAATAGTATTTAATTCACTTCCCGAGCCCCTGGAAGCATGAAAATCAGTTTAAACATGCTAATTTTAGCTCTAACACTGATGATCCACCTACAAATGTGAACTGACGTTCAAAAATAAAACATTTGAAAACTGACCATTTTCCACATTTCTGAAGCATGTCGTAATGGGGGGTGTTATCTCTTTTGTCGAAAATCAGCCGTTTTTGCTCGAACATTAAATGCCTCCAAATGGTATTTAATTAACTTCCCTGGGTGAAGAAACCCTTTTTGAGAACTCAGAGTGAGTAAATTGGCCATTTTCATGCACTTTTAACCATTCCATAAATCTTGTGTTTAGGGCCCCTGGAAGCATGAAAATCACTTTAAACATGCTAATTTTAGCTCTAACACTGATGATCCACCTACAAATGTGAACTGACGTTCAAAAATAAAACATTTGAAAACTGACCATTTTCCACATTTCTGAAGCATGTCGTAATGGGGGGTGTTATCTCTTTTGTCGAAAATCAGCCGTTTTTGCTCGAACATTAAATGCCTCCAAATGGTATTTAATTAACTTCCCTGGGTGAAGAAACCCTTTTTGAGAACTCAGAGTGAGTAAATTGGCCATTTTCATGCACTTTTAACCATTCCATAAATCTTGTGTTTAGGTTCCCTGGAAGCATGAAAATCACTTTAAACATGCTAATTTTAGCTCTAACACTGATGATACACCTACAAATGTGAACTGACGTTCAAAAATAAAACATTGTAAAACGGACCATTTTCCACATTTCTGAAGCATGACGTAATGGGGGGGTGTTATCTCTTTTGTCGAAAATCAGCCGTTTTGGCTCGAACATTAAATGCCTCCAAATGGTATTTAATTAACTTCCTGGGATGAAGAAACCTTTTTTGAGAACTCAGAGTGAGTAAATTGGCCATTTTCAAGCACTTTTAACCATTTCATAAATCTTGTGTTTAGGGCCCCTGAAAGCATGAAAATCACTTTAAACATGCTAATTTTAGCTCTAACACTGATGATCCACCTACAAACATGAACTGACGTTCAAAAATAAAACATTTGAAAACGGACCATTTTCCACATTTCTGAAGCATGACGTAATGGGGGGGTGTTATCTCTTTTGTCGAAAATCAGCCGTTTTGGCTCGAACATTAAATGCCTCCAAATGGTATTTAATTAACTTCCCGGGGTGAATAAACCCTTTTTGAGAACTCAGAGTGAGTAAATTGGCCATTTTCATGCACTTTTAACCATTCCATAAATCTTTTGTTAAGGGCCCCTGGAAGCATGAAAATCACTTTAAACATGCTAATTTTAGCTCTAACACTGATGATCCACCTGCAAATGTGAACTGACGTTCAAAAATAAAACATTTGAAAACGGACCATTTTCCACATTTTGAAGCATGACATAATGGGGGGGGTGTTATCTCTTTTGTCAAAAATCAGCTGTTTTTGCTTGAACATTAAATGCCTCCAAATAGTATTTAATTCACTTCCCGAGCCCCTGGAAGCATGAACATCACTTTAAACATGCTAATTTTAGCTCTAACACTGATGATCCACCTACAAATGTGAACTGACGTTCAAAAATAAAACATTTGAAAACGGACCATTTTCCACATTTCTGAAGCATGACGTAATGGGGGGTGTTATCTCTTTTGTCGAAAATCTGCCGTTTTTGCTCGAACATTAAATGCCTCCAAATGGTATTTAATTAACTTCCCGGGGTGAAGAAACCCTTTTTGAGAACTCAGAGTAAGTAAATTGGCCATTTTCATGCACTTTTAACCATTTCATTAATCTTGTGTTTAGGGCCCCTGAAAGCATGAAAATCACTTTAAACATGCTAATTTTAGCTTTAACACTGATGATCCACCTACAAACATGAACTGACGTTCAAAAATAAAACATTTGAAAACGGACCATTTTCCACATTTCTGAAGCATGACGTAATGGGGGGGGTGCTATCTCTTTTGTCAAAAATCAGCTGTTTTTGCTTGAACATTAAATGCCTCCAAATAGTATTTAATTCACTTCCCGAGCCCCTGGAAGCATGAAAATCACTTTAAACATGCTAATTTTAGCTCTAACACTGATGATCCACCTACAAATGTGAACTGACGTTCAAAAATAAAACATTTGAAAACGGACCATTTTCCACATTTCTGAAGCATGACGTAATGGGGGGGTGTTATCTCTTTTGTCGAAAATCAGCCATTTTGGCTCGAACATTAAATGCCTCCAAATGGTATTTAATTAACTTCCCGGGGTGAAGAAACCCCTTTTGAGAACTCAGAGTGAGTAAATTGGCCATTTTCATGGACTTTTAACCATTCCATAAATCTTGTGTTTAGGGCCCCTGGAAGCATGAAAATCACTTTAAACTTGCTAATTTTAGCTCTAACACTGATGATCCACCTACAAATGTGAACTGACGTTCAAAAATAAAACATTTGAAAACGGACCATTTTCCACATTTCTGAAGCATGACGTAATGGGGGGGGGGTGTTATCTCTTTTGTCGAAAATCAGCCATTTTGGCTCGAACATTAAATGCCTCCAAATGGTATTTAATTAACTTCCCGGGGTGAAGAAACCCTTTTTGAGAACTCAGAGTGAGTAAATTGGCCATTTTCATGCACTTTTAACCATTCCTTAAATCTTGTGTTTAGGGCCCCTGGAAGCATGAAAATCACTTTAAACATGCTAATTTTAGCTCTAACACTGATGATCCACCTACAAATGTGAACTGACGTTCAAAAATAAAACATTTGAAAACGGACCATTTTCCACATTTCTGAAGCATGAGGTAATGGGGGGGGGTGTTATCTCTTTTGTCAAAAATCAGCTGTTTTTGCTTGAACATTAAATGCCTCCAAATATTATTTAATTCACTTTCCGAGCCCCTGGAAGCATGAAAATCACATTAAACATGCTAATTTTAGCTCTAACACTGATGATCCACCTACAAATGTGAACTGACGTTCAAAAATAAAACATTTGAAAACGGACCATTTTCCACATTTCTGAAGCATGACGTAATGGGGGGGTGTTATCTCTTTTGTCGAAAATCAGCCGTTTTGGCTCGAACATTAAATGCCTCCAAATGGTATTTAATTAACTTCCCGGGGTAAAGAAACCCTTTTTGAAAACTCAGAGTGAGTAAATTGGCCATTTTCATGCACTTTTAACCATTCCATAAATCTTTTGTTTAGGGCCCCTGGAAGCATGAAAATCACTTTAAACATGCTAATTTTAGCTCTAACACTGATGATCCACCTACAAATGTGAACTGACGTTCAAAAATAAAACATTTGAAAACGGACCATTTTCCACATTTCTGAAGCATGGCGTAATGGGGGGGTGTTATCTCTTTTGTCGAAAATCAGCCATTTTGGCTCGAACATTAAATGCCTCCAAATGGTATTTAATTAACTTCCCGGGGTGAAGAAACCCTTTTTGAGAACTCAGAGTGAGTAAATTGGCCATTTTCATGCACTTTTAACCATTCCATAAATCTTGTGTTTAGGGCCCCTGGAAGCATGAAAATCACTTTAAACATGCTAATTTTAGCTCTAACACTGATGATCCACCTCCAAATGTGAACTGACGTTCAAAAATAAAAAATTTGAAAATGGACCATTTTCCACATTTCTGAAGCATGACGTAATGGGGGGGTGTTATCTCTTTTGTGAAAAATCTGCTGTTTTTGCTTGAACATTAAATGCCTCCAAATAGTATTTAATTCACTTCCAGAGCCCCTGGAAGCGTGAAAATCACTTTAAACATGCTAATTTTAGCTCTAACACTGATGATCCACCTACAAATGTGAACTGACGTTCAAAAATAAAACATTTGAAAACGGACCATTTTCCACATTTCTGAAGCACAACGTAATAGGGGGGTGTTATCTCTTTTGTCGAAAATCATCCGTTTTAGCTCGAACATTAAATGCCTCCAAATGGTATTTAATTAACTTCCCGGGGTAAAGAAACCCTTTTTGAGAACTCAGAGTGAGTAAATTGGCCATTTTCATGCACTTTTAACCATTCCATAAATTTTGTGTTTAGGGCCCCTGGAAGCATGAAAATCACTTTAAACATGCTAATTTTAGCTCTAACACTGATGATCCACCTACAAATGTGAACTGACGTTCAAAAATAAAACATTTGAAAACGGACCATTTTCCACATTTCTGAAGCATGACGTAATGGGGGGGTGTTATCTCTTTTGTCGAAAATCAGCCGTTTTTGCTCGAACAATAAATGCCTCCAAATGGTATTTAATTAACTTCCCGAGCCCCTGGAAGCATGAAAATCACTTTAAACATGCTAATTTTAGCTCTAACACTGATGATCCACCTACAAATGTGAACTGACGTTCAAAAATAAAACATTTGAAAACGGACCATTTTCCACATTTCTGAGGCATGACGTAATGGGGAGGTGTTATCTCTTTTGTCGAAAATCATCCGTTTTAGCTCGAACATTAAATGCCTCCAAATGGTATTTAATTAACTTCCCTGGGTGAAGAAACCCTTTTTGAGAACTCAGAGTGAGTAAATTGGCCATTTTCATGCACTTTTAACCATTCCATAAATCTTGTGTTTAGGTTCCCTGGAAGCATGAAAATCACTTTAAACATGCTAATTTTAGCTCTAACACTGATGATACACCTACAAATGTGAACTGACGTTCAAAAATAAAACATTGTAAAACGGACCATTTTCCACATTTCTGAAGCATGACGTAATGGGGGGGTGTTATCTCTTTTGTCGAAAATCAGCCGTTTTGGCTCGAACATTAAATGCCTCCAAATGGTATTTAATTAACTTCCTGGGATGAAGAAACCTTTTTTGAGAACTCAGAGTGAGTAAATTGGCCATTTTCAAGCACTTTTAACCATTTCATAAATCTTGTGTTTAGGGCCCCTGAAAGCATGAAAATCACTTTAAACATGCTAATTTTAGCTCTAACACTGATGATCCACCTACAAACATGAACTGACGTTCAAAAATAAAACATTTGAAAACGGACCATTTTCCACATTTCTGAAGCATGACGTAATGGGGGGGTGTTATCTCTTTTGTCGAAAATCAGCCGTTTTGGCTCGAACATTAAATGCCTCCAAATGGTATTTAATTAACTTCCCGGGGTGAATAAACCCTTTTTGAGAACTCAGAGTGAGTAAATTGGCCATTTTCATGCACTTTTAACCATTCCATAAATCTTTTGTTAAGGGCCCCTGGAAGCATGAAAATCACTTTAAACATGCTAATTTTAGCTCTAACACTGATGATCCACCTACAAATGTGAACTGACGTTCAAAAATAAAACATTTGAAAACGGACCATTTTCCACATTTTGAAGCATGACATAATGGGGGGGTGTTATCTCTTTTGTCAAAAATCAGCTGTTTTTGCTTGAACATTAAATGCCTCCAAATAGTATTTAATTCACTTCCCGAGCCCCTGGAAGCATGAACATCACTTTAAACATGCTAATTTTAGCTCTAACACTGATGATCCACCTACAAATGTGAACTGACGTTCAAAAATAAAACATTTGAAAACGGACCATTTTCCACATTTCTGAAGCATGACGTAATGGGGGGTGTTATCTCTTTTGTCGAAAATCTGCCGTTTTTGCTCGAACATTAAATGCCTCCAAATGGTATTTAATTAACTTCCCGGGGTGAAGAAACCCTTTTTGAGAACTCAGAGTAAGTAAATTGGCCATTTTCATGCACTTTTAACCATTTCATTAATCTTGTGTTTAGGGCCCCTGAAAGCATGAAAATCACTTTAAACATGCTAATTTTAGCTTTAACACTGATGATCCACCTACAAACATGAACTGACGTTCAAAAATAAAACATTTGAAAACGGACCATTTTCCACATTTCTGAAGCATGACGTAATGGGGGGGTGTTATCTCTTTTGTCAAAAATCAGCTGTTTTTGCTTGAACATTAAATGCCTCAAAATAGTATTTAATTCACTTCCCGAGCCCCTGGAAGCATGAAAATCACTTTAAACATGCTAATTTTAGCTCTAACACTGATGATCCACCTACAAATGTGAACTGACGTTCAAAAATAAAACATTTGAAAACGGACCATTTTCCACATTTCTGAAGCATGACGTAATGGGGGGGGTGTTATCTCTTTTGTCGAAAATCAGCCATTTTGGCTCGAACATTAAATGCCTCCAAATGGTATTTAATTAACTTCCCGGGGTGAAGAAACCCCTTTTGAGAACTCAGAGTGAGTAAATTGGCCATTTTCATGGACTTTTAACCATTCCATAAATCTTGTGTTTAGGGCTCTGGAAGCATGAAAATCACTTTAAACTTGCTAATTTTAGCTCTAACACTGATGATCCACCTACAAATGTGAACTGACGTTCAAAAATAAAACATTTGAAAACGGACCATTTTCCACATTTCTGAAGCATGACGTAATGGGGGGGTGTTATCTCTTTTGTCGAAAATCAGCCATTTTGGCTCGAACATTAAATGCCTCCAAATGGTATTTAATTAACTTCCCGGGGTGAAGAAACCCTTTTTGAGAACTCAGAGTGAGTAAATTGGCCATTTTCATGCACTTTTAACCATTCCTTAAATCTTGTGTTTAGGGCCCCTGGAAGCATGAAAATCACTTTAAACATGCTAATTTTAGCTCTAACACTGATGATCCACCTACAAATGTGAACTGACGTTCAAAAATAAAACATTTGAAAACGGACCATTTTCCACATTTCTGAAGCATGAGGTAATGGGGGGGGGGTGTTATCTCTTTTGTCAAAAATCAGCTGTTTTTGCTTGAACATTAAATGCCTCCAAATATTATTTAATTCACTTTCCGAGCCCCTGGAAGCATGAAAATCACATTAAACATGCTAATTTTAGCTCTAACACTGATGATCCACCTACAAATGTGAACTGACGTTCAAAAATAAAACATTTGAAAACGGACCATTTTCCACATTTCTGAAGCATGACGTAATGGGGGGGTGTTATCTCTTTTGTCGAAAATCAGCCGTTTTGGCTCGAACATTAAATGCCTCCAAATGGTATTTAATTAACTTCCCGGGGTAAAGAAACCCTTTTTGAAAACTCAGAGTGAGTAAATTGGCCATTTTCATGCACTTTTAACCATTCCATAAATCTTTTGTTTAGGGCCCCTGGAAGCATGAAAATCACTTTAAACATGCTAATTTTAGCTCTAACACTGATGATCCACCTACAAATGTGAACTGACGTTCAAAAATAAAACATTTGAAAACGGACCATTTTCCACATTTCTGAAGCATGGCGTAATGGGGGGGTGTTATCTCTTTTGTCGAAAATCAGCCATTTTGGCTCGAACATTAAATGCCTCCAAATGGTATTTAATTAACTTCCCGGGGTGAAGAAACCCTTTTTGAGAACTCAGAGTGAGTAAATTGGCCATTTTCATGCACTTTTAACCATTCCATAAATCTTTTGTTTAGGGCCCCTGGAAGCATGAAAATCACTTTAAACATGCTAATTTTAGCTCTAACACTGATGATCCACCTACAAATGTGAACTGACGTTCAAAAATAAAACATTTGAAAACGGACCATTTTCCACATTTCTGAAGCATGACGTAATGGGGGGTGTTATCTCTTTTGTCGAAAATCTGCCGTTTTTGCTCGAACATTAAATGCCTCCAAATGGTATTTAATTAACTTCCCGGGGTGAAGAAACCCTTTTTGAGAACTCAGAGTAAGTAAATTGGCCATTTTCATGCACTTTTAACCATTTCATTAATCTTGTGTTTAGGGCCCCTGAAAGCATGAAAATCACTTTAAACATGCTAATTTTAGCTTTAACACTGATGATCCACCTACAAACATGAACTGACGTTCAAAAATAAAACATTTGAAAACGGACCATTTTCCACATTTCTGAAGCATGACGTAATGGGGGGGTGTTATCTCTTTTGTCAAAAATCAGCTGTTTTTGCTTGAACATTAAATGCCTCCAAATAGTATTTAATTCACTTCCCGAGCCCCTGGAAGCATGAAAATCACTTTAAACATGCTAATTTTAGCTCTAACACTGATGATCCACCTACAAATGTGAACTGACGTTCAAAAATAAAACATTTGAAAACGGACCATTTTCCACATTTCTGAAGCATGACGTAATGGGGGGGTGTTATCTCTTTTGTCGAAAATCAGCCATTTTGGCTCGAACATTAAATGCCTCCAAATGGTATTTAATTAACTTCCCGGGGTGAAGAAACCCCTTTTGAGAACTCAGAGTGAGTAAATTGGCCATTTTCATGGACTTTTAACCATTCCATAAATCTTGTGTTTAGGGCCCCTGGAAGCATGAAAATCACTTTAAACTTGCTAATTTTAGCTCTAACACTGATGATCCACCTACAAATGTGAACTGACGTTCAAAAATAAAACATTTGAAAACGGACCATTTTCCACATTTCTGAAGCATGACGTAATGGGGGGGTGTTATCTCTTTTGTCGAAAATCAGCCATTTTGGCTCGAACATTAAATGCCTCCAAATGGTATTTAATTAACTTCCCGGGGTGAAGAAACCCTTTTTGAGAACTCAGAGTGAGTAAATTGGCCATTTTCATGCACTTTTAACCATTCCTTAAATCTTGTGTTTAGGGCCCCTGGAAGCATGAAAATCACTTTAAACATGCTAATTTTAGCTCTAACACTGATGATCCACCTACAAATGTGAACTGACGTTCAAAAATAAAACATTTGAAAACGGACCATTTTCCACATTTCTGAAGCATGAGGTAATGGGGGGGGGTGTTATCTCTTTTGTCAAAAATCAGCTGTTTTTGCTTGAACATTAAATGCCTCCAAATATTATTTAATTCACTTTCCGAGCCCCTGGAAGCATGAAAATCACATTAAACATGCTAATTTTAGCTCTAACACTGATGATCCACCTACAAATGTGAACTGACGTTCAAAAATAAAACATTTGAAAACGGACCATTTTCCACATTTCTGAAGCATGACGTAATGGGGGGGTGTTATCTCTTTTGTCGAAAATCAGCCGTTTTGGCTCGAACATTAAATGCCTCCAAATGGTATTTAATTAACTTCCCGGGGTAAAGAAACCCTTTTTGAAAACTCAGAGTGAGTAAATTGGCCATTTTCATGCACTTTTAACCATTCCATAAATCTTTTGTTTAGGGCCCCTGGAAGCATGAAAATCACTTTAAACATGCTAATTTTAGCTCTAACACTGATGATCCACCTACAAATGTGAACTGACGTTCAAAAATAAAACATTTGAAAACGGACCATTTTCCACATTTCTGAAGCATGGCGTAATGGGGGGGTGTTATCTCTTTTGTCGAAAATCAGCCATTTTGGCTCGAACATTAAATGCCTCCAAATGGTATTTAATTAACTTCCCGGGGTGAAGAAACCCTTTTTGAGAACTCAGAGTGAGTAAATTGGCCATTTTCATGCACTTTTAACCATTCCATAAATCTTGTGTTTAGGGCCCCTGGAAGCATGAAAATCACTTTAAACATGCTAATTTTAGCTCTAACACTGATGATCCACCTCCAAATGTGAACTGACGTTCAAAAATAAAAAATTTGAAAATGGACCATTTTCCACATTTCTGAAGCATGACGTAATGGGGGGGTGTTATCTCTTTTGTGAAAAATCTGCTGTTTTTGCTTGAACATTAAATGCCTCCAAATAGTATTTAATTCACTTCCAGAGCCCCTGGAAGCGTGAAAATCACTTTAAACATGCTAATTTTAGCTCTAACACTGATGATCCACCTACAAATGTGAACTGACGTTCAAAAATAAAACATTTGAAAACGGACCATTTTCCACATTTCTGAAGCACGACGTAATAGGGGGGTGTTATCTCTTTTGTCGAAAATCATCCGTTTTAGCTCGAACATTAAATGCCTCCAAATGGTATTTAATTAACTTCCCGGGGTAAAGAAACCCTTTTTGAGAACTCAGAGTGAGTAAATTGGCCATTTTCATGCACTTTTAACCATTCCATAAATTTTGTGTTTAGGGCCCCTGGAAGCATGAAAATCACTTTAAACATGCTAATTTTAGCTCTAACACTGATGATCCACCTACAAACATGAACTGACGTTCAAAAATAAAACATTTGAAAACGGACCATTTTCCACATTTCTGAAGCATGACGTAATGGGGGGTGTTATCTCTTTTGTCGAAAATCTGCCGTTTTTGCTCGAACATTAAATGCCTCCAAATGGTATTTAATTAACTTCCCGGGGTGAAGAAACCCTTTTTGAGAACTCAGAGTAAGTAAATTGGCCATTTTCATGCACTTTTAACCATTTCATTAATCTTGTGTTTAGGGCCCCTGAAAGCATGAAAATCACTTTAAACATGCTAATTTTAGCTTTAACACTGATGATCCACCTACAAACATGAACTGACGTTCAAAAATAAAACATTTGAAAACGGACCATTTTCCACATTTCTGAAGCATGACGTAATGGGGGGGTGTTATCTCTTTTGTCAAAAATCAGCTGTTTTTGCTTGAACATTAAATGCCTCCAAATAGTATTTAATTCACTTCCCGAGCCCCTGGAAGCATGAAAATCACTTTAAACATGCTAATTTTAGCTCTAACACTGATGATCCACCTACAAATGTGAACTGACGTTCAAAAATAAAACATTTGAAAACGGACCATTTTCCACATTTCTGAAGCATGACGTAATGGGGGGGTGTTATCTCTTTTGTCGAAAATCAGCCATTTTGGCTCGAACATTAAATGCCTCCAAATGGTATTTAATTAACTTCCCGGGGTGAAGAAACCCCTTTTGAGAACTCAGAGTGAGTAAATTGGCCATTTTCATGGACTTTTAACCATTCCATAAATCTTGTGTTTAGGGCCCCTGGAAGCATGAAAATCACTTTAAACTTGCTAATTTTAGCTCTAACACTGATGATCCACCTACAAATGTGAACTGACGTTCAAAAATAAAACATTTGAAAACGGACCATTTTCCACATTTCTGAAGCATGACGTAATGGGGGGGTGTTATCTCTTTTGTCGAAAATCAGCCATTTTGGCTCGAACATTAAATGCCTCCAAATGGTATTTAATTAACTTCCCGGGGTGAAGAAACCCTTTTTGAGAACTCAGAGTGAGTAAATTGGCCATTTTCATGCACTTTTAACCATTCCTTAAATCTTGTGTTTAGGGCCCCTGGAAGCATGAAAATCACTTTAAACATGCTAATTTTAGCTCTAACACTGATGATCCACCTACAAATGTGAACTGACGTTCAAAAATAAAACATTTGAAAACGGACCATTTTCCACATTTCTGAAGCATGAGGTAATGGGGGGGGGTGTTATCTCTTTTGTCAAAAATCAGCTGTTTTTGCTTGAACATTAAATGCCTCCAAATATTATTTAATTCACTTTCCGAGCCCCTGGAAGCATGAAAATCACATTAAACATGCTAATTTTAGCTCTAACACTGATGATCCACCTACAAATGTGAACTGACGTTCAAAAATAAAACATTTGAAAACGGACCATTTTCCACATTTCTGAAGCATGACGTAATGGGGGGGTGTTATCTCTTTTGTCGAAAATCAGCCGTTTTGGCTCGAACATTAAATGCCTCCAAATGGTATTTAATTAACTTCCCGGGGTAAAGAAACCCTTTTTGAAAACTCAGAGTGAGTAAATTGGCCATTTTCATGCACTTTTAACCATTCCATAAATCTTTTGTTTAGGGCCCCTGGAAGCATGAAAATCACTTTAAACATGCTAATTTTAGCTCTAACACTGATGATCCACCTACAAATGTGAACTGACGTTCAAAAATAAAACATTTGAAAACGGACCATTTTCCACATTTCTGAAGCATGGCGTAATGGGGGGGTGTTATCTCTTTTGTCGAAAATCAGCCATTTTGGCTCGAACATTAAATGCCTCCAAATGGTATTTAATTAACTTCCCGGGGTGAAGAAACCCTTTTTGAGAACTCAGAGTGAGTAAATTGGCCATTTTCATGCACTTTTAACCATTCCATAAATCTTGTGTTTAGGGCCCCTGGAAGCATGAAAATCACTTTAAACATGCTAATTTTAGCTCTAACACTGATGATCCACCTCCAAATGTGAACTGACGTTCAAAAATAAAAAATTTGAAAATGGACCATTTTCCACATTTCTGAAGCATGACGTAATGGGGGGGTGTTATCTCTTTTGTGAAAAATCTGCTGTTTTTGCTTGAACATTAAATGCCTCCAAATAGTATTTAATTCACTTCCAGAGCCCCTGGAAGCGTGAAAATCACTTTAAACATGCTAATTTTAGCTCTAACACTGATGATCCACCTACAAATGTGAACTGACGTTCAAAAATAAAACATTTGAAAACGGACCATTTTCCACATTTCTGAAGCACAACGTAATAGGGGGGTGTTATCTCTTTTGTCGAAAATCATCCGTTTTAGCTCGAACATTAAATGCCTCCAAATGGTATTTAATTAACTTCCCGGGGTAAAGAAACCCTTTTTGAGAACTCAGAGTGAGTAAATTGGCCATTTTCATGCACTTTTAACCATTCCATAAATTTTGTGTTTAGGGCCCCTGGAAGCATGAAAATCACTTTAAACATGCTAATTTTAGCTCTAACACTGATGATCCACCTACAAATGTGAACTGACGTTCAAAAATAAAACATTTGAAAACGGACCATTTTCCACATTTCTGAAGCATGACGTAATGGGGGGGTGTTATCTCTTTTGTCGAAAATCAGCCGTTTTTGCTCGAACAATAAATGCCTCCAAATGGTATTTAATTAACTTCCCGAGCCCCTGGAAGCATGAAAATCACTTTAAACATGCTAATTTTAGCTCTAACACTGATGATCCACCTACAAATGTGAACTGACGTTCAAAAATAAAACATTTGAAAACGGACCATTTTCCACATTTCTGAGGCATGACGTAATGGGGAGGTGTTATCTCTTTTGTCGAAAATCATCCGTTTTAGCTCGAACATTAAATGCCTCCAAATGGTATTTAATTAACTTCCCTGGGTGAAGAAACCCTTTTTGAGAACTCAGAGTGAGTAAATTGGCCATTTTCATGCACTTTTAACCATTCCATAAATCTTGTGTTTAGGTTCCCTGGAAGCATGAAAATCACTTTAAACATG
This sequence comes from Lissotriton vulgaris, assembly GCF_964263255.1. Taxonomy (NCBI): domain Eukaryota; kingdom Metazoa; phylum Chordata; class Amphibia; order Caudata; family Salamandridae; genus Lissotriton; species Lissotriton vulgaris. Next base: position 228,783 of record NW_028244200.1, on the reverse strand, counting down.
CTAATTTTAGCTCTAACACTGATGATACACCTACAAATGTGAACTGACGTTCAAAAATAAAACATTGTAAAACGGACCATTTTCCACATTTCTGAAGCATGACGTAATGGGGGGGTGTTATCTCTTTTGTCGAAAATCAGCCGTTTTGGCTCGAACATTAAATGCCTCCAAATGGTATTTAATTAACTTCCTGGGATGAAGAAACCTTTTTTGAGAACTCAGAGTGAGTAAATTGGCCATTTTCAAGCACTTTTAACCATTTCATAAATCTTGTGTTTAGGGCCCCTGAAAGCATGAAAATCACTTTAAACATGCTAATTTTAGCTCTAACACTGATGATCCACCTACAAACATGAACTGACGTTCAAAAATAAAACATTTGAAAACGGACCATTTTCCACATTTCTGAAGCATGACGTAATGGGGGGGTGTTATCTCTTTTGTCGAAAATCAGCCGTTTTGGCTCGAACATTAAATGCCTCCAAATGGTATTTAATTAACTTCCCGGGGTGAATAAACCCTTTTTGAGAACTCAGAGTGAGTAAATTGGCCATTTTCATGCACTTTTAACCATTCCATAAATCTTTTGTTAAGGGCCCCTGGAAGCATGAAAATCACTTTAAACATGCTAATTTTAGCTCTAACACTGATGATCCACCTACAAATGTGAACTGACGTTCAAAAATAAAACATTTGAAAACGGACCATTTTCCACATTTTGAAGCATGACATAATGGGGGGGTGTTATCTCTTTTGTCAAAAATCAGCTGTTTTTGCTTGAACATTAAATGCCTCCAAATAGTATTTAATTCACTTCCCGAGCCCCTGGAAGCATGAACATCACTTTAAACATGCTAATTTTAGCTCTAACACTGATGATCCACCTACAAATGTGAACTGACGTTCAAAAATAAAACATTTGAAAACGGACCATTTTCCACATTTCTGAAGCATGACGTAATGGGGGGTGTTATCTCTTTTGTCGAAAATCTGCCGTTTTTGCTCGAACATTAAATGCCTCCAAATGGTATTTAATTAACTTCCCGGGGTGAAGAAACCCTTTTTGAGAACTCAGAGTAAGTAAATTGGCCATTTTCATGCACTTTTAACCATTTCATTAATCTTGTGTTTAGGGCCCCTGAAAGCATGAAAATCACTTTAAACATGCTAATTTTAGCTTTAACACTGATGATCCACCTACAAACATGAACTGACGTTCAAAAATAAAACATTTGAAAACGGACCATTTTCCACATTTCTGAAGCATGACGTAATGGGGGGGTGTTATCTCTTTTGTCAAAAATCAGCTGTTTTTGCTTGAACATTAAATGCCTCAAAATAGTATTTAATTCACTTCCCGAGCCCCTGGAAGCATGAAAATCACTTTAAACATGCTAATTTTAGCTCTAACACTGATGATCCACCTACAAATGTGAACTGACGTTCAAAAATAAAACATTTGAAAACGGACCATTTTCCACATTTCTGAAGCATGACGTAATGGGGGGGGTGTTATCTCTTTTGTCGAAAATCAGCCATTTTGGCTCGAACATTAAATGCCTCCAAATGGTATTTAATTAACTTCCCGGGGTGAAGAAACCCCTTTTGAGAACTCAGAGTGAGTAAATTGGCCATTTTCATGGACTTTTAACCATTCCATAAATCTTGTGTTTAGGGCTCTGGAAGCATGAAAATCACTTTAAACTTGCTAATTTTAGCTCTAACACTGATGATCCACCTACAAATGTGAACTGACGTTCAAAAATAAAACATTTGAAAACGGACCATTTTCCACATTTCTGAAGCATGACGTAATGGGGGGGTGTTATCTCTTTTGTCGAAAATCAGCCATTTTGGCTCGAACATTAAATGCCTCCAAATGGTATTTAATTAACTTCCCGGGGTGAAGAAACCCTTTTTGAGAACTCAGAGTGAGTAAATTGGCCATTTTCATGCACTTTTAACCATTCCTTAAATCTTGTGTTTAGGGCCCCTGGAAGCATGAAAATCACTTTAAACATGCTAATTTTAGCTCTAACACTGATGATCCACCTACAAATGTGAACTGACGTTCAAAAATAAAACATTTGAAAACGGACCATTTTCCACATTTCTGAAGCATGAGGTAATGGGGGGGGGGTGTTATCTCTTTTGTCAAAAATCAGCTGTTTTTGCTTGAACATTAAATGCCTCCAAATATTATTTAATTCACTTTCCGAGCCCCTGGAAGCATGAAAATCACATTAAACATGCTAATTTTAGCTCTAACACTGATGATCCACCTACAAATGTGAACTGACGTTCAAAAATAAAACATTTGAAAACGGACCATTTTCCACATTTCTGAAGCATGACGTAATGGGGGGGTGTTATCTCTTTTGTCGAAAATCAGCCGTTTTGGCTCGAACATTAAATGCCTCCAAATGGTATTTAATTAACTTCCCGGGGTAAAGAAACCCTTTTTGAAAACTCAGAGTGAGTAAATTGGCCATTTTCATGCACTTTTAACCATTCCATAAATCTTTTGTTTAGGGCCCCTGGAAGCATGAAAATCACTTTAAACATGCTAATTTTAGCTCTAACACTGATGATCCACCTACAAATGTGAACTGACGTTCAAAAATAAAACATTTGAAAACGGACCATTTTCCACATTTCTGAAGCATGGCGTAATGGGGGGGTGTTATCTCTTTTGTCGAAAATCAGCCATTTTGGCTCGAACATTAAATGCCTCCAAATGGTATTTAATTAACTTCCCGGGGTGAAGAAACCCTTTTTGAGAACTCAGAGTGAGTAAATTGGCCATTTTCATGCACTTTTAACCATTCCATAAATCTTTTGTTTAGGGCCCCTGGAAGCATGAAAATCACTTTAAACATGCTAATTTTAGCTCTAACACTGATGATCCACCTACAAATGTGAACTGACGTTCAAAAATAAAACATTTGAAAACGGACCATTTTCCACATTTCTGAAGCATGACGTAATGGGGGGTGTTATCTCTTTTGTCGAAAATCTGCCGTTTTTGCTCGAACATTAAATGCCTCCAAATGGTATTTAATTAACTTCCCGGGGTGAAGAAACCCTTTTTGAGAACTCAGAGTAAGTAAATTGGCCATTTTCATGCACTTTTAACCATTTCATTAATCTTGTGTTTAGGGCCCCTGAAAGCATGAAAATCACTTTAAACATGCTAATTTTAGCTTTAACACTGATGATCCACCTACAAACATGAACTGACGTTCAAAAATAAAACATTTGAAAACGGACCATTTTCCACATTTCTGAAGCATGACGTAATGGGGGGGTGTTATCTCTTTTGTCAAAAATCAGCTGTTTTTGCTTGAACATTAAATGCCTCCAAATAGTATTTAATTCACTTCCCGAGCCCCTGGAAGCATGAAAATCACTTTAAACATGCTAATTTTAGCTCTAACACTGATGATCCACCTACAAATGTGAACTGACGTTCAAAAATAAAACATTTGAAAACGGACCATTTTCCACATTTCTGAAGCATGACGTAATGGGGGGGTGTTATCTCTTTTGTCGAAAATCAGCCATTTTGGCTCGAACATTAAATGCCTCCAAATGGTATTTAATTAACTTCCCGGGGTGAAGAAACCCCTTTTGAGAACTCAGAGTGAGTAAATTGGCCATTTTCATGGACTTTTAACCATTCCATAAATCTTGTGTTTAGGGCCCCTGGAAGCATGAAAATCACTTTAAACTTGCTAATTTTAGCTCTAACACTGATGATCCACCTACAAATGTGAACTGACGTTCAAAAATAAAACATTTGAAAACGGACCATTTTCCACATTTCTGAAGCATGACGTAATGGGGGGGTGTTATCTCTTTTGTCGAAAATCAGCCATTTTGGCTCGAACATTAAATGCCTCCAAATGGTATTTAATTAACTTCCCGGGGTGAAGAAACCCTTTTTGAGAACTCAGAGTGAGTAAATTGGCCATTTTCATGCACTTTTAACCATTCCTTAAATCTTGTGTTTAGGGCCCCTGGAAGCATGAAAATCACTTTAAACATGCTAATTTTAGCTCTAACACTGATGATCCACCTACAAATGTGAACTGACGTTCAAAAATAAAACATTTGAAAACGGACCATTTTCCACATTTCTGAAGCATGAGGTAATGGGGGGGGGTGTTATCTCTTTTGTCAAAAATCAGCTGTTTTTGCTTGAACATTAAATGCCTCCAAATATTATTTAATTCACTTTCCGAGCCCCTGGAAGCATGAAAATCACATTAAACATGCTAATTTTAGCTCTAACACTGATGATCCACCTACAAATGTGAACTGACGTTCAAAAATAAAACATTTGAAAACGGACCATTTTCCACATTTCTGAAGCATGACGTAATGGGGGGGTGTTATCTCTTTTGTCGAAAATCAGCCGTTTTGGCTCGAACATTAAATGCCTCCAAATGGTATTTAATTAACTTCCCGGGGTAAAGAAACCCTTTTTGAAAACTCAGAGTGAGTAAATTGGCCATTTTCATGCACTTTTAACCATTCCATAAATCTTTTGTTTAGGGCCCCTGGAAGCATGAAAATCACTTTAAACATGCTAATTTTAGCTCTAACACTGATGATCCACCTACAAATGTGAACTGACGTTCAAAAATAAAACATTTGAAAACGGACCATTTTCCACATTTCTGAAGCATGGCGTAATGGGGGGGTGTTATCTCTTTTGTCGAAAATCAGCCATTTTGGCTCGAACATTAAATGCCTCCAAATGGTATTTAATTAACTTCCCGGGGTGAAGAAACCCTTTTTGAGAACTCAGAGTGAGTAAATTGGCCATTTTCATGCACTTTTAACCATTCCATAAATCTTGTGTTTAGGGCCCCTGGAAGCATGAAAATCACTTTAAACATGCTAATTTTAGCTCTAACACTGATGATCCACCTCCAAATGTGAACTGACGTTCAAAAATAAAAAATTTGAAAATGGACCATTTTCCACATTTCTGAAGCATGACGTAATGGGGGGGTGTTATCTCTTTTGTGAAAAATCTGCTGTTTTTGCTTGAACATTAAATGCCTCCAAATAGTATTTAATTCACTTCCAGAGCCCCTGGAAGCGTGAAAATCACTTTAAACATGCTAATTTTAGCTCTAACACTGATGATCCACCTACAAATGTGAACTGACGTTCAAAAATAAAACATTTGAAAACGGACCATTTTCCACATTTCTGAAGCACGACGTAATAGGGGGGTGTTATCTCTTTTGTCGAAAATCATCCGTTTTAGCTCGAACATTAAATGCCTCCAAATGGTATTTAATTAACTTCCCGGGGTAAAGAAACCCTTTTTGAGAACTCAGAGTGAGTAAATTGGCCATTTTCATGCACTTTTAACCATTCCATAAATTTTGTGTTTAGGGCCCCTGGAAGCATGAAAATCACTTTAAACATGCTAATTTTAGCTCTAACACTGATGATCCACCTACAAACATGAACTGACGTTCAAAAATAAAACATTTGAAAACGGACCATTTTCCACATTTCTGAAGCATGACGTAATGGGGGGTGTTATCTCTTTTGTCGAAAATCTGCCGTTTTTGCTCGAACATTAAATGCCTCCAAATGGTATTTAATTAACTTCCCGGGGTGAAGAAACCCTTTTTGAGAACTCAGAGTAAGTAAATTGGCCATTTTCATGCACTTTTAACCATTTCATTAATCTTGTGTTTAGGGCCCCTGAAAGCATGAAAATCACTTTAAACATGCTAATTTTAGCTTTAACACTGATGATCCACCTACAAACATGAACTGACGTTCAAAAATAAAACATTTGAAAACGGACCATTTTCCACATTTCTGAAGCATGACGTAATGGGGGGGTGTTATCTCTTTTGTCAAAAATCAGCTGTTTTTGCTTGAACATTAAATGCCTCCAAATAGTATTTAATTCACTTCCCGAGCCCCTGGAAGCATGAAAATCACTTTAAACATGCTAATTTTAGCTCTAACACTGATGATCCACCTACAAATGTGAACTGACGTTCAAAAATAAAACATTTGAAAACGGACCATTTTCCACATTTCTGAAGCATGACGTAATGGGGGGGTGTTATCTCTTTTGTCGAAAATCAGCCATTTTGGCTCGAACATTAAATGCCTCCAAATGGTATTTAATTAACTTCCCGGGGTGAAGAAACCCCTTTTGAGAACTCAGAGTGAGTAAATTGGCCATTTTCATGGACTTTTAACCATTCCATAAATCTTGTGTTTAGGGCCCCTGGAAGCATGAAAATCACTTTAAACTTGCTAATTTTAGCTCTAACACTGATGATCCACCTACAAATGTGAACTGACGTTCAAAAATAAAACATTTGAAAACGGACCATTTTCCACATTTCTGAAGCATGACGTAATGGGGGGGTGTTATCTCTTTTGTCGAAAATCAGCCATTTTGGCTCGAACATTAAATGCCTCCAAATGGTATTTAATTAACTTCCCGGGGTGAAGAAACCCTTTTTGAGAACTCAGAGTGAGTAAATTGGCCATTTTCATGCACTTTTAACCATTCCTTAAATCTTGTGTTTAGGGCCCCTGGAAGCATGAAAATCACTTTAAACATGCTAATTTTAGCTCTAACACTGATGATCCACCTACAAATGTGAACTGACGTTCAAAAATAAAACATTTGAAAACGGACCATTTTCCACATTTCTGAAGCATGAGGTAATGGGGGGGGGTGTTATCTCTTTTGTCAAAAATCAGCTGTTTTTGCTTGAACATTAAATGCCTCCAAATATTATTTAATTCACTTTCCGAGCCCCTGGAAGCATGAAAATCACATTAAACATGCTAATTTTAGCTCTAACACTGATGATCCACCTACAAATGTGAACTGACGTTCAAAAATAAAACATTTGAAAACGGACCATTTTCCACATTTCTGAAGCATGACGTAATGGGGGGGTGTTATCTCTTTTGTCGAAAATCAGCCGTTTTGGCTCGAACATTAAATGCCTCCAAATGGTATTTAATTAACTTCCCGGGGTAAAGAAACCCTTTTTGAAAACTCAGAGTGAGTAAATTGGCCATTTTCATGCACTTTTAACCATTCCATAAATCTTTTGTTTAGGGCCCCTGGAAGCATGAAAATCACTTTAAACATGCTAATTTTAGCTCTAACACTGATGATCCACCTACAAATGTGAACTGACGTTCAAAAATAAAACATTTGAAAACGGACCATTTTCCACATTTCTGAAGCATGGCGTAATGGGGGGGTGTTATCTCTTTTGTCGAAAATCAGCCATTTTGGCTCGAACATTAAATGCCTCCAAATGGTATTTAATTAACTTCCCGGGGTGAAGAAACCCTTTTTGAGAACTCAGAGTGAGTAAATTGGCCATTTTCATGCACTTTTAACCATTCCATAAATCTTGTGTTTAGGGCCCCTGGAAGCATGAAAATCACTTTAAACATGCTAATTTTAGCTCTAACACTGATGATCCACCTCCAAATGTGAACTGACGTTCAAAAATAAAAAATTTGAAAATGGACCATTTTCCACATTTCTGAAGCATGACGTAATGGGGGGGTGTTATCTCTTTTGTGAAAAATCTGCTGTTTTTGCTTGAACATTAAATGCCTCCAAATAGTATTTAATTCACTTCCAGAGCCCCTGGAAGCGTGAAAATCACTTTAAACATGCTAATTTTAGCTCTAACACTGATGATCCACCTACAAATGTGAACTGACGTTCAAAAATAAAACATTTGAAAACGGACCATTTTCCACATTTCTGAAGCACGACGTAATAGGGGGGTGTTATCTCTTTTGTCGAAAATCATCCGTTTTAGCTCGAACATTAAATGCCTCCAAATGGTATTTAATTAACTTCCCGGGGTAAAGAAACCCTTTTTGAGAACTCAGAGTGAGTAAATTGGCCATTTTCATGCACTTTTAACCATTCCATAAATTTTGTGTTTAGGGCCCCTGGAAGCATGAAAATCACTTTAAACATGCTAATTTTAGCTCTAACACTGATGATCCACCTACAAATGTGAACTGACGTTCAAAAATAAAACATTTGAAAACGGACCATTTTCCACATTTCTGAAGCATGACGTAATGGGGGGGTGTTATCTCTTTTGTCGAAAATCAGCCGTTTTTGCTCGAACAATAAATGCCTCCAAATGGTATTTAATTAACTTCCCGAGCCCCTGGAAGCATGAAAATCACTTTAAACATGCTAATTTTAGCTCTAACACTGATGATCCACCTACAAATGTGAACTGACGTTCAAAAATAAAACATTTGAAAATGGACCATTTTCCACATTTCTGAGGCATGACGTAATGGGGAGGTGTTATCTCTTTTGTCGAAAATCATCCGTTTTAGCTCGAACATTAAATGCCTCCAAATGGTATTTAATTAACTTCCCGGGATGAAGAAACCTTTTTTGAGAACTCAGAGTGAGTAAATTGGCCATTTTCATGCACTTTTAACCATTCCATAAATCTTGTGTTTAGGGCCCCTGAGAGCATGAAAATCACTTTAAACATGCTAATTTTAGCTCGAACACTGATGATCCACCTACAAACGTGAACTGACGTTCAAAAATAAAACATTTGAAAACGGACTATTTTCCACATTTCTGAAGCATGACGTAATGGGGGGGTGTTATCTCTTTTGATGAAAATCAGCCGTTTTTGCTCGAACATTAAATGCCTCCAAATGGTATTTAATTAACTTCCCGGGGTGAAGAAACCCTTTTTGAGAACTCAGAGTGAGTAAATTTGCCATTTTCATGCACTTTTAACCATTCCATAAATTTTGTGTTTAGGGCCCCTGGAAGCATGAAAATCACTTTAAACATGCTAATTTTAGCTCTAACACTGATGATCCACCTACAAATGTGAACTGACGTTCAAAAATAAAACATTTGAAAACGGACCATTTTCCACATTTCTGAAGCATGAAGTAATGGGGGGTGTTATCGCTTTTGTCGAAAATCATCCGTTTTTGCTCGAACATTAAATGCCTCCAAATTGTATTTAATTAACTTCCCGGGGTGAAGAAACCCTTTTTGAGAACTCAGAGTGAGTAAATTGGCCATTTTCATGCACGTTTAGCCATTCTATAAATCTTGTGTTTAGGGCCCCTGGAAGCATGAAAATCACTTTAAACATGCTAAATTTAGCTCTAACACTGATGATCCACCTACAAATGTGAACTGACGTTCAAAAATAAAACATTTGAAAACGGACCATTTTCCACATTTCTGAAGCATGACGTAATGGGGGGGTGTTATCTCTATTGTCGAAAATCAGCCGTTTTAGCTCGAACATTAAATGCCTCCGAATGGTATTTAATTAACTTCCCGGGATGAAGAAACCTTTTTTGAGAACTCAGAGTGAGTAAATTGGCCATTTTCATGCACTTTTAACCATTTCATAAATCTTGTGTTTAGGGCCCCTGAAAGCATGAAAATCACTTTAAACATGCTAATTTTAGCTCTAACACTGATGATCCACCTACAAACGTGAACTGACGTTCAAAAATAAAACATTTGAAAACGGACCATTTTCCACATTTCTGAAGCATGACGTAATGGGGGGGGTGTTATCTCTTTTGTCGAAAATCAGCAGTTTTTGCTCGAACATTAAATGCCTCCAAATGGTATTTAATTAACTTCCCGGGGTGAAGAAACCCTTTTTGAGGACTCAGAGTGAGTAAATTGGCCATTTTCATGCACTTTTAACCATTCCATAAATCTTGTGTTTAGGGCCCCTGGAAGCATGAAAATCACTTTAAACATGCTAATTTTAGCTCTAACACTGATGATCCACCTACAAATGTGATCTGACGTTCAAAAATAAAACATTTGAAAACGGACCATTTTCCACATTTCTGAAGCATGACGTAATTGGGGGGTGTTATCTCTTTTGTCGAAAATCAGCCGTTTTTGCTCGAACATTAAATGCCTCCAAATGGTATTTAATTAACTTCCCGAGCCCCTGGAAGCATGAAAATCACTTTAAACATGCTAATTTTAGCTCTAACACTGATGATCCACCTACAAATGTGAACTGACGTTCAAAAATAAAACATTTGAAAACGGACCATTTTCCACATTTCTGAAGCATGACGTAATGGGGGGGGGGGTGTTATCTCTTTTGTCGAAAATCAGCTGTTTTTGCTCGAACATTAAATGCCTCCAAATAGTATTTAATTCACTTCCCGAGCCCCTGGAAGCATGAAAATCATTTTAAACATGCTAATTTTAGCTCTAACACTGATGATCCACCTACAAATGTGAACTGACGTTCAAAAATAAAACATTTGAAAACGGACCATTTTCCACATTTCTGAAGCATGACGTAATGGGGGGGTGTTATCGCTTTTGTCGAAAATCATCAGTTTTTGCTCGAACATTAAATGCCTCCAAATTGTATTTAATTAACTTCCCGGGGTGAAGAAACCCTTTTTGAGAACTCAGAGTGAGTAAATTGGCCATTTTCATGCACGTTTAGCCATTCTATAAATCTTGTGTTTAGGGCCCCTGGAAGCATGAAAATCACTTTAAACATGCTAAATTTAGCTCTAACACTGATGATCCACCTACAAATGTGAACTGATGTTCAAAAATAAAACATTTGAAAACGGACCATTTTCCACATTTCTGAAGCATGACGTAATGGGGGGGTGTTATCTCTTTTGTCGAAAATCAGCCGTTTTTACTCGAACATTAAATGCCTCCAAATGGTATTTAATTAACTTCCTGGGGTGAAGAAACCCTTTTTGTGAACTGAGAGTGAGTAAATTGGCCATTTTCATGCACTTTTAACCATTCCATAAATCTTGTGTTTAGGGCCCCTGGAAGCATGAAAATCACTTTAAACATGCTAATTTTAGCTCTAACACTGATGATCTACCTACAAATGTGAACTGACGTTCAAAAATAAAACATTTGAAAACTGACCATTTTCCACAATTCTGAAGCATGTCGTAATGGGGGGTGTTATCCCTTTTGTCGAAAATCAGCTGTTTTTGCTCGAACATTAAATGCCTCCAAATAGTATTTAATTCACTTCCCGAGCAACTGGAAGCATGAAAATCATTTTAAACATGCTAATTTTAGCTCTAACACTGATGATCCACCTACAAATGTGAACTGACGTTCAAAAATAAAACATTTGAAAACGGACCATTTTCCACATTTCTGAAGCATGACGTAATGGGGGGGGTGTTATCGCTTTTGTCGAAAATCATCCGTTTTTGCTCGAACATTAAATGCCTCCAAATTGTATTTAATTAACTTCCCGGGGTGAAGAAACCCTTTTTGAGAACTCAGAGTGAGTAAATTGGCCATTTTCATGCACGTTTAGCCATTCTATAAATCTTGTGTTTAGGGCCCCTGGAAGCATGAAAATCACTTTAAACATGCTAAATTTAGCTCTAACACTGATGATCCACCTACAAATGTGAACTGACGTTCAAAAATAAAACATTTGAAAACGGACCATTTTCCACATTTCTGAAGCATGACGTAATGGGGGGGTGTTATCTCTTTTGTCGAAAATCAGCCGTTTTTACTCGAACATTAAATGCCTCCAAATGGTATTTAATTAACTTCCCGGGGTGAAGAAACCCTTTTTGAGAACTCAGAGTGAGTAAATTGGCCATTTACTGCACTTTTAACCATTCCATAAATCTTGTGTTTAGGGCCCCTGGAAGCATGAAAATCACTTTAAACATGCTAAATTTAGCTCTAACACTGATGATCCATCTACAAATGTGAACTGACGTTCAAAAATAAAACATGTGAAAACGGACCATTTTCCACATTTCTGAAGCATGACGTAATGGGGGGGTGTTATCTCTTTTGTCGAAAATCAGCCGTTTTTGCTCGTAACATTAAATGCCTCCAAATAGTATTTAATTCACTTCCAAAGCCCCTGGAAGCATGAATATCACTTTAAACATGCTAATTTTAGCTCTAACACTGATGATCCACCTACAAATGTGAACTGACGTTCAAAAATAAAACATTTGAAAACTGACCATTTTCCACATTTCTGAAGCATGTCGTAATGGGGGGTGTTATCTCTTTTGTCGAAAATCAGCCGTTTTTGCTCGAACATTAAATGCCTCCAAATGGTATTTAATTAACTTCCCTGGGTGAAGAAACCCTTTTTGAGAACTCAGAGTGAGTAAATTGGCCATTTTCATGCACTTTTAACCATTCCATAAATCTTGTGTTTAGGTTCCCTGGAAGCATGAAAATCACTTTAAACATGCTAATTTTAGCTCTAACACTGATGATACACCTACAAATGTGAACTGACGTTCAAAAATAAAACATTGTAAAACGGACCATTTTCCACATTTCCGAAGCATGACGTAATGGGGGGGTGTTATCTCTTTTGTCGAAAATCAGCCGTTTTGGCTCGAACATTAAATGCCTCCAAATGGTATTTAATTAACTTCCTGGGATGAAGAAACCTTTTTTGAGAACTCAGAGTGAGTAAATTGGCCATTTTCATGCACTTTTAACCATTTCATAAATCTTGTGTTTAGGGCCCCTGAAAGCATGAAAATCACTTTAAACATGCTAATTTTAGCTCTAACACTGATGATCCACCTACAAACATGAACTGACGTTCAAAAATAAAACATTTGAAAACGGACCATTTTCCACATTTCTGAAGCATGACGTAATGGGGGGGTGTTATGTCTTTTGTCGAAAATCAGCCGTTTTGGCTCGAACATTAAATGCCTCCAAATGGTATTTAATTAACTTCCCGGGGTGAATAAACCCTTTTTGAGAACTCAGAGTGAGTAAATTGGCCATTTTCATGCACTTTTAACCATTCCATAAATCTTTTGTTAAGGGCCCCTGGAAGCATGAAAATCACTTTAAACATGCTAATTTTAGCTCTAACACTGATGATCCACCTACAAATGTGAACTGACGTTCAAAAATAAAACATTTGAAAACGGACCATTTTCCACATTTTGAAGCATGACGTAATGGGGGGGTGTTATCTCTTTTGTCAAAAATCTGCTGTTTTTGCTTGAACATTAAATGCTTCCAAATAGTATTTAATTCACTTCCCGAGCCCCTGGAAGCATGAAAATCACTTTAAACATGCTAATTTTAGCTCTAACACTGATGATCCACCTACAAATGTGAACTGACGTTCAAAAATAAAACATTTGAAAACGGACCATTTTCCACATTTCTGAAGCATGACGTAATGGGGGGTGTTATCTCTTTTGTCGAAAATCTGCCGTTTTTGCTCGAACATTAAATGCCTCCAAATGGTATTTAATTAACTTCCCGGGGTGAAGAAACCCTTTTTGAGAACTCAGAGTAAGTAAATTGGCCATTTTCATGCACTTTTAACCATTTCATAAATCTTGTGTTTAGGGCCCCTGAAAGCATGAAAATCACTTTAAACATGATAATTTTAGCTCTAACACTGATGATCCACCTACAAACATGAACTGACGTTCAAAAATAAAACATTTGAAAACGGACCATTTTCCACATTTCTGAAGCATGACGTAATGGGGGGGTGTTATCTCTTTTGTCGAAAATCTGCCGTTTTTGCTCGAACATTAAATGCCTCCAAATGGTATTTAATTATCTTCCCGGGGTGAAGAAACCCTTTTTGAGAACTCAGAGTAAGTAAATTGGCCATTTTCATGCACTTTTAACCATTCCATAAATCTTGTGTTTAGGGCCCCTGGAAGCATGAAAATCACTTTAAACATCCTAATTTTAGCTCTAACACTGATGATCCACCTACAAATGTGAACTGACGTTCAAAAATAAAACATTTGAAAACGGACCATTTTCCACATTTCTGAAGCATGAAGTAATGGGGGGGTGTTATCTCTTTTGTCAAAAATCAGCTGTTTTTGCTTGAACATTAAATGCCTCCAAATAGTATTTAATTCACTTCCCGAGCCCCTGGAAGCATGAAAATCACTTTAAACATGCTAATTTTAGCTCTAACACTGATGATCCACCTACAAATGTGAACTGACGTTCAAAAATAAAACATTTGAAAACGGACCATTTTCCACATTTCTGAAGCATGACGTAATAGGGGGGTGTTATCTCTTTTGTCGAAAATCAGCCGTTTTGGCTCGAACATTAAATGCCTCCAAATGGTATTTAATTAACTTCCCGGGGTGAAGAAACCCCTTTTGAGAACTCAGAGTGAGTAAATTGGCCATTTTCATGGACTTTTAACCATTCCATAAATCTTGTGTTTAGGGCCCCTGGAAGCATGAAAATCACTTTAAACATGCTAATTTTAGCTCTAACACTGATGATTCACCTACAAATGTGAACTGACGTTTAAAAATAAAACATTTGAAAACGGACCATATTCCACATTTCTGAAGCATGACGTAATGGGGGGGTGTTATCTCTTTTGTCAAAAATCTGCTGTTTTTGCTTGAACATTAAATGCCTCCAAATAGTATTTAATTCACTTCCCGAGCCCCTAGAAGCATGAAAATCACTTTAAACATGCTAATTTTAGCTCTAACACTGATGATCCACCTACAAATGTGAACTGACGTTCAAAAATAAAACATTTGAAAATGGACCATTTTCCAGATTTCTGAAGCATGACGTAATGGGTGGGTGTTATCTCTTTTGTCGAAAATCAGCCGTTTTGGCTCGAACATTAAATGCCTCCAAATGGTATTTAATTAACTTCCCGGGGTGAAGAAACCCTTTTCGAGAACTCAGAGTGAGTAAATTGGCCATTTTCATGCACTTTTAACCATTCCATAAATCTTGTGTTTAGGGCCCCTGGAAGCATGAAAATCACTTTAAACATGCTAATTTTAGCTCTAACACTGATGATCCACCTACAAATGTGAACTGACGTTCAAAAATAAAACATTTGAAAACGGACCATTTTCCACATTTCTGAAGCATGACGTAATGGGGGGGTGTTATCTCTTTTGTCGAAAATCAGCCGTTTTGGCTCGAACATTAAATGCCTCCAAATGGTATTTAATTAACTTCCCGGGGTAAAGAAACCCTTTTTGAAAACTCAGAGTGAGTAAATTGGCCATTTTCATGCACTTTTAACCATTCCATAAATCTTTTGTTTAGGGCCCCTGGAAGCATGAAAATCACTTTAAACATGCTAATTTTAGCTCTAACACTGATGATCCACCTACAAATGTGAACTGACGTTCAAAAATAAAACATTTGAAAACGGACCATTTTCCACTTTTCTGAAGCATGACGTAATGGGGGGGTGTTATCTCTTTTGTCGAAAATCAGCCATTTTGGCTCGAACATTAAATGCCTCCAAATGGTATTTAATTAACTTCCCGGGGTGAAGAAACCCTTTTTGAGAACTCAGAGTGAGTAAATTGGCCATTTTCATGCACTTTTAACCATTCCTTAAATCTTGTGTTTAGGGCCCCTGGAAGCATGAAAATCACTTTAAACATGCTAATTTTAGCTCTAACACTGATGATTCACCTACAAATGTGAACTGACGTTTAAAAATAAAACATTTGAAAATGGACCATATTCCACATTTCTGAAGCATGACGTAATGGGGGGGTGTTATCTCTTTTGTCAAAAATCTGCTGTTTTTGCTTGAACATTAAATGCCTCCAAATAGTATTTAATTCACTTCCCGAGCCCCTAGAAGCATGAAAATCACTTTAAACATGCTAATTTTAGCTCTAACACTGATGATCCACCTACAAATGTGAACTGACGTTCAAAAATAAACCATTTGAAAACGGACCATTTTCCACATTTCTGAAGCATGAAGTAATGGGGGGGTGTTATCTCTTTTGTCGTAAATCAGCCGTTTTGGCTCGAACATTAAATGCCTCCAAATGGTATTTAATTAACTTCCCGGGGTGAAGAAACCCTTTTCGAGAACTCAGAGTGAGTAAATTGGCCATTTTCATGCACTTTTAACCATTCCATAAATCTTGTGTTTAGGGCCCCTGGAAGCATGAAAATCACTTTAAACATGCTAATTTTAGCTCTAACACTGATGATCCACCTACAAATGTGAACTGACGTTCAAAAATAAAACATTTGAAAACGGACCATTTTCCACATTTCTGAAGCATGACGTAATGGGGGGGGTGTTATCTCTTTTGTCAAAAATCAGCTGTTTTTGCTTGAACATTAAATGCCTCCAAATGGTATTTAATTAACTTCCCGGGGTAAAGAAACCCTTTTTGAAAACTCAGAGTGAGTAAATTGGCCATTTTCATGCACTTTTAACCATTCCATAAATCTTTTGTTTAGGGCCCCTGGAAGCATGAAAATCACATTAAACATGCTAATTTTAGCTCTAACACTGATGATCCACCTACAAATGTGAACTGACGTTCAAAAATAAAACATTTGAAAACGGACCATTTTCCACATTTCTGAAGCATGACGTAATGGGGGGGGTGTTATCTCTTTTGTCAAAAATCAGCTGTTTTTGCTTGAACATTAAATGCCTCCAAATAGTATTTAATTCACTTTCCGAGCCCCTGGAAGCATGAAAATCACATTAAACATGCTAATTTTAGCTCTAACACTGATGATCCACCTACAAATGTGAACTGACGTTCAAAAATAAAACATTTGAAAACGGACCATTTTCCACATTTCTGAAGCATGACGTAATGGGGGGGTGTTATCTCTTTTGTCGAAAATCAGCCGTTTTGGCTCGAACATTAAATGCCTCCAAATGGTATTTAATTAACTTCCCGGGGTAAAGAAACCCTTTTTGAAAACTCAGAGTGAGTAAATTGGCCATTTTCATGCACTTTTAACCATTCCATAAATCTTTTGTTTAGGGCCCCTGGAAGCATGAAAATCACTTTAAACATGCTAATTTTAGCTCTAACACTGATGATCCACCTACAAATGTGAACTGACGTTCAAAAATAAAACATTTGTTAACGGACCATTTTCCACATTTCTGAAGCATGACGTAATGGGGGGGGGTGTTATCTCTTTTGTCGAAAATCAGCCGTTTTGGCTCGAACATTAAATGCCTCCAAATGGTATTTAATTAACTTCCCGGGGTGAAGAAACCCTTTTTGAGAACTCAGAGTGAGTAAATTTGCCATTTTCATGCACTTTTAACCATTCCATAAATTTTGTGTTTAGGGCCCCTGGAAGCATGAAAATCACTTTAAACATGCTAATTTTAGCTCTAACACTGATGATCCACCTACAAATGTGAACTGACGTTCAAAAATAAAACATTTGAAAACGGACCATTTTCCACATTTCTGAAGCATGAAGTAATGGGGTGGTGTTATCTCTTTTGTCAAAAATCAGCCGTTTTGGCTCGAACATTAAATGCCTCCAAATAGTATTTAATTAACTTCCCGGGGTGAAGAAACCCTTTTTGAGAACTCAGAGTGAGTAAATTGGCCATTTTCATGGACTTTTAACCGTTCCATAATTCTTGTGTTTAGGGCCCCTGGAAGCATGAAAATCACTTTAAACATGCTAATTTTAGCTCTAACACTGATGATCCACCTACAAATGTGAACTGACGTTCAAAAATAAAACATTTGAAAACGGACCATTTTCCACATTTCTGAAGCATGACGTAAAGGGGGGGGTGTTATCGCTTTTGTCGAAAATCATCCGTTTTTGCTCGAACATTAAATGCCTCCAAATTGTATTTAATTAACTTCCCGGGGTGAAGAAACCCTTTTTGAGAACTCAGAGTGAGTAAATTGGCCATTTTCATGCACGTTTAGCCATTCTATAAATCTTGTGTTTAGGGCCCCTGGAAGCATGAAAATCACTTTAAACATGCTAAATTTAGCTCTAACACTGATGATCCACCTACAAATGTGAACTGACGTTCAAAAATAAAACATTTGAAAACGGACCATTTTCCACATTTCTGAAGCATGATGTAATGGGGGGGTGTTATCTCTATTGTCGAAAATCAGCCGTTTTAGCTCGAACATTAAATGCCTCCGAATGGTATTTAATTAACTTCCCGGGATGAAGAAACCTTTTTTGAGAACTCAGAGTGAGTAAATTGGCCATTTTCATGCACTTTTAACCATTTCATAAATCTTGTGTTTAGGGCCCCTGAAAGCATGAAAATCACTTTAAACATGCTAATTTTAGCTCTAACACTGATGATCCACCTACAAACGTGAACTGACGTTCAAAAATAAAACATTTGAAAACGGACCATTTTCCACATTTCTGAAGCATGACGTAATGGGGGGGGTGTTATCTCTTTTGTCGAAAATCAGCCGTTTTTGCTCGAACATTAAATGCCTCCAAATGGTATTTAATTAACTTCCCGGGGTGAAGAAACCCTTTTTGAGGACTCAGAGTGAGTAAATTGGCCATTTTCATGCACTTTTAACCATTCCATAAATCTTGTGTTTAGGGCCCCTGGAAGCATGAAAATCACTTTAAACATGCTAATTTTAGCTCTAACACTGATGATCCACCTACAAATGTGAACTGACGTTCAAAAATAAAACATTTGAAAACGGACCATTTTCCACATTTCTGAAGCATGACGTAATTGGGGGGTGTTATCTCATTTGTCGAAAATCAGCCGTTTTTGCTCGAACATTAAATGCCTCCAAATGGTATTTAATTAACTTCCCGAGCCCCTGGAAGCATGAAAATCACTTTAAACATGCTAATTTTAGCTCTAACACTGATGATCCACCTACAAATGTGAACTGACGTTCAAAAATAAAACATTTGAAAACGGACCATTTTCCACATTTCTGAAGCATGACGTAATGGGGGGGGGGTGTTATCTCTTTTGTCGAAAATCAGCTGTTTTTGCTCGAACATTAAATGCCTCCAAATAGTATTTAATTCACTTCCCGAGCCCCTGGAAGCATGAAAATCAGTTTAAACATGCTAATTTTAGCTCTAACACTGATGATCCACCTACAAATGTGAACTGACGTTCAAAAATAAAACATTTGAAAACTGACCATTTTCCACATTTCTGAAGCATGTCGTAATGGGGGGTGTTATCTCTTTTGTCGAAAATCAGCCGTTTTTGCTCGAACATTAAATGCCTCCAAATGGTATTTAATTAACTTCCCTGGGTGAAGAAACCCTTTTTGAGAACTCAGAGTGAGTAAATTGGCCATTTTCATGCACTTTTAACCATTCCATAAATCTTGTGTTTAGGGCCCCTGGAAGCATGAAAATCACTTTAAACATGCTAATTTTAGCTCTAACACTGATGATCCACCTACAAATGTGAACTGACGTTCAAAAATAAAACATTTGAAAACTGACCATTTTCCACATTTCTGAAGCATGTCGTAATGGGGGGTGTTATCTCTTTTGTCGAAAATCAGCCGTTTTTGCTCGAACATTAAATGCCTCCAAATGGTATTTAATTAACTTCCCTGGGTGAAGAAACCCTTTTTGAGAACTCAGAGTGAGTAAATTGGCCATTTTCATGCACTTTTAACCATTCCATAAATCTTGTGTTTAGGTTCCCTGGAAGCATGAAAATCACTTTAAACATGCTAATTTTAGCTCTAACACTGATGATACACCTACAAATGTGAACTGACGTTCAAAAATAAAACATTGTAAAACGGACCATTTTCCACATTTCTGAAGCATGACGTAATGGGGGGGTGTTATCTCTTTTGTCGAAAATCAGCCGTTTTGGCTCGAACATTAAATGCCTCCAAATGGTATTTAATTAACTTCCTGGGATGAAGAAACCTTTTTTGAGAACTCAGAGTGAGTAAATTGGCCATTTTCAAGCACTTTTAACCATTTCATAAATCTTGTGTTTAGGGCCCCTGAAAGCATGAAAATCACTTTAAACATGCTAATTTTAGCTCTAACACTGATGATCCACCTACAAACATGAACTGACGTTCAAAAATAAAACATTTGAAAACGGACCATTTTCCACATTTCTGAAGCATGACGTAATGGGGGGGTGTTATCTCTTTTGTCGAAAATCAGCCGTTTTGGCTCGAACATTAAATGCCTCCAAATGGTATTTAATTAACTTCCCGGGGTGAATAAACCCTTTTTGAGAACTCAGAGTGAGTAAATTGGCCATTTTCATGCACTTTTAACCATTCCATAAATCTTTTGTTAAGGGCCCCTGGAAGCATGAAAATCACTTTAAACATGCTAATTTTAGCTCTAACACTGATGATCCACCTACAAATGTGAACTGACGTTCAAAAATAAAACATTTGAAAACGGACCATTTTCCACATTTTGAAGCATGACATAATGGGGGGGGTGTTATCTCTTTTGTCAAAAATCAGCTGTTTTTGCTTGAACATTAAATGCCTCCAAATAGTATTTAATTCACTTCCCGAGCCCCTGGAAGCATGAACATCACTTTAAACATGCTAATTTTAGCTCTAACACTGATGATCCACCTACAAATGTGAACTGACGTTCAAAAATAAAACATTTGAAAACGGACCATTTTCCACATTTCTGAAGCATGACGTAATGGGGGGTGTTATCTCTTTTGTCGAAAATCTGCCGTTTTTGCTCGAACATTAAATGCCTCCAAATGGTATTTAATTAACTTCCCGGGGTGAAGAAACCCTTTTTGAGAACTCAGAGTAAGTAAATTGGCCATTTTCATGCACTTTTAACCATTTCATTAATCTTGTGTTTAGGGCCCCTGAAAGCATGAAAATCACTTTAAACATGCTAATTTTAGCTTTAACACTGATGATCCACCTACAAACATGAACTGACGTTCAAAAATAAAACATTTGAAAACGGACCATTTTCCACATTTCTGAAGCATGACGTAATGGGGGGGGTGCTATCTCTTTTGTCAAAAATCAGCTGTTTTTGCTTGAACATTAAATGCCTCCAAATAGTATTTAATTCACTTCCCGAGCCCCTGGAAGCATGAAAATCACTTTAAACATGCTAATTTTAGCTCTAACACTGATGATCCACCTACAAATGTGAACTGACGTTCAAAAATAAAACATTTGAAAACGGACCATTTTCCACATTTCTGAAGCATGACGTAATGGGGGGGTGTTATCTCTTTTGTCGAAAATCAGCCATTTTGGCTCGAACATTAAATGCCTCCAAATGGTATTTAATTAACTTCCCGGGGTGAAGAAACCCCTTTTGAGAACTCAGAGTGAGTAAATTGGCCATTTTCATGGACTTTTAACCATTCCATAAATCTTGTGTTTAGGGCCCCTGGAAGCATGAAAATCACTTTAAACTTGCTAATTTTAGCTCTAACACTGATGATCCACCTACAAATGTGAACTGACGTTCAAAAATAAAACATTTGAAAACGGACCATTTTCCACATTTCTGAAGCATGACGTAATGGGGGGGGTGTTATCTCTTTTGTCGAAAATCAGCCATTTTGGCTCGAACATTAAATGCCTCCAAATGGTATTTAATTAACTTCCCGGGGTGAAGAAACCCTTTTTGAGAACTCAGAGTGAGTAAATTGGCCATTTTCATGCACTTTTAACCATTCCTTAAATCTTGTGTTTAGGGCCCCTGGAAGCATGAAAATCACTTTAAACATGCTAATTTTAGCTCTAACACTGATGATCCACCTACAAATGTGAACTGACGTTCAAAAATAAAACATTTGAAAACGGACCATTTTCCACATTTCTGAAGCATGAGGTAATGGGGGGGGGGTGTTATCTCTTTTGTCAAAAATCAGCTGTTTTTGCTTGAACATTAAATGCCTCCAAATATTATTTAATTCACTTTCCGAGCCCCTGGAAGCATGAAAATCACATTAAACATGCTAATTTTAGCTCTAACACTGATGATCCACCTACAAATGTGAACTGACGTTCAAAAATAAAACATTTGAAAACTGACCATTTTCCACATTTCTGAAGCATGACGTAATGGGGGGGTGTTATCTCTTTTGTCGAAAATCAGCCGTTTTGGCTCGAACATTAAATGCCTCCAAATGGTATTTAATTAACTTCCCGGGGTAAAGAAACCCTTTTTGAAAACTCAGAGTGAGTAAATTGGCCTTTTTCATGCACTTTTAACCATTCCATAAATCTTTTGTTTAGGGCCCCTGGAAGCATGAAAATCACTTTAAACATGCTAATTTTAGCTCTAACACTGATGATCCACCTACAAATGTGAACTGACGTTCAAAAATAAAACATTTGAAAACGGACCATTTTCCACATTTCTGAAGCATGGCGTAATGGGGGGGTGTTATCTCTTTTGTCGAAAATCAGCCATTTTGGCTCGAACATTAAATGCCTCCAAATGGTATTTAATTAACTTCCCGGGGTGAAGAAACCCTTTTTGAGAACTCAGAGTGAGTAAATTGGCCATTTTCATGCACTTTTAACCATTCCATAAATCTTGTGTTTAGGGCCCCTGGAAGCATGAAAATCACTTTAAACATGCTAATTTTAGCTCTAACACTGATGATCCACCTCCAAATGTGAACTGACGTTCAAAAATAAAAAATTTGAAAATGGACCATTTTCCACATTTCTGAAGCATGACGTAATGGGGGGGTGTTATCTCTTTTGTGAAAAATCTGCTGTTTTTGCTTGAACATTAAATGCCTCCAAATAGTATTTAATTCACTTCCAGAGCCCCTGGAAGCGTGAAAATCACTTTAAACATGCTAATTTTAGCTCTAACACTGATGATCCACCTACAAATGTGAACTGACGTTCAAAAATAAAACATTTGAAAACGGACCATTTTCCACATTTCTGAAGCACGACGTAATAGGGGGGTGTTATCTCTTTTGTCGAAAATCATCCGTTTTAGCTCGAACATTAAATGCCTCCAAATGGTATTTAATTAACTTCCCGGGGTAAAGAAACCCTTTTTGAGAACTCAGAGTGAGTACATTGGCCATTTTCATGCACTTTTAACCATTCCATAAATTTTGTGTTTAGGGCCCCTGGAAGCATGAAAATCACTTTAAACATGCTAATTTTAGCTCTAACACTGATGATCCACCTACAAATGTGAACTGACGTTCAAAAATAAAACATTTGAAAACGGACCATTTTCCACATTTCTGAAGCATGACGTAATGGGGGGGTGTTATCTCTTTTGTCGAAAATCAGCCGTTTTTGCTCGAACAATAAATGCCTCCAAATGGTATTTAATTAACTTCCCGAGCCCCTGGAAGCATGAAAATCACTTTAAACATGCTAATTTTAGCTCTAACACTGATGATCCACCTACAAATGTGAACTGACGTTCAAAAATAAAACATTTGAAAACGGACCATTTTCCACATTTCTGAGGCATGACGTAATGGGGAGGTGTTATCTCTTTTGTCGAAAATCATCCGTTTTAGCTCGAACATTAAATGCCTCCAAATGGTATTTAATTAACTTCCCGGGATGAAGAAACCTTTTTTGAGAACTCAGAGTGAGTAAATTGGCCATTTTCATGCACTTTTAACCATTCCATAAATCTTGTGTTTAGGGCCCCTGAAAGCATGAAAATCACTTTAAACATGCTAATTTTAGCTCGAACACTGATGATCCACCTACAAACGTGAACTGACGTTCAAAAATAAAACATTTGAAAACGGACTATTTTCCACATTTCTGAAGCATGACGTAATGGGGGGGTGTTATCTCTTTTGATGAAAATCAGCCGTTTTTGCTCGAACATTAAATGCCTCCAAATGGTATTTAATTAACTTCCCGGGGTGAAGAAACCCTTTTTGAGAACTCAGAGTGAGTAAATTTGCCATTTTCATGCACTTTTAACCATTCCATAAATTTTGTGTTTAGGGCCCCTGGAAGCATGAAAATCACTTTAAACATGCTAATTTTAGCTCTAACACTGATGATCCACCTACAAATGTGAACTGACGTTCAAAAATAAAACATTTGAAAACGGACCATTTTCCACATTTCTGAAGCATGAAGTAATGGGGGGTGTTATCTCTTTTGTCAAAAATCAGCCGTTTTGGCTCGAACATTAAATGCCTCCGAATAGTATTTAATTAACTTCCCGGGGTGAAGAAACCCTTTTTGAGAACTCAGAGTGAGTAAATTGGCCATTTTCATGGACTTTTAACCGTTCCATAATTCTTGTGTTTAGGGCCCCTGGAAGCATGAAAATCACTTTAAACATGCTAATTTTAGCTCTAACACTGATGATCCACCTACAAATGTGAACTGACGTTCAAAAATAAAACATTTGAAAACGGACCATTTTCCACATTTCTGAAGCATGACGTAATGGGGGGGTGTTATCTCTTTTGTCGAAAATCAGCCGTTTTTACTCGAACATTAAATGCCTCCAAATGGTATTTAATTAACTTCCTGGGGTGAAGAAACCCTTTTTGTGAACTGAGAGTGAGTAAATTGGCCATTTTCATGCACTTTTAACCATTCCATAAATCTTGTGTTTAGGGCCCCTGGAAGCATGAAAATCACTTTAAACATGCTAATTTTAGCTCTAACACTGATGATCTACCTACAAATGTGAACTGACGTTCAAAAATAAAACATTTGAAAACTGACCATTTTCCACATTTCTGAAGCATGTCGTAATGGGGGGTGTTATCTCTTTTGTCGAAAATCAGCTGTTTTTGCTCGAACATTAAATGCCTCCAAATAGTATTTAATTCACTTCCCGAGCCCCTGGAAGCATGAAAATCATTTTAAACATGCTAATTTTAGCTCTAACACTGATGTTCCACCTACAAATGGGAACTGACGTTCAAAAATAAAACATTTGAAAACGGACCATTTTCCACATTTCTGAAGCATGACGTAAAGGGGGGGGTGTTATCGCTTTTGTCGAAAATCATCCGTTTTTGCTCGAACATTAAATGCCTCCAAATTGTATTTAATTAACTTCCCGGGGTGAAGAAACCCTTTTTGAGAACTCAGAGTGAGTAAATTGGCCATTTTCATGCACGTTTAGCCATTCTATAAATCTTGTGTTTAGGGCCCCTGGAAGCATGAAAATCACTTTAAACATGCTAAATTTAGCTCTAACACTGATGATCCACCTACAAATGTGAACTGACGTTCAAAAATAAAACATTTGAAAACGGACCATTTTCCACATTTCTGAAGCATGACGTAATGGGGGGGTGTTATCTCTATTGTCGAAAATCAGCCGTTTTAGCTCGAACATTAAATGCCTCCGAATGGTATTTAATTAACTTCCCGGGATGAAGAAACCTTTTTTGAGAACTCAGAGTGAGTAAATTGGCCATTTTCATGCACTTTTAACCATTTCATAAATCTTGTGTTTAGGGCCCCTGAAAGCATGAAAATCACTTTAAACATGCTAATTTTAGCTCTAACACTGATGATCCACCTACAAACGTGAACTGACGTTCAAAAATAAAACATTTGAAAACGGACCATTTTCCACATTTCTGAAGCATGACGTAATGGGGGGGTGTTATCTCTTTTGTCGAAAATCAGCAGTTTTTGCTCGAACATTAAATGCCTCCAAATGGTATTTAATTAACTTCCCGGGGTGAAGAAACCCTTTTTGAGGACTCAGAGTGAGTAAATTGGCCATTTTCATGCACTTTTAACCATTCCATAAATCTTGTGTTTAGGGCCCCTGGAAGCATGAAAATCACTTTAAACATGCTAATTTTAGCTCTAACACTGATGATCCACCTACAAATGTGAACTGACGTTCAAAAATAAAACATTTGAAAACGGACCATTTTCCACATTTCTGAAGCATGACGTAATTGGGGGGTGTTATCTCTTTTGTCGAAAATCAGCCGTTTTTGCTCGAACATTAAATGCCTCCAAATGGTATTTAATTAACTTCCCGAGCCCCTGGAAGCATGAAAATCACTTTAAACATGCTAATTTTAGCTCTAACACTGATGATCCACCTACAAATGTGAACTGACGTTCAAAAATAAAACATTTGAAAACGGACCATTTTCCACATTTCTGAAGCATGACGTAATGGGGGGGGGGGTGTTATCTCTTTTGTCGAAAATCAGCTGTTTTTGCTCGAACATTAAATGCCTCCAAATAGTATTTAATTCACTTCCCGAGCCCCTGGAAGCATGAAAATCATTTTAAACATGCTAATTTTAGCTCTAACACTGATGATCCACCTACAAATGTGAACTGACGTTCAAAAATAAAACATTTGAAAACGGACCATTTTCCACATTTCTGAAGCATGACGTAATGGGGGGTGTTATCGCTTTTGTCGAAAATCATCAGTTTTTGCTCGAACATTAAATGCCTCCAAATTGTATTTAATTAACTTCCCGGGGTGAAGAAACCCTTTTTGAGAACTCAGAGTGAGTAAATTGGCCATTTTCATGCACGTTTAGCCATTCTATAAATCTTGTGTTTAGGGCCCCTGGAAGCATGAAAATCACTTTAAACATGCTAAATTTAGCTCTAACACTGATGATCCACCTACAAATGTGAACTGATGTTCAAAAATAAAACATTTGAAAACGGACCATTTTCCACATTTCTGAAGCATGACGTAATGGGGGGGTGTTATCTCTTTTGTCGAAAATCAGCCGTTTTTACTCGAACATTAAATGCCTCCAAATGGTATTTAATTAACTTCCTGGGGTGAAGAAACCCTTTTTGTGAACTGAGAGTGAGTAAATTGGCCATTTTCATGCACTTTTAACCATTCCATAAATCTTGTGTTTAGGGCCCCTGGAAGCATGAAAATCACTTTAAACATGCTAATTTTAGCTCTAACACTGATGATCTACCTAAAAATGTGAACTGACGTTCAAAAATAAAACATTTGAAAACTGACCATTTTCCACAATTCTGAAGCATGTCGTAATGGGGGGTGTTATCTCTTTTGTCGAAAATCAGCTGTTTTTGCTCGAACATTAAATGCCTCCAAATAGTATTTAATTCACTTCCCGAGCCACTGGAAGCATGAAAATCATTTTAAACATGCTAATTTTAGCTCTAACACTGATGATCCACCTACAAATGTGAACTGACGTTCAAAAATAAAACATTTGAAAACGGACCATTTTCCACATTTCTGAAGCATGACGTAATGGGGGGGGTGTTATCGCTTTTGTCGAAAATCATCCGTTTTTGCTCGAACATTAAATGCCTCCAAATTGTATTTAATTAACTTCCCGGGGTGAAGAAACCCTTTTTGAGAACTCAGAGTGAGTAAATTGGCCATTTTCATGCACGTTTAGCCATTCTATAAATCTTGTGTTTAGGGCCCCTGGAAGCATGAAAATCACTTTAAACATGCTAAATTTAGCTCTAACACTGATGATCCACCTACAAATGTGAACTGACGTTCAAAAATAAAACATTTGAAAACGGACCATTTTCCACATTTCTGAAGCATGACGTAATGGGGGGGTGTTATCTCTTTTGTCGAAAATCAGCCGTTTTTACTCGAACATTAAATGCCTCCAAATGGTATTTAATTAACTTCCCGGGGTGAAGAAACCCTTTTTGAGAACTCAGAGTGAGTAAATTGGCCATTTACTGCACTTTTAACCATTCCATAAATCTTGTGTTTAGGGCCCCTGGAAGCATGAAAATCACTTTAAACATGCTAAATTTAGCTCTAACACTGATGATCCATCTACAAATGTGAACTGACGTTCAAAAATAAAACATGTGAAAACGGACCATTTTCCACATTTCTGAAGCATGACGTAATGGGGGGGTGTTATCTCTTTTGTCGAAAATCAGCCGTTTTTGCTCGTAACATTAAATGCCTCCACATAGTATTTAATTCACTTCCAAAGCCCCTGGAAGCATGAATATCACTTTAAACATGCTAATTTTAGCTCTAACACTGATGATCCACCTACAAATGTGAACTGACGTTCAAAAATTAAACATTTGAAAACTGACCATTTTCCACATTTCTGAAGCATGTCGTAATGGGGGGTGTTATCTCTTTTGTCGAAAATCAGCCGTTTTTGCTCGAACATTAAATGCCTCCAAATGGTATTTAATTAACTTCCCTGGGTGAAGAAACCCTTTTTGAGAACTCAGAGTGAGTAAATTGGCCATTTTCATGCACTTTTAACCATTCCATAAATCTTGTGTTTAGGTTCCCTGGAAGCATGAAAATCACTTTAAACATGCTAATTTTAGCTCTAACACTGATGATACACCTACAAATGTGAACTGACGTTCAAAAATAAAACATTGTAAAACGGACCATTTTCCACATTTCCGAAGCATGACGTAATGGGGGGGTGTTATCTCTTTTGTCGAAAATCAGCCGTTTTGGCTCGAACATTAAATGCCTCCAAATGGTATTTAATTAACTTCCTGGGATGAAGAAACCTTTTTTGAGAACTCAGAGTGAGTAAATTGGCCATTTTCATGCACTTTTAACCATTTCATAAATCTTGTGTTTAGGGCCCCTGAAAGCATGAAAATCACTTTAAACATGCTAATTTTAGCTCTAACACTGATGATCCACCTACAAACATGAACTGACGTTCAAAAATAAAACATTTGAAAACGGACCATTTTCCACATTTCTGAAGCATGACGTAATGGGGGGGTGTTATGTCTTTTGTCGAAAATCAGCCGTTTTGGCTCGAACATTAAATGCCTCCAAATGGTATTTAATTAACTTCCCGGGGTGAATAAACCCTTTTTGAGAACTCAGAGTGAGTAAATTGGCCATTTTCATGCACTTTTAACCATTCCATAAATCTTTTGTTAAGGGCCCCTGGAAGCATGAAAATCACTTTAAACATGCTAATTTTAGCTCTAACACTGATGATCCACCTACAAATGTGAACTGACGTTCAAAAATAAAACATTTGAAAACGGACCATTTTCCACATTTTGAAGCATGACGTAATGGGGGGGTGTTATCTCTTTTGTCAAAAATCTGCTGTTTTTGCTTGAACATTAAATGCTTCCAAATAGTATTTAATTCACTTCCCGAGCCCCTGGAAGCATGAAAATCACTTTAAACATGCTAATTTTAGCTCTAACACTGATGATCCACCTACAAATGTGAACTGACGTTCAAAAATAAAACATTTGAAAACGGACCATTTTCCACATTTCTGAAGCATGACGTAATGGGGGGTGTTATCTCTTTTGTCGAAAATCTGCCGTTTTTGCTCGAACATTAAATGCCTCCAAATGGTATTTAATTAACTTCCCGGGGTGAAGAAACCCTTTTTGAGAACTCAGAGTAAGTAAATTGGCCATTTTCATGCACTTTTAACCATTTCATAAATCTTGTGTTTAGGGCCCCTGAAAGCATGAAAATCACTTTAAACATGATAATTTTAGCTCTAACACTGATGATCCACCTACAAACATGAACTGACGTTCAAAAATAAAACATTTGAAAACGGACCATTTTCCACATTTCTGAAGCATGACGTAATGGGGGGGTGTTATCTCTTTTGTCGAAAATCTGCCGTTTTTGCTCGAACATTAAATGCCTCCAAATGGTATTTAATTAACTTCCCGGGGTGAAGAAACCCTTTTTGAGAACTCAGAGTAAGTAAATTGGCCATTTTCATGCACTTTTAACCATTCCATAAATCTTGTGTTTAGGGCCCCTGGAAGCATGAAAATCACTTTAAACATGCTAATTTTAGCTCTAACACTGATGATCCACCTACAAATGTGAACTGACGTTCAAAAATAAAACATTTGAAAACGGACCATTTTCCACATTTCTGAAGCATGAAGTAATGGGGGGGTGTTATCTCTTTTGTCAAAAATCAGCTGTTTTTGCTTGAACATTAAATGCCTCCAAATAGTATTTAATTCACTTCCCGAGCCCCTGGAAGCATGAAAATCACTTTAAACATGCTAATTTTAGCTCTAACACTGATGATCCACCTACAAATGTGAACTGACGTTCAAAAATAAAACATTTGAAAACGGACCATTTTCCACATTTCTGAAGCATGACGTAATAGGGGGGTGTTATCTCTTTTGTCGAAAATCAGCCGTTTTGGCTCGAACATTAAATGCCTCCAAATGGTATTTAATTAACTTCCCGGGGTGAAGAAACCCCTTTTGAGAACTCAGAGTGAGTAAATTGGCCATTTTCATGGACTTTTAACATTCCATAAATCTTGTGTTTAGGGCCCCTGGAAGCATGAAAATCACTTTAAACATGCTAATTTTAGCTCTAACACTGATGATTCACCTACAAATGTGAACTGACGTTTAAAAATAAAACATTTGAAAACGGACCATATTCCACATTTCTGAAGCATGACGTAATGGGGGGGTGTTATCTCTTTTGTCAAAAATCTGCTGTTTTTGCTTGAACATTAAATGCCTCCAAATAGTATTTAATTCACTTCCCGAGCCCCTAGAAGCATGAAAATCACTTTAAACATGCTAATTTTAGCTCTAACACTGATGATCCACCTACAAATGTGAACTGACGTTCAAAAATAAAACATTTGAAAATGGACCATTTTCCAGATTTCTGAAGCATGACGTAATGGGTGGGTGTTATCTCTTTTGTCGAAAATCAGCCGTTTTGGCTCGAACATTAAATGCCTCCAAATGGTATTTAATTAACTTCCTGGGGTGAAGAAACCCTTTTCGAGAACTCAGAGTGAGTAAATTGGCCATTTTCATGCACTTTTAACCATTCCATAAATCTTGTGTTTAGGGCCCCTGGAAGCATGAAAATCACTTTAAACATGCTAATTTTAGCTCTAACACTGATGATCCACCTACAAATGTGAACTGACGTTCAAAAATAAAACATTTGAAAACGGACCATTTTCCACATTTCTGAAGCATGACGTAATGGGGGGGTGTTATCTCTTTTGTCGAAAATCAGCCGTTTTGGCTCGAACATTAAATGCCTCCAAATGGTATTTAATTAACTTCCCGGGGTGAAGAAACCCTTTTTGAGAACTCAGAGTGAGTAAATTGGCCATTTTCATGCACTTTTAACCATTCCATAAATCTTGTGTTTAGGGCCCCTGGAAGCATGAAAATCACTTTAAACATGCTAATTTTAGCTCTAACACTGATGATCCACCTCCAAATGTGAACTGACGTTCAAAAATAAAACATTTGAAAATGGACCATTTTCCACATTTCTGAAGCATGACGTAATGGGGGGGTGTTATCTCTTTTGTGAAAAATCTGCTGTTTTTGCTTGAACATTAAATGCCTCCAAATAGTATTTAATTCACTTCCAGAGCCCCTGGAAGTGTGAAAATCACTTTAAACATGCTAATTTTAGCTCTAACACTGATGATCCACCTACAAATGTGAACTGACGTTCAAAAATAAAACATTTGAAAACGGACCATTTTCCACATTTCTGAAGCATGACGTAATAGGGGGGTGTTATCTCTTTTGTCGAAAATCATCCGTTTTAGCTCGAACATTAAATGCCTCCAAATGGTATTTAATTAACTTCCCGGGGTAAAGAAACCCTTTTTGAGAACTCAGAGTGAGTAAATTGGCCATTTTCATGCACTTTTAACCATTCCATAAATCTTGTGTTTAGGGCCCCTGAAAGCATGAAAATCACTTTAAACATGCTAATTTTAGCTCTAACACTGATGATCCACCTACAAACGTGAACTGACGTTAAAAAATAAAACATTTGAAAACGGACTATTTTCCACATTTCTGAAGCATGACGTAATGGGGGGGTGTTATCTCTTTTGACGAAAATCAGCCGTTTTTGCTCGAACATTAAATGCCTCCAAATGGTATTTAATTAACTTCCCGGGGTGAAGAAACCCTTTTTGAGAACTCAGAGTGAGTAAATTTGCCATTTTCATGCACTTTTAACCATTCCATAAATTTTGTGTTTAGGGCCCCTGGAAGCATGAAAATCACTTTAAACATGCTAATTTTAGCTCTAACACTGATGATCCACCTACAAATGTGAACTGACGTTCAAAAATAAAACATTTGAAAACGGACCATTTTCCACATTTCTGAAGCATGAAGTAATGGGGGGGTGTTATCTCTTTTGTCAAAAATCAGCCGTTTTGGCTCGAACATTAAATGCCTCCAAATAGTATTTAATTAACTTCCCGGGGTGAAGAAACCCTTTTTGAGAACTCAGAGTGAGTAAATTGGCCATTTTCATGGACTTTTAACCGTTCCATAATTCTTGTGTTTAGGGCCCCTGGAAGCATGAAAATCACTTTAAACATGCTAATTTTAGCTCTAACACTGATGATCCACCTACAAATGTGAACTGACGTTCAAAAATAAAACATTTGAAAACGGACCATTTTCCACATTTCTGAAGCATGACGTAATGGGGGGGTGTTATCTCTTTTGTCGAAAATCAGCCGTTTTAGCTCGAACATTAAATGCCTCCGAATGGTATTTAATTAACTTCCCGGGATGAAGAAACCTTTTTTGAGAACTCAGAGTGAGTAAATTGGCCATTTTCATGCACTTTTAACCATTTCATAAATCTTGTGTTTAGGGCCCCTGAAAGCATGAAAATCACTTTAAACATGCTAATTTTAGCTCTAACACTGATGATCCACCTACAAATGTGAACTGACGTTCAAAAATAAAACATTTGAAAACGGACCATTTTCCACATTTCTGAAGCATGACGTAATGGGGGGGTGTTATCTCTTTTGTCGAAAATCAGCCATTTTGGCTCGAACATTAAATGCCTCCAAATGGTATTTAATTAACTTCCCGGGGTGAAGAAACCCTTTTTGAGAACTCAGAGTGAGTAAATTGGCCATTTTCATGCACTTTTAACCATTCCTTAAATCTTGTGTTTAGGGCCCCTGGAAGCATGAAAATCACTTTAAACATGCTAATTTTAGCTCTAACACTGATGATTCACCTACAAATGTGAACTGACGTTTAAAAATAAAACATTTGAAAACGGACCATATTCCACATTTCTGAAGCATGACGTAATGGGGGGGTGTTATCTCTTTTGTCAAAAATCTGCTGTTTTTGCTTGAACATTAAATGCCTCCAAATAGTATTTAATTCACTTCCCGAGCCCCTAGAAGCATGAAAATCACTTTAAACATGCTAATTTTAGCTCTAACACTGATGATCCACCTACAAATGTGAACTGACGTTCAAAAATAAAACATTTGAAAACGGACCATTTTCCACATTTCTGAGGCATGACGTAATGGGGAGGTGTTATCTCTTTTGTCGAAAATCATCCGTTTTAGCTCGAACATTAAATGCCTCCAAATGGTATTTAATTAACTTCCCGGGATGAAGAAACCTTTTTTGAGAACTCAGAGTGAGTAAATTGGCCATTTTCATGCACTTTTAACCATTCCATAAATCTTGTGTTTAGGGCCCCTGAAAGCATGAAAATCACTTTAAACATGCTAATTTTAGCTCGAACACTGATGATCCACCTACAAACGTGAACTGACGTTCAAAAATAAAACATTTGAAAACTGACTATTTTCCACATTTCTGAAGCATGACGTAATGGGGGGGTGTTATCTCTTTTGATGAAAATCAGCCGTTTTTGCTCGAACATTAAATGCCTCCAAATGGTATTTAATTAACTTCCCGGGGTGAAGAAACCCTTTTTGAGAACTCAGAGTGAGTAAATTTGCCATTTTCATGCACTTTTAACCATTCCATAAATTTTGTGTTTAGGGCCCCTGGAAGCATGAAAATCACTTTAAACATGCTAATTTTAGCTCTAACACTGATGATCCACCTACAAATGTGAACTGACGTTCAAAAATAAAACATTTGAAAACGGACCATTTTCCACATTTCTGAAGCATGACGTAATGGGGGGGTGTTATCTCTTTTGTCGAAAATCAGCCGTTTTGACTCGAACATTAAATGCCTCCAAATGGTATTTAATTAACTTCCCGGGGTAAAGAAACCCTTTTTGAAAACTCAGAGTGAGTAAATTGGCCATTTTCATGCACTTTTAACCATTTCATAAATCTTTTGTTTAGGGCCCCTGGAAGCATGAAAATCACTTTAAACATGCTAATTTTAGCTCTAACACTGATGATCCACCTACAAATGTGAACTGACGTTCAAAAATAAAACATTTGAAAACGGACCATTTTCCACATTTCTGAAGCATGACGTAATGGGGGGGTGTTATCTCTTTTGTCGAAAATCAGCCGTTTTGGCTCGAACATTAAATGCCTCCAAATGGTATTTAATTAACTTCCCGGGGTGAAGAAACCCTTTTTGAGAACTCAGAGTGAGTAAATTGGCCATTTTCATGCACTTTTAACCATTCCATAAATCTTGTGTTTAGGGCCCCTGGAAGCATGAAAATCACTTTAAACATGCTAATTTTAGCTCTAACACTGATGATCCACCTACAAATGTGAACTGACGTTCAAAAATAAAACATTTGAAAACGGACCATTTTCCACATTTCTGAAGCATGACGTAATTGGGGGGTGTTATCTCTTTTGTCGAAAATCAGCCGTTTTTGCTCGAACATTAAATGCCTCCAAATGGTATTTAATTAACTTCCCGAGCCCCTGGAAGCATGAAAATCACTTTAAACATGCTAATTTTAGCTCTAACACTGATGATCCACCTACAAATGTGAACTGACGTTCAAAAATAAAACATTTGAAAACGGACCATTTTCCACATTTCTGAAGCATGACGTAATGGGGGGGGGGGGGGTGTTATCTCTTTTGTCGAAAATCAGCTGTTTTTGCTCGAACATTAAATGCCTCCAAATAGTATTTAATTCACTTCCCGAGCCCCTGGAAGCATGAAAATCATTTTAAACATGCTAATTTTAGCTCTAACACTGATGATCCACCTACAAATGTGAACTGACGTTCAAAAATAAAACATTTGAAAACGGACCATTTTCCACATTTCTGAAGCATGACGTAATGGGGGGGTGTTATCGCTTTTGTCGAAAATCATCCGTTTTTGCTCGAACATTAAATGCCTCCAAATTGTATTTAATTAACTTCCCGGGGTGAAGAAACCCTTTTTGAGAACTCAGAGTGAGTAAATTGGCCATTTTCATGCACGTTTAGCCATTCTATAAATCTTGTGTTTAGGGCCCCTGGAAGCATGAAAATCACTTTAAACATGCTAAATTTAGCTCTAACACTGATGATCCACCTACAAATGTGAACTGATGTTCAAAAATAAAACATTTGAAAACGGACCATTTTCCACATTTCTGAAGCATGACGTAATGGGGGGGTGTTATCTCTTTTGTCGAAAATCAGCCGTTTTTACTCGAACATTAAATGCCTCCAAATGGTATTTAATTAACTTCCTGGGGTGAAGAAACCCTTTTTGTGAACTGAGAGTGAGTAAATTGGCCATTTTCATGCACTTTTAACCATTCCATAAATCTTGTGTTTAGGGCCCCTGGAAGCATGAAAATCACTTTAAACATGCTAATTTTAGCTCTAACACTGATGATCTACCTACAAATGTGAACTGACGTTCAAAAATAAAACATTTGAAAACTGACCATTTTCCACATTTCTGAAGCATGTCGTAATGGGGGGTGTTATCTCTTTTGTCGAAAATCAGCTGTTTTTGCTCGAACATTAAATGCCTCCAAATAGTATTTAATTCACTTCCCGAGCCCCTGGAAGCATGAAAATCATTTTAAACATGCTAATTTTAGCTCTAACACTGATGTTCCACCTACAAATGTGAACTGACGTTCAAAAATAAAACATTTGAAAACGGACCATTTTCCACATTTCTGAAGCATGACGTAATGGGGGGGTGTTATCGCTTTTGTCGAAAATCATCCGTTTTTGCTCGAACATTAAATGCCTCCAAATTGTATTTAATTAACTTCCCGGGGTGAAGAAACCCTTTTTGAGAACTCAGAGTGAGTAAATTGGCCATTTTCATGCACGTTTAGCCATTCTATAAATCTTGTGTTTAGGGCCCCTGGAAGCATGAAAATCACTTTAAACATGCTAAATTTAGCTCTAACACTGATGATCCACCTACAAATGTGAACTGACGTTCAAAAATAAAACATTTGAAAACGGACCATTTTCCACATTTCTGAAGCATGACGTAATGGGGGGGTGTTATCTCTTTTGTCGAAAATCAGCCGTTTTTACTCGAACATTAAATGCCTCCAAATGGTATTTAATTAACTTCCCGGGGTGAAGAAACCCTTTTTGAGAACTCAGAGTGAGTAAATTGGCCATTTACTGCACTTTTAACCATTCCATAAATCTTGTGTTTAGGGCCCCTGGAAGCATGAAAATCACTTTAAACATGCTAAATTTAGCTCTAACACTGATGATCCATCTACAAATGTGAACTGACGTTCAAAAATAAAACATGTGAAAACGGACCATTTTCCACATTTCTGAAGCATGACGTAATGGGGGGGTGTTATCTCTTTTGTCGAAAATCAGCCGTTTTTGCTCGTAACATTAAATGCCTCCACATAGTAGTTAATTCACTTCCAAAGCCCCTGGAAGTATGAATATCACTTTAAACATGCTAATTTTAGCTCTAACACTGATGATCCACCTACAAATGTGAACTGACGTTCAAAAATAAAACATTTGAAAACTGACCATTTTCCACATTTCTGAAGCATGTCGTAATGGGGGGTGTTATCTCTTTTGTCGAAAATCAGCCGTTTTTGCTCGAACATTAAATGCCTCCAAATGGTATTTAATTAACTTCCCTGGGTGAAGAAACCCTTTTTGAGAACTCAGAGTGAGTAAATTGGCCATTTTCATGCACTTTTAACCATTCCATAAATCTTGTGTTTAGGTTCCCTGGAAGCATGAAAATCACTTTAAACATGCTAATTTTAGCTCTAACACTGATGATACACCTACAAATGTGAACTGACGTTCAAAAATAAAACATTGTAAAACGGACCATTTTCCACATTTCCGAAGCATGACGTAATGGGGGGGTGTTATCTCTTTTGTCGAAAATCAGCCGTTTTGGCTCGAACATTAAATGCCTCCAAATGGTATTTAATTAACTTCCTGGGATGAAGAAACCTTTTTTGAGAACTCAGAGTGAGTAAATTGGCCATTTTCATGCACTTTTAACCATTTCATAAATCTTGTGTTTAGGGCCCCTGAAAGCATGAAAATCACTTTAAACATGCTAATTTTAGCTCTAACACTGATGATCCACCTACAAACATGAACTGACGTTCAAAAATAAAACATTTGAAAACGGACCATTTTCCACATTTCTGAAGCATGACGTAATGGGGGGGTGTTATGTCTTTTGTCGAAAATCAGCCGTTTTGGCTCGAACATTAAATGCCTCCAAATGGTATTTAATTAACTTCCCGGGGTGAATAAACCCTTTTTGAGAACTCAGAGTGAGTAAATTGGCCATTTTCATGCACTTTTAACCATTCCATAAATCTTTTGTTAAGGGCCCCTGGAAGCATGAAAATCACTTTAAACATGCTAATTTTAGCTCTAACACTGATGATCCACCTACAAATGTGAACTGACGTTCAAAAATAAAACATTTGAAAACGGACCATTTTCCACATTTTGAAGCATGACGTAATGGGGGGGTGTTATCTCTTTTGTCAAAAATCAGCTGTTTTTGCTTGAACATTAAATGCCTCCAAATAGTATTTAATTCACTTCCCGAGCCCCTGGAAGCATGAAAATCACTTTAAACATGCTAATTTTAGCTCTAACACTGATGATCCACCTACAAATGTGAACTGACGTTCAAAAATAAAACATTT
Organism: Lissotriton vulgaris; assembly: GCF_964263255.1. Taxonomy (NCBI): domain Eukaryota; kingdom Metazoa; phylum Chordata; class Amphibia; order Caudata; family Salamandridae; genus Lissotriton; species Lissotriton vulgaris. The sequence continues at coordinate 191,132 of NW_028244200.1, read as the reverse complement.
GAAAACGGACCATTTTCCACATTTCTGAAGCATGACGTAATGGGGGGTGTTATCTCTTTTGTCGAAAATCTGCCGTTTTTGCTCGAACATTAAATGCCTCCAAATGGTATTTAATTAACTTCCCGGGGTGAAGAAACCCTTTTTGAGAACTCAGAGTAAGTAAATTGGCCATTTTCATGCACTTTTAACCATTTCATAAATCTTGTGTTTAGGGCCCCTGAAAGCATGAAAATCACTTTAAACATGATAATTTTAGCTCTAACACTGATGATCCACCTACAAACATGAACTGACGTTCAAAAATAAAACATTTGAAAACGGACCATTTTCCACATTTCTGAAGCATGACGTAATGGGGGGGTGTTATCTCTTTTGTCGAAAATCTGCCGTTTTTGCTCGAACATTAAATGCCTCCAAATGGTATTTAATTAACTTCCCGGGGTGAAGAAACCCTTTTTGAGAACTCAGAGTAAGTAAATTGGCCATTTTCATGCACTTTTAACCATTCCATAAATCTTGTGTTTAGGGCCCCTGGAAGCATGAAAATCACTTTAAACATGCTAATTTTAGCTCTAACACTGATGATCCACCTACAAATGTGAACTGACGTTCAAAAATAAAACATTTGAAAACGGACCATTTTCCACATTTCTGAAGCATGAAGTAATGGGGGGGTGTTATCTCTTTTGTCAAAAATCAGCTGTTTTTGCTTGAACATTAAATGCCTCCAAATAGTATTTAATTCACTTCCCGAGCCCCTGGAAGCATGAAAATCACTTTAAACATGCTAATTTTAGCTCTAACACTGATGATCCACCTACAAATGTGAACTGACGTTCAAAAATAAAACATTTGAAAACGGACCATTTTCCACATTTCTGAAGCATGACGTAATGGGGGGGTGTTATCTCTTTTGTCAAAAATCCGCCGTTTTGGCTCGAACATTAAATGCCTCCAAATGGTATTTAATTAACTTCCCGGGGTGAAGAAACCCCTTTTGAGAACTCAGAGTGAGTAAATTGGCCATTTTCATGGACTTTTAACCATTCCATAAATCTTGTGTTTAGGGCCCCTGGAAGCATGAAAATCACTTTAAACATGCTAATTTTAGCTCTAACACTGATGATTCACCTACAAATGTGAACTGACGTTTAAAAATAAAACATTTGAAAACGGACCATATTCCACATTTCTGAAGCATGACGTAATGGGGGGGTGTTATCTCTTTTGTCAAAAATCTGCTGTTTTTGCTTGAACATTAAATGCCTCCAAATAGTATTTAATTCACTTCCCGAGCCCCTAGAAGCATGAAAATCACTTTAAACATGCTAATTTTAGCTCTAACACTGATGATCCACCTACAAATGTGAACTGACGTTCAAAAATAAAACATTTGAAAATGGACCATTTTCCAGATTTCTGAAGCATGACGTAATGGGTGGGTGTTATCTCTTTTGTCGAAAATCAGCCGTTTTGGCTCGAACATTAAATGCCTCCAAATGGTATTTAATTAACTTCCCGGGGTGAAGAAACCCTTTTCGAGAACTCAGAGTGAGTAAATTGGCCATTTTCATGCACTTTTAACCATTCCATAAATCTTGTGTTTAGGGCCCCTGGAAGCATGAAAATCACTTTAAACATGCTAATTTTAGCTCTAACACTCATGATCCACCTACAAATGTGAACTGACGTTCAAAAATAAAACATTTGAAAACGGACCATTTTCCACATTTCTGAAGCATGACGTAATGGGGGGGTGTTATCTCTTTTGTCGAAAATCAGCCGTTTTGGCTCGAACATTAAATGCCTCCAAATGGTATTTAATTAACTTCCCGGGGTAAAGAAACCCTTTTTGAAAACTCAGAGTGAGTAAATTGGCCATTTTCATGCACTTTTAACCATTCCATAAATCTTTTGTTTAGGGCCCCTGGAAGCATGAAAATCACTTTAAACATGCTAATTTTAGCTCTAACACTGATGATCCACCTACAAATGTGAACTGACGTTCAAAAATAAAACATTTGAAAACGGACCATTTTCCACATTTCTGAAGCATGACGTAATGGGGGGTGTTATCTCTTTTGTCGAAAATCAGCCGTTTTGGCTCGAACATTAAATGCCTCCAAATGGTATTTAATTAACTTCCCGGGGTGAAGAAACCCTTTTTGAGAACTCAGAGTGAGTAAATTGGCCATTTTCATGCACTTTTAACCATTCCATAAATCTTGTGTTTAGGGCCCCTGGAAGCATGAAAATCACTTTAAACATGCTAATTTTAGCTCTAACACTGATGATCCACCTCCAAATGTGAACTGACGTTCAAAAATAAAACATTTGAAAATGGACCATTTTCCACATTTCTGAAGCATGACGTAATGGGGGGGTGTTATCTCTTTTGTGAAAAATCTGCTGTTTTTGCTTGAACATTAAATGCCTCCAAATAGTATTTAATTCACTTCCAGAGCCCCTGGAAGTGTGAAAATCACTTTAAACATGCTAATTTTAGCTCTAACACTGATGATCCACCTACAAATGTGAACTGACGTTCAAAAATAAAACATTTGAAAACGGACCATTTTCCACATTTCTGAAGCATGACGTAATAGGGGGGTGTTATCTCTTTTGTCGAAAATCATCCGTTTTAGCTCGAACATTAAATGCCTCCAAATGGTATTTAATTAACTTCCAGGGGTAAAGAAACCCTTTTTGAGAACTCAGAGTGAGTAAATTGGCCATTTTCATGCACTTTTAACCATTCCATAAATCTTGTGTTTAGGGCCCCTGAAAGCATGAAAATCACTTTAAACATGCTAATTTTAGCTCTAACACTGATGATCCACCTACAAACGTGAACTGACGTTCAAAAATAAAACATTTGAAAACGGACTATTTTCCACATTTCTGAAGCATGACGTATGGGGGGGTGTTATCTCTTTTGACGAAAATCAGCCGTTTTTGCTCGAACATTAAATGCCTCCAAATGGTATTTAATTAACTTCCCGGGGTGAAGAAACCCTTTTTGAGAACTCAGAGTGAGTAAATTTGCCATTTTCATGCACTTTTAACCATTCCATAAATTTTGTGTTTAGGGCCCCTGGAAGCATGAAAATCACTTTAAACATGCTAATTTTAGCTCTAACACTGATGATCCACCTACAAATGTGAACTGACGTTCAAAAATAAAACATTTGAAAACGGACCATTTTCCACATTTCTGAAGCATGAAGTAATGGGGGGGTGTTATCTCTTTTGTCAAAAATCAGCCGTTTTGGCTCGAACATTAAATGCCTCCAAATAGTATTTAATTAACTTCCCGGGGTGAAGAAACCCTTTTTGAGAACTCAGAGTGAGTAAATTGGCCATTTTCATGGACTTTTAACCGTTTCATAATTCTTGTGTTTAGGGCCCCTGGAAGCATGAAAATCACTTTAAACATGCTAATTTTAGCTCTAACACTGATGATCCACCTACAAATGTGAACTGACGTTCAAAAATAAAACATTTGAAAACGGACCATTTTCCACATTTCTGAAGCATGACGTAATGGGGGGGTGTTATCTCTTTTGTCGAAAATCAGCCGATTTAGCTCGAACATTAAATGCCTCCGAATGGTATTTAATTAACTTCCCTGGATGAAGAAACCTTTTTTGAGAACTCAGAGTGAGTAAATTGGCCATTTTCATGCACTTTTAACCATTTCATAAATCTTGTGTTTAGGGCCCCTGAAAGCATGAAAATCACTTTAAACATGCTAATTTTAGCTCTAACACTGATGATCCACCTACAAATGTGAACTGACGTTCAAAAATAAAACATTTGAAAACGGACCATTTTCCACATTTCTGAAGCATGACGTAATGGGGGGTGTTATCTCTTTTGTCGAAAATCAGCCATTTTGGCTCGAACATTAAATGCCTCCAAATGGTATTTAATTAACTTCCCGGGGTGAAGAAACCCTTTTTGAGAACTCAGAGTGAGTAAATTGGCCATTTTCATGCACTTTTAACCATTCCTTAAATCTTGTGTTTAGGGCCCCTGGAAGCATGAAAATCACTTTAAACATGCTAATTTTAGCTCTAACACTGATGATTCACCTACAAATGTGAACTGACGTTGAAAAATAAAACATTTGAAAACGGACCATATTCCACATTTCTGAAGCATGACGTAATGGGGGGGTGTTATCTCTTTTGTCAAAAATCTGCTGTTTTTGCTTGAACATTAAATGCCTCCAAATAGTATTTAATTCACTTCCCGAGCCCCTAGAAGCATGAAAATCACTTTAAACATGCTAATTTTAGCTCTAACACTGATGATCCACCTACAAATGTGAACTGACGTTCAAAAATAAAACATTTGAAAATGGACCATTTTCCAGATTTCTGAAGCATGACGTAATGGGTGGGTGTTATCTCTTTTGTCGAAAATCAGCCGTTTTGGCTCGAACATTAAATGCCTCCAAATGGTATTTAATTAACTTCCCGGGGTGAAGAAACCCTTTTCGAGAACTCAGAGTGAGTAAATTGGCCATTTTCATGCACTTTTAACCATTCCATAAATCTTGTGTTTAGGGCCCCTGGAAGCATGAAAATCACTTTAAACATGCTAATTTTAGCTCTAACACTGATGATCCACCTACAAATGTGAACTGACGTTCAAAAATAAAACATTTGAAAACGGACCATTTTCCCCATTTCTGAAGCATGACGTCATGGGGGGGTGTTATCTCTTTTGTCGAAAATCAGCCGTTTTGGCTCGAACATTAAATGCCTCCAAATGGTATTTAATTAACTTCCCGGGGTGAAGAAACCCTTTTTGAGAACTCAGAGTGAGTAAATTGGCCATTTTCATGCACTTTTAACCATTCCATAAATCTTGTGTTTAGGGCCCCTGGAAGCATGAAAATCACTTTAAACATGCTAATTTTAGCTCTAACACTGATGATCCACCTCCAAATGTGAACTGACGTTCAAAAATAAAACATTTGAAAATGGACCATTTTCCACATTTCTGAAGCATGACGTAATGGGGGGGTGTTATCTCTTTTGTGAAAAATCTGCTGTTTTTGCTTGAACATTAAATGCCTCCAAATAGTATTTAATTCACTTCCAGAGCCCCTGGAAGCGTGAAAATCACTTTAAACATGCTAATTTTAGCTCTAACACTGATGATCCACCTACAAATGTGAACTGACGTTCAAAAATAAAACATTTGAAAACGGACCATTTTCCACATTTCTGAAGCATGACGTAATAGGGGGGTGTTATCTCTTTTGTCGAAAATCATCCGTTTTAGCTCGAACATTAAATGCCTCCAAATGGTATTTAATTAACTTCCCGGGGTAAAGAAACCCTTTTTGAGAACTCAGAGTGAGTAAATTGGCCATTTTCATGCACTTTTAACCATTCCATAAATCTTGTGTTTAGGGCCCCTGAAAGCATGAAAATCACTTTAAACATGCTAATTTTAGCTCTAACACTGATGATCCACCTACAAACGTGAACTGACGTTCAAAAATAAAACATTTGAAAACGGACTATTTTCCACATTTCTGAAGCATGACGTAATGGGGGGGTGTTATCTCTTTTGACGAAAATCAGCCGTTTTTGCTCGAACATTAAATGCCTCCAAATGGTATTTAATTAACTTCCCGGGGTGAAGAAACCCTTTTTGAGAACTCAGAGTGAGTAAATTTGCCATTTTCATGCACTTTTAACCATTCCATAAATTTTGTGTTTAGGGCCCCTGGAAGCATGAAAATCACTTTAAACATGCTAATTTTAGCTCTAACACTGATGATCCACCTACAAATGTGAACTGACGTTCAAAAATAAAACATTTGAAAACGGACCATTTTCCACATTTCTGAAGCATGAAGTAATGGGGGGGTGTTATCTCTTTTGTCAAAAATCAGCCGTTTTGGCTCGAACATTAAATGCCTCCAAATAGTATTTAATTAACTTCCCGGGGTGAAGAAACCCTTTTTGAGAACTCAGAGTGAGTAAATTGGCCATTTTCATGGACTTTTAACCGTTCCATAATTCTTGTGTTTAGGGCCCCTGGAAGCATGAAAATCACTTTAATCATGCTAATTTTAGCTCTAACACTGATGATCCACCTACAAATGTGAACTGACGTTCAAAAATAAAACATTTGAAAACGGACCATTTTCCACATTTCTGAAGCATGACGTAATGGGGGGGTGTTATCTCTTTTGTCGAAAATCAGCCGTTTTAGCTCGAACATTAAATGCCTCCGAATGGTATTTAATTAACTTCCCGGGATGAAGAAACCTTTTTTGAGAACTCAGAGTGAGTAAATTGGCCATTTTCATGCACTTTTAACCATTTCATAAATCTTGTGTTTAGGGCCCCTGAAAGCATGAAAATCACTTTAAACATGCTAATTTTAGCTCTAACACTGATGATCCACCTACAAACGTGAACTGACGTTCAAAAATAAAACATTTGAAAACGGACCATTTTCCACATTTCTGAAGCATGACGTAATGGGGGGGTGTTATCTCTTTTGTCAAAAATCAGCTGTTTTTGCTTGAACATTAAATGCCTCCAAATAGTATTCAATTCACTTCCCGAGCCCCTGGAAGCATGAAAATCACTTTAAACATGCTAATTTTAGCTCTAACACTGATGATCCACTTACAAATGTGAACTGACGTTCAAAAATAAAACATTTGAAAACGGACCATTTTCCACATTTCTGAAGCATGATGTAATGGGGTGGTGTTATCTCTTTTGTCGAAAATCAGCCGTTTTGGCTCGAACATTAAATGCCTCCAAATGGTATTTAATTAACTTCCCGGGGTGAAGAAACCCTTTTTGAGAACTCAGAGTGAGTAAATTGGCCATTTTCATGGACTTTTAACCATTCCATAAATCTTGTGTTTAGGGCCCCTGGAAGCATGAAAATCACTTTAAACATGCTAATTTTAGCTCTAACACTGATGATCCACCTACAAATGTGAACTGACGTACAAAAATAAAACATTTGAAAACTGACCATTTTCCACATTTCTGAAGCATGACGTAATGGGGGGGGTGTTATCTCTTTTGTCGAAAATCAGCCGTTTTTGCTCGAACATTAAATGCCTCCAAATGGTATTTAATTAACTTCCCGGGGTGAAAAAACCCTTTTTGAGAACTCAGAGTGAGTAAATTGGCCATTTTCATGCACTTTTAACCATTCCATAAATCTTGTGTTTAGGGCACCTGGACGCATTAAAATCACTTTAAACATGCTAATTTTAGCTCTAACACTGATGATCCACCTACAAATGTGAACTGACGTTCAAAAATAAAACATTTGAAAACGGACCATTTTCCACATTTCTATAGCATGAAGTAATGGGGGGGTGTTATCTCTTTTGTCAAAAATCAGCTATTTTTGCTTGAACATTAAATGCCTCCAAATAGTATTTAATTCACTTCCCGAGCCCCTGGAAGCATGAAAATCACTTTAAACATGCTAATTTTAGCTCTAACACTGATGATCCACCTACAAATGTGAACTGACGTTCAAAAATAAAACATTTGAAAACGGACCATTTTCCACATTTCTGAAGCATGACGTAATGGGGGGGTGTTATCTCTTTTGTCGAAAATCAGCCGTTTTGGCTCGAACATTAAATGCCTCCAAATGGTATTTAATTAACTTCCCGGGGTGAAGAAACCCTTTTTGAGAACTCAGAGTGAGTAAATTGGCCATTTTCATGCACTTTTAACCATTCCATAAATCTTGTGTTTAGGGCCCCTGGAAGCATGAAAATCACTTTAAACATGCTAATTTTAGCTCTAACACTGATGGTCCACCTCCAAATGTGAACTGACGTTCAAAAATAAAACATTTGAAAATGGACCATTTTCCACATTTCTGAAGCATGACGTAATGGGGGGGTGTTATCTCTTTTGCGAAAAATCTGCTGTTTTTGCTTGAACATTAAATGCCTCCAAATAGTATTTAATTCACTTCCAGAGCCCCTGGAAGCGTGAAAATCACTTTAAACATGCTAATTTTAGCTCTAACACTGATGATCCACCTACAAATGTGAACTGACGTTCAAAAATAAAACATTTGAAAACGGACCATTTTCCACATTTCTGAAGCATGACGTAATAGGGGGGTGTTATCTCTTTTGTCGAAAATCATCCGTTTTAGCTCGAACATTAAATGCCTCCAAATGGTATTTAATTAACTTCCCGGGGTAAAGAAACCCTTTTTGAGAACTCAGAGTGAGTAAATTGGCCATTTTCATGCACTTTTAACCATTCCATAAATCTTGTGTTTAGGGCCCCTGAAAGCATGAAAATCACTTTAAACATGCTAATTTTAGCTCTAACACTGATGATCCACCTACAAACGTGAACTGACGTTCAAAAATAAAACATTTGAAAACGGACTATTTTCCACATTTCTGAAGCATGACGTAATGGGGGGGTGTTATCTCTTTTGACGAAAATCAGCCGTTTTTGCTCGAACATTAAATGCCTCCAAATGGTATTTAATTAACTTCACGGGGTGAAGAAACCCTTTTTGAGAACTCAGAGTGAGTAAATTTGCCATTTTCATGCACTTTTAACCATTCCATAAATTTTGTGTTTAGGGCCCCTGGAAGCATGAAAATCACTTTAAACATGCTAATTTTAGCTCTAACACTGATGATCCACCTACAAATGTGAACTGACGTTCAAAAATAAAACATTTGAAAACGGACCATTTTCCACATTTCTGAAGCATGAAGTAATGGGGGGGTGTTATCTCTTTTGTCAAAAATCAGCCGTTTTGGCTCGAACATTAAATGCCTCCAAATAGTATTTAATTAACTTCCCGGGGTGAAGAAACCCTTTTTGAGAACTCAGAGTGAGTAAATTGGCCATTTTCATGGACTTTTAACCGTTCCATAATTCTTGTGTTTAGGGCCCCTGGAAGCATGAAAATCACTTTAAACATGCTAATTTTAGCTCTAACACTGATGATCCACCTACAAATGTGAACTGACGTTCAAAAATAAAACATTTGAAAACGGACCATTTTCCACATTTCTGAAGCATGACGTAATGGGGGGGTGTTATCTCTTTTGTCGAAAATCAGCCGTTTTAGCTCGAACATTAAATGCCTCCGAATGGTATTTAATTAACTTCCCGGGATGAAGAAACCTTTTTTGAGAACTCAGAGTGAGTAAATTGGCCATTTTCATGCACTTTTAACCATTTCATAAATCTTGTGTTTAGGGCCCCTGAAAGCATGAAAATCACTTTAAACATGCTAATTTTAGCTCTAACACTGATGATCCACCTACAAACGTGAACTGACGTTCAAAAATAAAACATTTGAAAACGGACCATTTTCCACATTTCTGAAGCATGACGTAATGGGGGGTGTTATCTCTTTTGTCAAAAATCAGCTGTTTTTGCTTGAACATTAAATGCCTCCAAATAGTATTCAATTCACTTCCCGAGCCCCTGGAAGCATGAAAATCACTTTAAACATGCTAATTTTAGCTCTAACACTGATGATCCACTTACAAATGTGAACTGACGTTCAAAAATAAAACATTTGAAAACTGACCATTTTCCACATTTCTGAAGCATGACGTAATGGGGTGGTGTTATCTCTTTTGTCGATAATCAGCCGTTTTGGCTCGAACATTAAATGCCTCCAAATGGTATTTAATTAACTTCCCGGGGTGAAGAAACCCTTTTTGAGAACTCAGAGTGAGTAAATTGGCCATTTTCATGGACTTTTAACCATTCCATAAATCTTGTGTTTAGGGCCCCTGGAAGCATGAAAATCACTTTAAACATGCTAATTTTAGCTCTAACACTGATGATCCACCTACAAATGTGAACTGACGTACAAAAATAAAACATTTGAAAACTGACCATTTTCCACATTTCTGAAGCATGACGTAATGGGGGGGGGTGTTATCTCTTTTGTCGAAAATCAGCCGTTTTTGCTCGAACATTAAATGCCTCCAAATGGTATTTAATTAACTTCCCGGGGTGAAAAAACCCTTTTTGAGAACTCAGAGTGAGTAAATTGGCCATTTTCATGCACTTTTAACCATTCCATAAATCTTGTGTTTAGGGCACCTGGACGCATTAAAATCACTTTAAACATGCTAATTTTAGCTCTAACACTGATGATCCACCTACAAATGTGAACTGACGTTCAAAAATAAAACATTTGAAAACGGACCATTTTCCACATTTCTATAGCATGAAGTAATGGGGGGGTGTTATCTCTTTTGTCAAAAATCAGCTATTTTTGCTTGAACATTAAATGCCTCCAAATAGTATTTAATTCACTTCCCGAGCCCCTGGAAGCATGAAAATCACTTTAAACATGCTAATTTTAGCTCTAACACTGATGATCCACCTACAAATGTGAACTGACGTTCAAAAATAAAACATTTGAAAACGGACCATTTTCCACATTTCTGAAGCATGACGTAATGGGGGGGGGTGTTATCTCTTTTGTCGAAAATCAGCCGTTTTGGCTCGAACATTAAATGCCTCCAAATGGTATTTAATTAACTTCCCGGGGTAAAGAAACCCTTTTTGAGAACTCAGAGTGAGTAAATTGGCCATTTTCATGGACTTTTAACCATTCCATAAATCTTGTGTTTAGGGCCCCTGGAAGCATGAAAATCACTTTAAACATGCTAATTTTAGCTCTAACACTGATGATCCACCTACAAATGTGAACTGACGTTCAAAAATAAAACATTTGAAAACGGACCATTTTCCACATTTCTGAAGCATGACGTAATGGGGGGGTGTTATCTCTTTTGTCGAAAATCAGCCGTTTTGGCTCGAACATTAAATGCCTCCAAATGGTATTTAATTAACCTCCCGGGGTGAAGAAACCCTTTTTGAGAACTCAGAGTGAGTAAATTGGCCATTTTCATGCACTTTTAACCATTCCATAAATCTTGTGTTTAGGGCCCCTGGAAGCATGACAATCACTTTAAACATGCTAATTTTAGCTCTAACACTGATGATCCACCTACAAATGTGAACTGACGTTCAAAAATAAAACATTTGAAAACGGACCATTTTCCACATTTCTGAAGCATGAAGTAATGGGGGGGTGTTATCTCTTTTCTCAAAAATCAGCTGTTTTTGCTTGAACATTAAATGCCTCCAAATAGTATTTAATTCACTTCCCGAGCCCCTGGAAGCATGAAAATCACTTTAAACATGCTAATTTTAGCTCTAACACTGATGATCCACCTACAAATGTGAACTGACGTTCAAAAATAAAACATTTGAAAACGGACCATTTTCCACATTTCTGAAGCATGACGTAATTGGGGGGTGTTATCTCTTTTGTCGAAAATCAGCCGTTTTGGCTCGAACATTAAATGCCTCCAAATGGTATTTAATTAACTTCCCGGGGTGAAGAAACCCTTTTTGAGAACTCAGAGTGAGTAAATTGGCCATTTTCATGCACTTTTAACCATTCCATAAATCTTGTGTTTAGGGCCCCTGGAAGCATGAAAATCACTTTAAACATGCTAATTTTAGCTCTAACACTGATGATCCACCTACAAATGTGAACTGACGTTCAAAAATAAAACATTTGAAAACGGACCATTTTCCACATTTCTGAAGCATGACGTAATGGGGGGGTGTTATCTCTTTTGTCGAAAATCAGCCGTTTTTGCTCGAACATTAAATGCCTCCAAATGGTATTTAATTAACTTCCCGAGCCCCTGGAAGCATGAAAATCACTTTAAACATGCTAATTTTAGCTCTAACACTGATGATCCACCTACAAATGTGAACTGACGTTCAAAAATAAAACATTTGAAAACGGACCATTTTCCACATTTCTGAAGCATGACGTAATTGGGGGGTGTTATCTCTTTTGTCAAAAATCAGCTGTTTTTGCTTGAACATTAAATGCCTCCAAATAGTATTTAATTCACTTCCCGAGCCCCTGGAAGCATGAAAATCACTTTAAACATGCTAATTTTAGCTCTTACACTGATATTCCACCTACAAATGTGAACTGACGTTCAAAAATAAAACATTTGAAAACGGACCATTTTCTACATTTCTGAAGCATGACGTAATGGGGGGGTGTTATCTCTTTTGTCGAAAATCAGCCGTTTTGGCTCGAACATTAAATGCCTCCAAATGGTATTTAATTAACTTCCCGGGGTGAAGAAACCCTTTTTGAGAACTCAGAGTGAGTAAATTGGCCATTTTCATGCACTTTTAACCATTCCATAAATCTTGTGTTTAGGGCCCCTGGAAGCATGAAAATCACTTTAAACATGCTAATTTTAGCTCTAACACTGATGATCCACCTACAAATGTGAACTGACGTTCAAAAATAAAACATTTGAAAACGGACCATTTTCCACATTTCTGAAGCATGACGTAATGGGGGGGTGTTATCTCTTTTGTCAAAAATCAGCTGTTTTTGCTTGAACATGAAATGCCTCCAAATAATATTTAATTCACTTTCCGAGCCCCTGGAAGCATGAAAATCACTTTAAACATGCTAATTTTAGCTCTAACACTGATGATCCACCTACAAATGTGAACTGACGTTCAAAAATAAAACATTTGAAAACGGACCATTTTCCACATTTCTGAAGCATGAAGTAATGGGGGGGTGTTATCTCTTTTGTCAAAAATCAGCCGTTTTGGCTCGAACATTAAATGCCTCCAAATAGTATTTAATTAACTTCCCGGGGTGAAGAAACCCTTTTTGAGAACTCAGAGTGAGTAAATTGGCCATTTTCATGGACTTTTAACCGTTCCATAATTCTTGTGTTTAGGGCCCCTGGAAGCATGAAAATCACTTTAAACATGCTAATTTTAGCTCTAACACTGATGATCCACCTACAAATGTGAACTGACGTTCAAAAATAAAACATTTGAAAACGGACCATTTTCCACATTTCTGAAGCATGACGTAATGGGGGGGTGTTATCTCTTTTGTCGAAAATCAGCCGTTTTAGCTCGAACATTAAATGCCTCCGAATGGTATTTAATTAACTTCCCGGGATGAAGAAACCTTTTTTGAGAACTCAGAGTGAGTAAATTGGCCATTTTCATGCACTTTTAACCATTTCATAAATCTTGTGTTTAGGGCCCCTGAAAGCATGAAAATCACTTTAAACATGCTAATTTTAGCTCTAACACTGATGATCCACCTACAAACGTGAACTGACGTTCAAAAATAAAACATTTGAAAACGGACCATTTTCCACATTTCTGAAGCATGACGTAATGGGGGGTGTTATCTCTTTTGTCAAAAATCAGCTGTTTTTGCTTGAACATTAAATGCCTCCAAATAGTATTCAATTCACTTCCCGAGCCCCTGGAAGCATGAAAATCACTTTAAACATGCTAATTTTAGCTCTAACACTGATGATCCACTTACAAATGTGAACTGACGTTCAAAAATAAAACATTTGAAAACTGACCATTTTCCACATTTCTGAAGCATGACGTAATGGGGTGGTGTTATCTCTTTTGTCGATAATCAGCCGTTTTGGCTCGAACATTAAATGCCTCCAAATGGTATTTAATTAACTTCCCGGGGTGAAGAAACCCTTTTTGAGAACTCAGAGTGAGTAAATTGGCCATTTTCATGGACTTTTAACCATTCCATAAATCTTGTGTTTAGGGCCCCTGGAAGCATGAAAATCACTTTAAACATGCTAATTTTAGCTCTAACACTGATGATCCACCTACAAATGTGAACTGACGTACAAAAATAAAACATTTGAAAACTGACCATTTTCCACATTTCTGAAGCATGACGTAATGGGGGGGGGGTGTTATCTCTTTTGTCGAAAATCAGCCGTTTTTGCTCGAACATTAAATGCCTCCAAATGGTATTTAATTAACTTCCCGGGGTGAAAAAACCCTTTTTGAGAACTCAGAGTGAGTAAATTGGCCATTTTCATGCACTTTTAACCATTCCATAAATCTTGTGTTTAGGGCACCTGGACGCATTAAAATCACTTTAAACATGCTAATTTTAGCTCTAACACTGATGATCCACCTACAAATGTGAACTGACGTTCAAAAATAAAACATTTGAAAACGGACCATTTTCCACATTTCTATAGCATGAAGTAATGGGGGGGTGTTATCTCTTTTGTCAAAAATCAGCTATTTTTGCTTGAACATTAAATGCCTCCAAATAGTATTTAATTCACTTCCCGAGCCCCTGGAAGCATGAAAATCACTTTAAACATGCTAATTTTAGCTCTAACACTGATGATCCACCTACAAATGTGAACTGACGTTCAAAAATAAAACATTTGAAAACGGACCATTTTCCACATTTCTGAAGCATGACGTAATGGGGGGGGGTGTTATCTCTTTTGTCGAAAATCAGCCGTTTTGGCTCGAACATTAAATGCCTCCAAATGGTATTTAATTAACTTCCCGGGGTAAAGAAACCCTTTTTGAGAACTCAGAGTGAGTAAATTGGCCATTTTCATGGACTTTTAACCATTCCATAAATCTTGTGTTTAGGGCCCCTGGAAGCATGAAAATCACTTTAAACATGCTAATTTTAGCTCTAACACTGATGATCCACCTACAAATGTGAACTGACGTTCAAAAATAAAACATTTGAAAACGGACCATTTTCCACATTTCTGAAGCATGACGTAATGGGGGGGTGTTATCTCTTTTGTCGAAAATCAGCCGTTTTGGCTCGAACATTAAATGCCTCCAAATGGTATTTAATTAACCTCCCGGGGTGAAGAAACCCTTTTTGAGAACTCAGAGTGAGTAAATTGGCCATTTTCATGCACTTTTAACCATTCCATAAATCTTGTGTTTAGGGCCCCTGGAAGCATGACAATCACTTTAAACATGCTAATTTTAGCTCTAACACTGATGATCCACCTACAAATGTGAACTGACGTTCAAAAATAAAACATTTGAAAACGGACCATTTTCCACATTTCTGAAGCATGAAGTAATGGGGGGGTGTTATCTCTTTTCTCAAAAATCAGCTGTTTTTGCTTGAACATTAAATGCCTCCAAATAGTATTTAATTCACTTCCCGAGCCCCTGGAAGCATGAAAATCACTTTAAACATGCTAATTTTAGCTCTAACACTGATGATCCACCTACAAATGTGAACTGACGTTCAAAAATAAAACATTTGAAAACGGACCATTTTCCACATTTCTGAAGCATGACGTAATTGGGGGGTGTTATCTCTTTTGTCGAAAATCAGCCGTTTTGGCTCGAACATTAAATGCCTCCAAATGGTATTTAATTAACTTCCCGGGGTGAAGAAACCCTTTTTGAGAACTCAGAGTGAGTAAATTGGCCATTTTCATGCACTTTTAACCATTCCATAAATCTTGTGTTTAGGGCCCCTGGAAGCATGAAAATCACTTTAAACATGCTAATTTTAGCTCTAACACTGATGATCCACCTACAAATGTGAACTGACGTTCAAAAATAAAACATTTGAAAACGGACCATTTTCCACATTTCTGAAGCATGACGTAATGGGGGGGTGTTATCTCTTTTGTCGAAAATCCGCCGTTTTGGCTCGAACTTTAAATGCCTCCAAATGGTATTTAATTAACTTCCCGGGGTGAAGAAACCCTTTTTGAGAACTCAGAGTGAGTAAATTGGCCATTTTCATGCACTTTTAACCATTCCATAAATCTTGTGTTTAGGGCCCCTGGAAGCATGAAAATCACTTTAAACATGCTAATTTTAGCTCTAACACTGATGATCCACCTACAAATGTGAACTGACGTTCAAAAATAAAACATTTGAAAACGGACCATTTTCCACATTTCTGAAGCATGACGTAATGGGGGGGTGTTATCTCTTTTGTCGAAAATCAGCCGTTTTTGCTCGAACATTAAATGCCTCCAAATGGTATTTAATTAACTTCCCGAGCCCCTGGAAGCATGAAAATCACTTTAAACATGCTAATTTTAGCTCTAACACTGATGATCCACCTACAAATGTGAACTGACGTTCAAAAATAAAACATTTGAAAACGGACCATTTTCCACATTTCTGAAGCATGACGTAATTGGGGGGTGTTATCTCTTTTGTCAAAAATCAGCTGTTTTTGCTTGAACATTAAATGCCTCCAAATAGTATTTAATTCACTTCCCGAGCCCCTGGAAGCATGAAAATCACTTTAAACATGCTAATTTTAGCTCTTACACTGATATTCCACCTACAAATGTGAACTGACGTTCAAAAATAAAACATTTGAAAACGGACCATTTTCTACATTTCTGAAGCATGACGTAATGGGGGGGTGTTATCTCTTTTGTCGAAAATCAGCCGTTTTGGCTCGAACATTAAATGCCTCCAAATGGTATTTAATTAACTTCCCGGGGTGAAGAAACCCTTTTTGAGAACTCAGAGTGAGTAAATTGGCCATTTTCATGCACTTTTAACCATTCCATAAATCTTGTGTTTAGGGCCCCTGGAAGCATGAAAATCACTTTAAACATGCTAATTTTAGCTCTAACACTGATGATCCACCTACAAATGTGAACTGACGTTCAAAAATAAAACATTTGAAAACGGACCATTTTCCACATTTCTGAAGCATGACGTAATGGGGGGGTGTTATCTCTTTTGTCAAAAATCAGCTGTTTTTGCTTGAACATGAAATGCCTCCAAATAATATTTAATTCACTTTCCGAGCCCCTGGAAGCATGAAAATCACTTTAAACATGCTAATTTTAGCTCTAACACTGATGATCCACCTACAAATGTGAACTGACGTTCAAAAATAAAACATTTGAAAACGGACCATTTTCCACATTTCTGAAGCATGAAGTAATGGGGGGGTGTTATCTCTTTTGTCAAAAATCAGCCGTTTTGGCTCGAACATTAAATGCCTCCAAATAGTATTTAATTAACTTCCCGGGGTGAAGAAACCCTTTTTGAGAACTCAGAGTGAGTAAATTGGCCATTTTCATGGACTTTTAACCGTTCCATAATTCTTGTGTTTAGGGCCCCTGGAAGCATGAAAATCACTTTAAACATGCTAATTTTAGCTCTAACACTGATGATCCACCTACAAATGTGAACTGACGTTCAAAAATAAAACATTTGAAAACGGACCATTTTCCACATTTCTGAAGCATGACGTAATGGGGGGGTGTTATCTCTTTTGTCGAAAATCAGCCGTTTTAGCTCGAACATTAAATGCCTCCGAATGGTATTTAATTAACTTCCCGGGATGAAGAAACCTTTTTTGAGAACTCAGAGTGAGTAAATTGGCCATTTTCATGCACTTTTAACCATTTCATAAATCTTGTGTTTAGGGCCCCTGAAAGCATGAAAATCACTTTAAACATGCTAATTTTAGCTCTAACACTGATGATCCACCTACAAACGTGAACTGACGTTCAAAAATAAAACATTTGAAAACGGACCATTTTCCACATTTCTGAAGCATGACGTAATGGGGGGGTGTTATCTCTTTTGTCAAAAATCAGCTGTTTTTGCTTGAACATTAAATGCCTCCAAATAGTATTCAATTCACTTCCCGAGCCCCTGGAAGCATGAAAATCACTTTAAACATGCTAATTTTAGCTCTAACACTGATGATCCACTTACAAATGTGAACTGACGTTCAAAAATAAAACATTTGAAAACGGACCATTTTCCACATTTCTGAAGCATGACGTAATGGGGTGGTGTTATCTCTTTTGTCGAAAATCAGCCGTTTTGGCTCGAACATTAAATGCCTCCAAATGGTATTTAATTAACTTCCCGGGGTGAAGAAACCCTTTTTGAGAACTCAGAGTGAGTAAATTGGCCATTTTCATGGACTTTTAACCATTCCATAAATCTTGTGTTTAGGGCCCCTGGAAGCATGAAAATCACTTTAAACATGCTAATTTTAGCTCTAACACTGATGATCCACCTACAAATGTGAACTGACGTTCAAAAATAAAACATTTGAAAACGGACCATTTTCCACATTTCTATAGCATGAAGTAATGGGGGGGTGTTATCTCTTTTGTCAAAAATCAGCTATTTTTGCTTGAACATTAAATGCCTCCAAATAGTATTTAATTCACTTCCCGAGCCCCTGGAAGCATGAAAATCACTTTAAACATGCTAATTTTAGCTCTAACACTGATGATCCACCTACAAATGTGAACTGACGTTCAAAAATAAAACATTTGAAAACGGACCATTTTCCACATTTCTGAAGCATGACGTAATGGGGGGTGGTGTTATCTCTTTTGTCGAAAATCAGCCGTTTTGGCTCGAACATTAAATGCCTCCAAATGGTATTTAATTAACTTCCCGGGGTGAAGAAACCCTTTTTGAGAACTCAGAGTGAGTAAATTGGCCATTTTCATGGACTTTTAACCATTCCATAAATCTTGTGTTTAGGGCCCCTGGAAGCATGAAAATCACTTTAAACATGCTAATTTTAGCTCTAACACTGATGATCCACCTACAAATGTGAACTGACGTTCAAAAATAAAACATTTGAAAACGGACCATTTTCCACATTTCTGAAGCATGACGTAATGGGGGGGTGTTATCTCTTTTGTCGAAAATCAGCCGTTTTGGCTCGAACATTAAATGCCTCCAAATGGTATTTAATTAACCTCCCGGGGTGAAGAAACCCTTTTTGAGAACTCAGAGTGAGTAAATTGGCCATTTTCATGCACTTTTAACCATTCCATAAATCTTGTGTTTAGGGCCCCTGGAAGCATGACAATCACTTTAAACATGCTAATTTTAGCTCTAACACTGATGATCCACTTACAAATGTGAACTGACGTTCAAAAATAAAACATTTGAAAACGGACCATTTTCCACATTTCTGAAGCATGACGTAATGGGGTGGTGTTATCTCTTTTGTCGAAAATCAGCCGTTTTGGCTCGAACATTAAATGCCTCCAAATGGTATTTAATTAACTTCCCGGGGTGAAGAAACCCTTTTTGAGAACTCAGAGTGAGTAAATTGGCCATTTTCATGGACTTTTAACCATTCCATAAATCTTGTGTTTAGGGCCCCTGGAAGCATGAAAATCACTTTAAACATGCTAATTTTAGCTCTAACACTGATGATCCACCTACAAATGTGAACTGACGTTCAAAAATAAAACATTTGAAAACGGACCATTTTCCACATTTCTATAGCATGAAGTAATGGGGGGGTGTTATCTCTTTTGTCAAAAATCAGCTATTTTTGCTTGAACATTAAATGCCTCCAAATAGTATTTAATTCACTTCCCGAGCCCCGGAAGCATGAAAATCACTTTAAACATGCTAATTTTAGCTCTAACACTGATGATCCACCTACAAATGTGAACTGACGTTCAAAAATAAAACATTTGAAAACGGACCATTTTCCACATTTCTGAAGCATGACGTAATGGGGGGGGGTGTTATCTCTTTTGTCGAAAATCAGCCGTTTTGGCTCGAACATTAAATGCCTCCAAATGGTATTTAATTAACTTCCCGGGGTGAAGAAACCCTTTTTGAGAACTCAGAGTGAGTAAATTGGCCATTTTCATGCACTTTTAACCATTCCATAAATCTTGTGTTTAGGGCCCCTGGAAGCATGAAAATCACTTTAAACATGCTAATTTTAGCTCTAACACTGATGATCCACCTACAAATGTGAACTGACGTTCAAAAATAAAACATTTGAAAACGGACCATTTTCCACATTTCTGAAGCATGACGTAATGGGGGGGTGTTATCTCTTTTGTCGAAAATCAGCCATTTTTGCTCGAACATTAAATGCCTCCAAATGGTATTTAATTAACTTCCCGAGCCCCTGGAAGCATGAAAATCACTTTAAACATGCTAATTTTAGCTCTAACACTGATGATCCACCTACAAATGTGAACTGACGTTCAAAAATAAAACATTTGAAAACGGACCATTTTCCACATTTCTGAAGCATGACGTAATTGGGGGGTGTTATCTCTTTTGTCAAAAATCAGCTGTTTTTGCTTGAACATTAAATGCCTCCAAATAGTATTTAATTCACTTCCCGAGCCCCTGGAAGCATGAAAATCACTTTAAACATGCTAATTTTAGCTCTTACACTGATGATCCACCTACAAATGTGAACTGACGTTCAAAAATAAAACATTTGAAAACGGACCATTTTCTACATTTCTGAAGCATGACGTAATGGGGGGGTGTTATCTCTTTTGTCGAAAATCAGCCGTTTTGGCTCGAACATTAAATGCCTCCAAATGGTATTTAATTAACTTCCCGGGGTGAAGAAACCCTTTTTGAGAACTCAGAGTGAGTAAATTGGCCATTTTCATGCACTTTTAACCATTCCATAAATCTTGTGTTTAGGGCCCCTGGAAGCATGAAAATCACTTTAAACATGCTAATTTTAGCTCTAACACTGATGATCCACCTACAAATGTGAACTGACGTTCAAAAATAAAACATTTGAAAACGGACCATTTTCCACATTTCTGAAGCATGACGTAATGGGGGGGTGTTATCTCTTTTGTCAAAAATCAGCTGTTTTTGCTTGAACATGAAATGCCTCCAAATAATATTTAATTCACTTCCCGAGCCCCTGGAAGCATGAAAATCACTTTAAACATGCTAATTTTAGCTCTAACACTGATGATCCACTTACAAATGTGAACTGACGTTCAAAAATAAAACATTTGAAAACGGACCATTTTCCACATTTCTGAAGCATGACGTAATGGGGTGGTGTTATCTCTTTTGTCGAAAATCAGCCGTTTTGGCTCGAACATTAAATGCCTCCAAATGGTATTTAATTAACTTCCCGGGGTGAAGAAACCCTTTTTGAGAACTCAGAGTGAGTAAATTGGCCATTTTCATTGACTTTTAACCATTCCATAAATCTTGTGTTTAGGGCCCCTGGAAGCATGAAAATCACTTTAAACATGCTAATTTTAGCTCTAACACTGATGATCCACCTACAAATGTGAACTGACGTTCAAAAATAAAACATTTGAAAACGGACCATTTTCCACATTTCTATAGCATGAAGTAATGGGGGGGTGTTATCTCTTTTGTCAAAAATCAGCTATTTTTGCTTGAACATTAAATGCCTCCAAATAGTATTTAATTCACTTCCCGAGCCCCTGGAAGCATGAAAATCACTTTAAACATGCTAATTTTAGCTCTAACACTGATGATCCACCTACAAATGTGAACTGACGTTCAAAAATAAAACATTTGAAAACGGACCATTTTCCACATTTCTGAAGCATGACGTAATGGGGGGGGGTGTTATCTCTTTTGTCGAAAATCAGCCGTTTTGGCTCGAACATTAAATGCCTCCAAATGGTATTTAATTAACTTCCCGGGGTGAAGAAACCCTTTTTGAGAACTCAGAGTGAGTAAATTGGCCATTTTCATGGACTTTTAACCATTCCATAAATCTTGTGTTTAGGGCCCCTGGAAGCATGAAAATCACTTTAAACATGCTAATTTTAGCTCTAACACTGATGATCCACCTACAAATGTGAACTGACGTTCAAAAATAAAACATTTGAAAACGGACCATTTTCCACATTTCTGAAGCATGACGTAATGGGGGGGTGTTATCTCTTTTGTCGAAAATCAGCCGTTTTGGCTCGAACATTAAATGCCTCCAAATGGTATTTAATTAACC
Organism: Lissotriton vulgaris; assembly: GCF_964263255.1. Lineage (NCBI taxonomy): Eukaryota > Metazoa > Chordata > Amphibia > Caudata > Salamandridae > Lissotriton > Lissotriton vulgaris. The sequence goes on along the minus strand of NW_028244200.1, from coordinate 169,487 downwards.
TCCCGGGGTGAAGAAACCCTTTTTGAGAACTCAGAGTGAGTAAATTGGCCATTTTCATGCACTTTTAACCATTCCATAAATCTTGTGTTTAGGGCCCCTGGAAGCATGACAATCACTTTAAACATGCTAATTTTAGCTCTAACACTGATGATCCACTTACAAATGTGAACTGACGTTTAAAAATAAAACATTTGAAAACGGACCATTTTCCACATTTCTGAAGCATGACGTAATGGGGTGGTGTTATCTCTTTTGTCGAAAATCAGCCGTTTTGGCTCGAACATTAAATGCCTCCAAATGGTATTTAATTAACTTCCCGGGGTGAAGAAACCCTTTTTGAGAACTCAGAGTGAGTAAATTGGCCATTTTCATGGACTTTTAACCATTCCATAAATCTTGTGTTTAGGGCCCCTGGAAGCATGAAAATCACTTTAAACATGCTAATTTTAGCTCTAACACTGATGATCCACCTACAAATGTGAACTGACGTTCAAAAATAAAACATTTGAAAACGGACCATTTTCCACATTTCTATAGCATGAAGTAATGGGGGGGTGTTATCTCTTTTGTCAAAAATCAGCTATTTTTGCTTGAACATTAAATGCCTCCAAATAGTATTTAATTCACTTCCCGAGCCCCTGGAAGCATGAAAATCACTTTAAACATGCTAATTTTAGCTCTAACACTGATGATCCACCTACAAATGTGAACTGACGTTCAAAAATAAAACATTTGAAAACGGACCATTTTCCACATTTCTGAAGCATGACGTAATGGGGGGGGGTGTTATCTCTTTTGTCGAAAATCAGCCGTTTTGGCTCGAACATTAAATGCCTCCAAATGGTATTTAATTAACTTCCCGGGGTGAAGAAACCCTTTTTGAGAACTCAGAGTGAGTAAATTGGCCATTTTCATGGACTTTTAACCATTCCATAAATCTTGTGTTTAGGGCCCCTGGAAGCATGAAAATCACTTTAAACATGCTAATTTTAGCTCTAACACTGATGATCCACCTACAAATGTGAACTGACGTTCAAAAATAAAACATTTGAAAACGGACCATTTTCCACATTTCTGAAGCATGACGTAATGGGGGGGTGTTATCTCTTTTGTCGAAAATCAGCCGTTTTGGCTCGAACATTAAATGCCTCCAAATGGTATTTAATTAACCTCCCGGGGTGAAGAAACCCCTGTTTGAGAACTCAGAGTGAGTAAATTGGCCATTTTCATGCACTTTTAACCATTCCATAAATCTTGTGTTTAGGGCCCCTGGAAGCATGACAATCACTTTAAACATGCTAATTTTAGCTCTAACACTGATGATCCACCTACAAATGTGAACTGACGTTCAAAAATAAAACATTTGAAAACGGACCATTTTCCACATTTCTGAAGCATGAAGTAATGGGGGGGTGTTATCTCTTTTCTCAAAAATCAGCTGTTTTTGCTTGAACATTAAATGCCTCCAAATAGTATTTAATTCACTTCCCGAGCCCCTGGAAGCATGAAAATCACTTTAAACATGCTAATTTTAGCTCTAACACTGATGATCCACCTACAAATGTGAACTGACGTTCAAAAATAAAACATTTGAAAACGGACCATTTTCCACATTTCTGAAGCATGACGTAATTGGGGGGTGTTATCTCTTTTGTCGAAAATCAGCCGTTTTGGCTCGAACATTAAATGCCTCCAAATGGTATTTAATTAACTTCCCGGGGTGAAGAAACCCTTTTTGAGAACTCAGAGTGAGTAAATTGGCCATTTTCATGCACTTTTAACCATTCCATAAATCTTGTGTTTAGGGCCCCTGGAAGCATGAAAATCACTTTAAACATGCTAATTTTAGCTCTAACACTGATGATCCACCTACAAATGTGAACTGACGTTCAAAAATAAAACATTTGAAAACGGACCATTTTCCACATTTCTGAAGCATGACGTAATGGGGGGGTGTTATCTCTTTTGTCGAAAATCAGCCGTTTTGGCTCGAACTTTAAATGCCTCCAAATGGTATTTAATTAACTTCCCGGGGTGAAGAAACCCTTTTTGAGAACTCAGAGTGAGTAAATTGGCCATTTTCATGCACTTTTAACCATTCCATAAATCTTGTGTTTAGGGCCCCTGGAAGCATGAAAATCACTTTAAACATGCTAATTTTAGCTCTAACACTGATGATCCACCTACAAATGTGAACTGACGTTCAAAAATAAAACATTTGAAAACGGACCATTTTCCACATTTCTGAAGCATGACGTAATGGGGGGGTGTTATCTCTTTTGTCGAAAATCAGCCGTTTTTGCTCGAACATTAAATGCCTCCAAATGGTATTTAATTAACTTCCCGAGCCCCTGGAAGCATGAAAATCACTTTAAACATGCTAATTTTAGCTCTAACACTGATGATCCACCTACAAATGTGAACTGACGTTCAAAAATAAAACATTTGAAAACGGACCATTTTCCACATTTCTGAAGCATGACGTAATTGGGGGGTGTTATCTCTTTTGTCAAAAATCAGCTGTTTTTGCTTGAACATTAAATGCCTCCAAATAGTATTTAATTCACTTCCCGAGCCCCTGGAAGCATGAAAATCACTTTAAACATGCTAATTTTAGCTCTTACACTGATGATCCACCTACAAATGTGAACTGACGTTCAAAAATAAAACATTTGAAAACGGACCATTTTCTACATTTCTGAAGCATGACGTAATGGGGGGGTGTTATCTCTTTTGTCGAAAATCAGCCGTTTTGGCTCGAACATTAAATGCCTCCAAATGGTATTTAATTAACTTCCCGGGGTGAAGAAACCTTTTTTGAGAACTCAGAGTGAGTAAATTGGCCATTTTCATGCACTTTTAACCATTTCATAAATCTTGTGTTTAGGGCCCCTGAAAGCATGAAAATCACTTTAAACATGCTAATTTTAGCTCTAACACTGATGATCCACCTACAAATGTGAACTGACGTTCAAAAATAAAACATTTGAAAACTGACCATTTTCCACATTTCTGAAGCATGACGTAATTGGGGGGTGTTATCTCTTTTGTCAAAAATCAGCTGTTTTTGCTTGAACATTAAATGCCTCCAAATAGTATTTAATTCACTTCCCGAGCCCCTGGAAGCATGAAAATCACTTTAAACATGCTAATTTTAGCTCTTACACTGATGATCCACCTACAAATGTGAACTGACGTTCAAAAATAAAACATTTGAAAACGGACCATTTTCTACATTTCTGAAGCATGACGTAATGGGGGGGTGTTATCTCTTTTGTCGAAAATCAGCCGTTTTGGCTCGAACATTAAATGCCTCCAAATGGTATTTAATTAACTTCCCGGGGTGAAGAAACCCTTTTTGAGAACTCAGAGTGAGTAAATTGGCCATTTTCATGCACTTTTAACCATTCCATAAATCTTGTGTTTAGGGCCCCTGGAAGCATGAAAATCACTTTAAACATGCTAATTTTAGCTCTAACACTGATGATCCACCTACAAATGTGAACTGACGTTCAAAAATAAAACATTTGAAAACGGACCATTTTCCACATTTCTGAAGCATGACGTAATGGGGGGGTGTTATCTCTTTTGTCAAAAATCAGCTGTTTTTGCTTGAACATGAAATGCCTCCAAATAATATTTAATTCACTTTCCGAGCCCCTGGAAGCATGAAAATCACTTTAAACATGCTAATTTTAGCTCTAACACTGATGATCCACCTACAAATGTGAACTGACGTTCAAAAATAAAACATTTGAAAACGGACCATTTTCCACATTTCTGAAGCATGAAGTAATGGGGGGGTGTTATCTCTTTTGTCAAAAATCAGCCGTTTTGGCTCGAACATTAAATGCCTCCAAATAGTATTTAATTAACTTCCCGGGGTGAAGAAACCCTTTTTGAGAACTCAGAGTGAGTAAATTGGCCATTTTCATGGACTTTTAACCGTTCCATAATTCTTGTGTTTAGGGCCCCTGGAAGCATGAAAATCACTTTAAACATGCTAATTTTAGCTCTAACACTGATGATCCACCTACAAATGTGAACTGACGTTCAAAAATAAAACATTTGAAAACGGACCATTTTCCACATTTCTGAAGCATGGCGTAATGGGGGGGTGTTATCTCTTTTGTCGAAAATCAGCCGTTTTAGCTCGAACATTAAATGCCTCCGAATGGTATTTAATTAACTTCCCGGGATGAAGAAACCTTTTTTGAGAACTCAGAGTGAGTAAATTGGCCATTTTCATGCACTTTTAACCATTTCATAAATCTTGTGTTTAGGGCCCCTGAAAGCATGAAAATCACTTTAAACATGCTAATTTTAGCTCTAACACTGATGATCCACCTACAAATGTGAACTGACGTTCAAAAATAAAACATTTGAAAACGGACCATTTTCCACATTTCTGAAGCATGACGTAATGGGGGGGTGTTATCTCTTTTGTCAAAAATCAGCTGTTTTTGCTTGAACATTAAAAGCCTCCAAATAGTATTCAATTCACTTCCCGAGCCCCTGGAAGCATGAAAATCACTTTAAACATGCTAATTTTAGCTCTAACACTGATGATCCACTTACAAATGTGAACTGACGTTCAAAAATAAAACATTTGAAAACGGACCATTTTCCACATTTCTGAAGCATGACGTAATGGGGTGGTGTTATCTCTTTTGTCGAAAATCAGCCGTTTTGGCTCGAACATTAAATGCCTCCAAATGGTATTTAATTAACTTCCCGGGGTGAAGAAACCCTTTTTGAGAACTCAGAGTGAGTAAATTGGCCATTTTCATGGACTTTTAACCATTCCATAAATCTTGTGTTTAGGGCCCCTGGAAGCATGAAAATCACTTTAAACATGCTAATTTTAGCTCTAACACTGATGATCCACCTACAAATGTGAACTGACGTACAAAAATAAAACATTTGAAAACTGACCATTTTCCACATTTCTGAAGCATGACGTAATGGGGGGGTGTTATCTCTTTTGTCGAAAATCAGCCGTTTTTGCTCGAACATTAAATGCCTCCAAATGGTATTTAATTAACTTCCCGGGGTGAAAAAACCCTTTTTGAGAACTCAGAGTGAGTAAATTGGCCATTTTCATGCACTTTTAACCATTCCATAAATCTTGTGTTTAGGGCACCTGGACGCATTAAAATCACTTTAAACATGCTAATTTTAGCTCTAACACTGATGATCCACCTACAAATGTGAACTGACGTTCAAAAATAAAACATTTGAAAACGGACCATTTTCCACATTTCTATAGCATGAAGTAATGGGGGGGTGTTATCTCTTTTGTCAAAAATCAGCTATTTTTGCTTGAACATTAAATGCCTCCAAATAGTATTTAATTCACTTCCCGAGCCCCTGGAAGCATGAAAATCACTTTAAACATGCTAATTTTAGCTCTAACACTGATGATCCACCTACAAATGTGAACTGACGTTCAAAAATAAAACATTTGAAAACGGACCATTTTCCACATTTCTGAAGCATGACGTAATGGGGGGGGGTGTTATCTCTTTTGTCGAAAATCAGCCGTTTTGGCTCGAACATTAAATGCCTCCAAATGGTATTTAATTAACTTCCCGGGGTGAAGAAACCCTTTTTGAGAACTCAGAGTGAGTAAATTGGCCATTTTCATGGACTTTTAACCATTCCATAAATCTTGTGTTTAGGGCCCCTGGAAGCATGAAAATCACTTTAAACATGCTAATTTTAGCTCTAACACTGATGATCCACCTACAAATGTGAACTGACGTTCAAAAATAAAACATTTGAAAACGGACCATTTTCCACATTTCTGAAGCATGACGTAATGGGGGGGTGTTATCTCTTTTGTCGAAAGACAGCCGTTTTGGCTCGAACATTAAATGCCTCCAAATGGTATTTAATTAACCTCCCGGGGTGAAGAAACCCTTTTTGAGAACTCAGAGTGAGTAAATTGGCCATTTTCATGCACTTTTAACCATTCCATAAATCTTGTGTTTAGGGCCCCTGGAAGCATGACAATCACTTTAAACATGCTAATTTTAGCTCTAACACTGATGATCCACCTACAAATGTGAACTGACGTTCAAAAATAAAACATTTGAAAATGGACCATTTTCCACATTTCTGAAGCATGAAGTAATGGGGGGGTGTTATCTCTTTTCTCAAAAATCAGCTGTTTTTGCTTGAACATTAAATGCCTCCAAATAGTATTTAATTCACTTCCCGAGCCCCTGGAAGCATGGAAATCACTTTAAACATGCTAATTTTAGCTCTAACACTGATGATCCACCTACAAATGTGAACTGACGTTCAAAAATAAAACATTTGAAAACGGACCATTTTCCACATTTCTGAAGCATGACCTAATTGGGGGGTGTTATCTCTTTTGTCGAAAATCAGCCGTTTTGGCTCGAACATTAAATGCCTCCAAATGGTATTTAATTAACTTCCCGGGGTGAAGAAACCCTTTTTGAGAACTCAGTGAGTAAATTGGCCATTTTCATGCACTTTTAACCATTCCATAAATCTTGTGTTTAGGGCCCCTGGAAGCATGAAAATCACTTTAAACATGCTAATTTTAGCTCTAACACTGATGATCCACCTACAAATGTGAACTGACGTTCAAAAATAAAACATTTGAAAACGGACCATTTTCCACATTTCTGAAGCATGACGTAATGGGGGGGTGTTATCTCTTTTGTCGAAAATCAGCCGTTTTGGCTCGAACTTTAAATGCCTCCAAATGGTATTTAATTAACTTCCCGGGGTGAAGAAACCCTTTTTGAGAACTCAGAGTGAGTAAATTGGCCATTTTCATGCACTTTTAACCATTCCATAAATCTTGTGTTTAGGGCCCCTGGAAGCATGAAAATCACTTTAAACATGCTAATTTTAGCTCTAACACTGATGATCCACCTACAAATGTGAACTGACGTTCAAAAATAAAACATTTGAAAACGGACCATTTTCCACATTTCTATAGCATGAAGTAATGGGGGGGTGTTATCTCTTTTGTCAAAAATCAGCTATTTTTGCTTGAACATTAAATGCCTCCAAATAGTATTTAATTCACTTCCCGAGCCCCTGGAAGCATGAAAATCACTTTAAACATGCTAATTTTAGCTCTAACACTGATGATCCACCTACAAATGTGAACTGACGTTCAAAAATAAAACATTTGAAAACGGACCATTTTCCACATTTCTGAAGCATGACGTAATGGGGGGGGGTGTTATCTCTTTTGTCGAAAATCAGCCGTTTTGGCTCGAACATTAAATGCCTCCAAATGGTATTTAATTAACTTCCCGGGGTGAAGAAACCCTTTTTGAGAACTCAGAGTGAGTAAATTGGCCATTTTCATGGACTTTTAACCATTCCATAAATCTTGTGTTTAGGGCCCCTGGAAGCATGAAAATCACTTTAAACATGCTAATTTTAGCTCTAACACTGATGATCCACCTACAAATGTGAACTGACGTTCAAAAATAAAACATTTGAAAACGGACCATTTTCCACATTTCTGAAGCATGACGTAATGGGGGGGTGTTATCTCTTTTGTCGAAAATCAGCCGTTTTGGCTCGAACATTAAATGCCTCCAAATGGTATTTAATTAACCTCCCGGGGTGAAGAAACCCCTGTTTGAGAACTCAGAGTGAGTAAATTGGCCATTTTCATGCACTTTTAACCATTCCATAAATCTTGTGTTTAGGGCCCCTGGAAGCATGACAATCACTTTAAACATGCTAATTTTAGCTCTAACACTGATGATCCACCTACAAATGTGAACTGACGTTCAAAAATAAAACATTTGAAAACGGACCATTTTCCACATTTCTGAAGCATGAAGTAATGGGGGGGTGTTATCTCTTTTCTCAAAAATCAGCTGTTTTTGCTTGAACATTAAATGCCTCCAAATAGTATTTAATTCACTTCCCGAGCCCCTGGAAGCATGAAAATCACTTTAAACATGCTAATTTTAGCTCTAACACTGATGATCCACCTACAAATGTGAACTGACGTTCAAAAATAAAACATTTGAAAACGGACCATTTTCCACATTTCTGAAGCATGACGTAATTGGGGGGTGTTATCTCTTTTGTCGAAAATCAGCCGTTTTGGCTCGAACATTAAATGCCTCCAAATGGTATTTAATTAACTTCCCGGGGTGAAGAAACCCTTTTTGAGAACTCAGAGTGAGTAAATTGGCCATTTTCATGCACTTTTAACCATTCCATAAATCTTGTGTTTAGGGCCCCTGGAAGCATGAAAATCACTTTAAACATGCTAATTTTAGCTCTAACACTGATGATCCACCTACAAATGTGAACTGACGTTCAAAAATAAAACATTTGAAAACGGACCATTTTCCACATTTCTGAAGCATGACGTAATGGGGGGGTGTTATCTCTTTTGTCGAAAATCAGCCGTTTTGGCTCGAACTTTAAATGCCTCCAAATGGTATTTAATTAACTTCCCGGGGTGAAGAAACCCTTTTTGAGAACTCAGAGTGAGTAAATTGGCCATTTTCATGCACTTTTAACCATTCCATAAATCTTGTGTTTAGGGCCCCTGGAAGCATGAAAATCACTTTAAACATGCTAATTTTAGCTCTAACACTGATGATCCACCTACAAATGTGAACTGACGTTCAAAAATAAAACATTTGAAAACGGACCATTTTCCACATTTCTGAAGCATGACGTAATGGGGGGGTGTTATCTCTTTTGTCGAAAATCAGCCGTTTTTTCTCGAACATTAAATGCCTCCAAATGGTATTTAATTAACTTCCCGAGCCCCTGGAAGCATGAAAATCACTTTAAACATGCTAATTTTAGCTCTAACACTGATGATCCACCTACAAATGTGAACTGACGTTCAAAAATAAAACATTTGAAAACGGACCATTTTCCACATTTCTGAAGCATGACGTAATTGGGGGGTGTTATCTCTTTTGTCAAAAATCAGCTGTTTTTGCTTGAACATTAAATGCCTCCAAATAGTATTTAATTCACTTCCCGAGCCCCTGGAAGCATGAAAATCACTTTAAACATGCTAATTTTAGCTCTTACACTGATGATCCACCTACAAATGTGAACTGACGTTCAAAAATAAAACATTTGAAAACGGACCATTTTCTACATTTCTGAAGCATGACGTAATGGGGGGGTGTTATCTCTTTTGTCGAAAATCAGCCGTTTTGGCTCGAACATTAAATGCCTCCAAATGGTATTTAATTAACTTCCCGGGGTGAAGAAACCCTTTTTGAGAACTCAGAGTGAGTAAATTGGCCATTTTCATGCACTTTTAACCATTCCATAAATCTTGTGTTTAGGGCCCCTGGAAGCATGAAAATCACTTTAAACATGCTAATTTTAGCTCTAACACTGATGATCCACCTACAAATGTGAACTGACGTTCAAAAATAAAACATTTGAAAACGGACCATTTTCCACATTTCTGAAGCATGACGTAATGGGGGGGTGTTATCTCTTTTGTCAAAAATCAGCTGTTTTTGCTTGAACATGAAATGCCTCCAAATAATATTTAATTCACTTTCCGAGCCCCTGGAAGCATGAAAATCACTTTAAACATGCTAATTTTAGCTCTAACACTGATGATCCACCTACAAATGTGAACTGACGTTCAAAAATAAAACATTTGAAAACGGACCATTTTCCACATTTCTGAAGCATGAAGTAATGGGGGGGTGTTATCTCTTTTGTCAAAAATCAGCCGTTTTGGCTCGAACATTAAATGCCTCCAAATAGTATTTAATTAACTTCCCGGGGTGAAGAAACCCTTTTTGAGAACTCAGAGTGAGTAAATTGGCCATTTTCATGGACTTTTAACCGTTCCATAATTCTTGTGTTTAGGGCCCCTGGAAGCATGAAAATCACTTTAAACATGCTAATTTTAGCTCTAACACTGATGATCCACCTACAAATGTGAACTGACGTTCAAAAATAAAACATTTGAAAACGGACCATTTTCCACATTTCTGAAGCATGACGTAATGGGGGGGTGTTATCTCTTTTGTCGAAAATCAGCCGTTTTAGCTCGAACATTAAATGCCTCCGAATGGTATTTAATTAACTTCCCGGGATGAAGAAACCTTTTTTGAGAACTCAGAGTGAGTAAATTGGCCATTTTCATGCACTTTTAACCATTTCATAAATCTTGTGTTTAGGGCCCCTGAAAGCATGAAAATCACTTTAAACATGCTAATTTTAGCTCTAACACTGATGATCCACCTACAAACGTGAACTGACGTTCAAAAATAAAACATTTGAAAACGGACCATTTTCCACATTTCTGAAGCATGACGTAATGGGGGGGTGTTATCTCTTTTGTGAAAAATCTGCCGTTTTTGCTCGAACATTAAATGCCTCCAAATGGTATTTAATTAACTTCCCGGGGTGAAGAAACCCTTTTTGAGAACTCAGAGTAAGTAAATTGGCCATTTTCATGCACTTTTAACCATTCCATAAATCTTGTGTTTAGGGCCCCTGGAAGCATGAAAATCACTTTAAACATGCTAATTTTAGCTCTAACACTGATGATCCACCTACAAATGTGAACTGACGTTCAAAAATAAAACATTTGAAAACGGACCATTTTCCACATTTCTGAAGCATGAAGTAATGGGGGGGTGTTATCTCTTTTGTCAAAAATCAGCTGTTTTTGCTTGAACATTAAATGCCTCCAAATAGTATTTAATTCACTTCCCGAGCCCCTGGAAGCATGAAAATCACTTTAAACATGCTAATTTTAGCTCTAACACTGATGATCCACCTACAAATGTGAACTGACGTTCAAAAATAAAACATTTGAAAACGGACCATTTTCCACATTTCTGAAGCATGACGTAATGGGGGGGTGTTATCTCTTTTGTCAAAAATCAGCCGTTTTGGCTCGAACATTAAATGCCTCCAAATGGTATTTAATTAACTTCCCGGGGTGAAGAAACCCCTTTTGAGAACTCAGAGTGAGTAAATTGGCCATTTTCATGGACTTTTAACCATTCCATAAATCTTGTGTTTAGGGCCCCTGGAAGCATGAAAATCACTTTAAACATGCTAATTTTAGCTCTAACACTGATGATTCACCTACAAATGTGAACTGACGTTTAAAAATAAAACATTTGAAAACGGACCATATTCCACATTTCTGAAGCATGACGTAATGGGGGGGTGTTATCTCTTTTGTCAAAAATCTGCTGTTTTTGCTTGAACATTAAATGCCTCCAAATAGTATTTAATTCACTTCCCGAGCCCCTAGAAGCATGAAAATCACTTTAAACATGCTAATTTTAGCTCTAACACTGATGATCCACCTACAAATGTGAACTGACGTTCAAAAATAAAACATTTGAAAATGGACCATTTTCCAGATTTCTGAAGCATGACGTAATGGGTGGGTGTTATCTCTTTTGTCGAAAATCAGCCGTTTTGGCTCGAACATTAAATGCCTCCAAATGGTATTTAATTAACTTCCCGGGGTGAAGAAACCCTTTTCGAGAACTCAGAGTGAGTAAATTGGCCATTTTCATGCACTTTTAACCATTCCATAAATCTTGTGTTTAGGGCCCCTGGAAGCATGAAAATCACTTTAAACATGCTAATTTTAGCTCTAACACTCATGATCCACCTACAAATGTGAACTGACGTTCAAAAATAAAACATTTGAAAACGGACCATTTTCCACATTTCTGAAGCATGACGTAATGGGGGGGTGTTATCTCTTTTGTCGAAAATCAGCCGTTTTGGCTCGAACATTAAATGCCTCCAAATGGTATTTAATTAACTTCCCGGGGTAAAGAAACCCTTTTTGAAAACTCAGAGTGAGTAAATTGGCCATTTTCATGCACTTTTAACCATTCCATAAATCTTTTGTTTAGGGCCCCTGGAAGCATGAAAATCACTTTAAACATGCTAATTTTATCTCTAACACTGATGATCCACCTACAAATGTGAACTGACGTTCAAAAATAAAACATTTGAAAACGGACCATTTTCCACATTTCTGAAGCATGACGTAATGGGGGGTGTTATCTCTTTTGTCGAAAATCAGCCGTTTTGGCTCGAACATTAAATGCCTCCAAATGGTATTTAATTAACTTCCCGGGGTGAAGAAACCCTTTTTGAGAACTCAGAGTGAGTAAATTGGCCATTTTCATGCACTTTTAACCATTCCATAAATCTTGTGTTTAGGGCCCCTGGAAGCATGAAAATCACTTTAAACATGCTAATTTTAGCTCTAACACTGATGATCCACCTCCAAATGTGAACTGACGTTCAAAAATAAAACATTTGAAAATGGACCATTTTCCACATTTCTGAAGCATGACGTAATGGGGGGGTGTTATCTCTTTTGTCAAAAATCAGCCGTTTTGGCTCGAACATTAAATGCCTCCAAATAGTATTTAATTAACTTCCCGGGGTGAAGAAACCCTTTTTGAGAACTCAGAGTGAGTAAATTGGCCATTTTCATGGACTTTTAACCGTTTCATAATTCTTGTGTTTAGGGCCCCTGGAAGCATGAAAATCACTTTAAACATGCTAATTTTAGCTCTAACACTGATGATCCACCTACAAATGTGAACTGACGTTCAAAAATAAAACATTTGAAAACGGACCATTTTCCACATTTCTGAAGCATGACGTAATGGGGGGGTGTTATCTCTTTTGTCGAAAATCAGCCGATTTAGCTCGAACATTAAATGCCTCCGAATGGTATTTAATTAACTTCCCTGGATGAAGAAACCTTTTTTGAGAACTCAGAGTGAGTAAATTGGCCATTTTCATGCACTTTTAACCATTTCATAAATCTTGTGTTTAGGGCCCCTGAAAGCATGAAAATCACTTTAAACATGCTAATTTTAGCTCTAACACTGATGATCCACCTACAAATGTGAACTGACGTTCAAAAATAAAACATTTGAAAACGGACCATTTTCCACATTTCTGAAGCATGACGTAATGGGGGGTGTTATCTCTTTTGTCGAAAATCAGCCATTTTGGCTCGAACATTAAATGCCTCCAAATGGTATTTAATTAACTTCCCGGGGTGAAGAAACCCTTTTTGAGAACTCAGAGTGAGTAAATTGGCCATTTTCATGCACTTTTAACCATTCCTTAAATCTTGTGTTTAGGGCCCCTGGAAGCATGAAAATCACTTTAAACATGCTAATTTTAGCTCTAACACTGATGATTCACCTACAAATGTGAACTGACGTTGAAAAATAAAACATTTGAAAACGGACCATATTCCACATTTCTGAAGCATGACGTAATGGGGGGGTGTTATCTCTTTTGTCAAAAATCTGCTGTTTTTGCTTGAACATTAAATGCCTCCAAATAGTATTTAATTCACTTCCCGAGCCCCTAGAAGCATGAAAATCACTTTAAACATGCTAATTTTAGCTCTAACACTGATGATCCACCTACAAATGTGAACTGACGTTCAAAAATAAAACATTTGAAAATGGACCATTTTCCAGATTTCTGAAGCATGACGTAATGGGTGGGTGTTATCTCTTTTGTCGAAAATCAGCCGTTTTGGCTCGAACATTAAATGCCTCCAAATGGTATTTAATTAACTTCCCGGGGTGAAGAAACCCTTTTCGAGAACTCAGAGTGAGTAAATTGGCCATTTTCATGCACTTTTAACCATTCCATAAATCTTGTGTTTAGGGCCCCTGGAAGCATGAAAATCACTTTAAACATGCTAATTTTAGCTCTAACACTGATGATCCACCTACAAATGTGAACTGACGTTCAAAAATAAAACATTTGAAAACGGACCATTTTCCCCATTTCTGAAGCATGACGTCATGGGGGGGTGTTATCTCTTTTGTCGAAAATCAGCCGTTTTGGCTCGAACATTAAATGCCTCCAAATGGTATTTAATTAACTTCCCGGGGTGAAGAAACCCTTTTTGAGAACTCAGAGTGAGTAAATTGGCCATTTTCATGCACTTTTAACCATTCCATAAATCTTGTGTTTAGGGCCCCTGGAAGCATGAAAATCACTTTAAACATGCTAATTTTAGCTCTAACACTGATGATCCACCTCCAAATGTGAACTGACGTTCAAAAATAAAACATTTGAAAATGGACCATTTTCCACATTTCTGAAGCATGACGTAATGGGGGGGTGTTATCTCTTTTGTGAAAAATCTGCTGTTTTTGCTTGAACATTAAATGCCTCCAAATAGTATTTAATTCACTTCCAGAGCCCCTGGAAGCGTGAAAATCACTTTAAACATGCTAATTTTAGCTCTAACACTGATGATCCACCTACAAATGTGAACTGACGTTCAAAAATAAAACATTTGAAAACGGACCATTTTCCACATTTCTGAAGCATGACGTAATAGGGGGGTGTTATCTCTTTTGTCGAAAATCATCCGTTTTAGCTCGAACATTAAATGCCTCCAAATGGTATTTAATTAACTTCCCGGGGTAAAGAAACCCTTTTTGAGAACTCAGAGTGAGTAAATTGGCCATTTTCATGCACTTTTAACCATTCCATAAATCTTGTGTTTAGGGCCCCTGAAAGCATGAAAATCACTTTAAACATGCTAATTTTAGCTCTAACACTGATGATCCACCTACAAACGTGAACTGACGTTCAAAAATAAAACATTTGAAAACGGACTATTTTCCACATTTCTGAAGCATGACGTAATGGGGGGGTGTTATCTCTTTTGACGAAAATCAGCCGTTTTTGCTCGAACATTAAATGCCTCCAAATGGTATTTAATTAACTTCCCGGGGTGAAGAAACCCTTTTTGAGAACTCAGAGTGAGTAAATTTGCCATTTTCATGCACTTTTAACCATTCCATAAATTTTGTGTTTAGGGCCCCTGGAAGCATGAAAATCACTTTAAACATGCTAATTTTAGCTCTAACACTGATGATCCACCTACAAATGTGAACTGACGTTCAAAAATAAAACATTTGAAAACGGACCATTTTCCACATTTCTGAAGCATGAAGTAATGGGGGGGTGTTATCTCTTTTGTCAAAAATCAGCCGTTTTGGCTCGAACATTAAATGCCTCCAAATAGTATTTAATTAACTTCCCGGGGTGAAGAAACCCTTTTTGAGAACTCAGAGTGAGTAAATTGGCCATTTTCATGGACTTTTAACCGTTCCATAATTCTTGTGTTTAGGGCCCCTGGAAGCATGAAAATCACTTTAATCATGCTAATTTTAGCTCTAACACTGATGATCCACCTACAAATGTGAACTGACGTTCAAAAATAAAACATTTGAAAACGGACCATTTTCCACATTTCTGAAGCATGACGTAATGGGGGGGTGTTATCTCTTTTGTCGAAAATCAGCCGTTTTAGCTCGAACATTAAATGCCTCCGAATGGTATTTAATTAACTTCCCGGGATGAAGAAACCTTTTTTGAGAACTCAGAGTGAGTAAATTGGCCATTTTCATGCACTTTTAACCATTTCATAAATCTTGTGTTTAGGGCCCCTGAAAGCATGAAAATCACTTTAAACATGCTAATTTTAGCTCTAACACTGATGATCCACCTACAAACGTGAACTGACGTTCAAAAATAAAACATTTGAAAACGGACCATTTTCCACATTTCTGAAGCATGACGTAATGGGGGGGTGTTATCTCTTTTGTCAAAAATCAGCTGTTTTTGCTTGAACATTAAATGCCTCCAAATAGTATTCAATTCACTTCCCGAGCCCCTGGAAGCATGAAAATCACTTTAAACATGCTAATTTTAGCTCTAACACTGATGATCCACTTACAAATGTGAACTGACGTTCAAAAATAAAACATTTGAAAACGGACCATTTTCCACATTTCTGAAGCATGATGTAATGGGGTGGTGTTATCTCTTTTGTCGAAAATCAGCCGTTTTGGCTCGAACATTAAATGCCTCCAAATGGTATTTAATTAACTTCCCGGGGTGAAGAAACCCTTTTTGAGAACTCAGAGTGAGTAAATTGGCCATTTTCATGGACTTTTAACCATTCCATAAATCTTGTGTTTAGGGCCCCTGGAAGCATGAAAATCACTTTAAACATGCTAATTTTAGCTCTAACACTGATGATCCACCTACAAATGTGAACTGACGTACAAAAATAAAACATTTGAAAACTGACCATTTTCCACATTTCTGAAGCATGACGTAATGGGGGGGGGTGTTATCTCTTTTGTCGAAAATCAGCCGTTTTTGCTCGAACATTAAATGCCTCCAAATGGTATTTAATTAACTTCCCGGGGTGAAAAAACCCTTTTTGAGAACTCAGAGTGAGTAAATTGGCCATTTTCATGCACTTTTAACCATTCCATAAATCTTGTGTTTAGGGCACCTGGACGCATTAAAATCACTTTAAACATGCTAATTTTAGCTCTAACACTGATGATCCACCTACAAATGTGAACTGACGTTCAAAAATAAAACATTTGAAAACGGACCATTTTCCACATTTCTATAGCATGAAGTAATGGGGGGGTGTTATCTCTTTTGTCAAAAATCAGCTATTTTTGCTTGAACATTAAATGCCTCCAAATAGTATTTAATTCACTTCCCGAGCCCCTGGAAGCATGAAAATCACTTTAAACATGCTAATTTTAGCTCTAACACTGATGATCCACCTACAAATGTGAACTGACGTTCAAAAATAAAACATTTGAAAACGGACCATTTTCCACATTTCTGAAGCATGACGTAATGGGGGGGTGTTATCTCTTTTGTCGAAAATCAGCCGTTTTGGCTCGAACATTAAATGCCTCCAAATGGTATTTAATTAACTTCCCGGGGTGAAGAAACCCTTTTTGAGAACTCAGAGTGAGTAAATTGGCCATTTTCATGCACTTTTAACCATTCCATAAATCTTGTGTTTAGGGCCCCTGGAAGCATGAAAATCACTTTAAACATGCTAATTTTAGCTCTAACACTGATGGTCCACCTCCAAATGTGAACTGACGTTCAAAAATAAAACATTTGAAAATGGACCATTTTCCACATTTCTGAAGCATGACGTAATGGGGGGGTGTTATCTCTTTTGTGAAAAATCTGCTGTTTTTGCTTGAACATTAAATGCCTCCAAATAGTATTTAATTCACTTCCAGAGCCCCTGGAAGCGTGAAAATCACTTTAAACATGCTAATTTTAGCTCTAACACTGATGATCCACCTACAAATGTGAACTGACGTTCAAAAATAAAACATTTGAAAACGGACCATTTTCCACATTTCTGAAGCATGACGTAATAGGGGGGTGTTATCTCTTTTGTCGAAAATCATCCGTTTTAGCTCGAACATTAAATGCCTCCAAATGGTATTTAATTAACTTCCCGGGGTAAAGAAACCCTTTTTGAGAACTCAGAGTGAGTAAATTGGCCATTTTCATGCACTTTTAACCATTCCATAAATCTTGTGTTTAGGGCCCCTGAAAGCATGAAAATCACTTTAAACATGCTAATTTTAGCTCTAACACTGATGATCCACCTACAAACGTGAACTGACGTTCAAAAATAAAACATTTGAAAACGGACTATTTTCCACATTTCTGAAGCATGACGTAATGGGGGGGTGTTATCTCTTTTGACGAAAATCAGCCGTTTTTGCTCGAACATTAAATGCCTCCAAATGGTATTTAATTAACTTCACGGGGTGAAGAAACCCTTTTTGAGAACTCAGAGTGAGTAAATTTGCCATTTTCATGCACTTTTAACCATTCCATAAATTTTGTGTTTAGGGCCCCTGGAAGCATGAAAATCACTTTAAACATGCTAATTTTAGCTCTAACACTGATGATCCACCTACAAATGTGAACTGACGTTCAAAAATAAAACATTTGAAAACGGACCATTTTCCACATTTCTGAAGCATGAAGTAATGGGGGGGTGTTATCTCTTTTGTCAAAAATCAGCCGTTTTGGCTCGAACATTAAATGCCTCCAAATAGTATTTAATTAACTTCCCGGGGTGAAGAAACCCTTTTTGAGAACTCAGAGTGAGTAAATTGGCCATTTTCATGGACTTTTAACCGTTCCATAATTCTTGTGTTTAGGGCCCCTGGAAGCATGAAAATCACTTTAAACATGCTAATTTTAGCTCTAACACTGATGATCCACCTACAAATGTGAACTGACGTTCAAAAATAAAACATTTGAAAACGGACCATTTTCCACATTTCTGAAGCATGACGTAATGGGGGGGTGTTATCTCTTTTGTCGAAAATCAGCCGTTTTAGCTCGAACATTAAATGCCTCCGAATGGTATTTAATTAACTTCCCGGGATGAAGAAACCTTTTTTGAGAACTCAGAGTGAGTAAATTGGCCATTTTCATGCACTTTTAACCATTTCATAAATCTTGTGTTTAGGGCCCCTGAAAGCATGAAAATCACTTTAAACATGCTAATTTTAGCTCTAACACTGATGATCCACCTACAAACGTGAACTGACGTTCAAAAATAAAACATTTGAAAACGGACCATTTTCCACATTTCTGAAGCATGACGTAATGGGGGGTGTTATCTCTTTTGTCAAAAATCAGCTGTTTTTGCTTGAACATTAAATGCCTCCAAATAGTATTCAATTCACTTCCCGAGCCCCTGGAAGCATGAAAATCACTTTAAACATGCTAATTTTAGCTCTAACACTGATGATCCACTTACAAATGTGAACTGACGTTCAAAAATAAAACATTTGAAAACTGACCATTTTCCACATTTCTGAAGCATGACGTAATGGGGTGGTGTTATCTCTTTTGTCGATAATCAGCCGTTTTGGCTCGAACATTAAATGCCTCCAAATGGTATTTAATTAACTTCCCGGGGTGAAGAAACCCTTTTTGAGAACTCAGAGTGAGTAAATTGGCCATTTTCATGGACTTTTAACCATTCCATAAATCTTGTGTTTAGGGCCCCTGGAAGCATGAAAATCACTTTAAACATGCTAATTTTAGCTCTAACACTGATGATCCACCTACAAATGTGAACTGACGTACAAAAATAAAACATTTGAAAACTGACCATTTTCCACATTTCTGAAGCATGACGTAATGGGGGGGGGTGTTATCTCTTTTGTCGAAAATCAGCCGTTTTTGCTCGAACATTAAATGCCTCCAAATGGTATTTAATTAACTTCCCGGGGTGAAAAAACCCTTTTTGAGAACTCAGAGTGAGTAAATTGGCCATTTTCATGCACTTTTAACCATTCCATAAATCTTGTGTTTAGGGCACCTGGACGCATTAAAATCACTTTAAACATGCTAATTTTAGCTCTAACACTGATGATCCACCTACAAATGTGAACTGACGTTCAAAAATAAAACATTTGAAAACGGACCATTTTCCACATTTCTATAGCATGAAGTAATGGGGGGGTGTTATCTCTTTTGTCAAAAATCAGCTATTTTTGCTTGAACATTAAATGCCTCCAAATAGTATTTAATTCACTTCCCGAGCCCCTGGAAGCATGAAAATCACTTTAAACATGCTAATTTTAGCTCTAACACTGATGATCCACCTACAAATGTGAACTGACGTTCAAAAATAAAACATTTGAAAACGGACCATTTTCCACATTTCTGAAGCATGACGTAATGGGGGGGGGTGTTATCTCTTTTGTCGAAAATCAGCCGTTTTGGCTCGAACATTAAATGCCTCCAAATGGTATTTAATTAACTTCCCGGGGTAAAGAAACCCTTTTTGAGAACTCAGAGTGAGTAAATTGGCCATTTTCATGGACTTTTAACCATTCCATAAATCTTGTGTTTAGGGCCCCTGGAAGCATGAAAATCACTTTAAACATGCTAATTTTAGCTCTAACACTGATGATCCACCTACAAATGTGAACTGACGTTCAAAAATAAAACATTTGAAAACGGACCATTTTCCACATTTCTGAAGCATGACGTAATGGGGGGGTGTTATCTCTTTTGTCGAAAATCAGCCGTTTTGGCTCGAACATTAAATGCCTCCAAATGGTATTTAATTAACCTCCCGGGGTGAAGAAACCCTTTTTGAGAACTCAGAGTGAGTAAATTGGCCATTTTCATGCACTTTTAACCATTCCATAAATCTTGTGTTTAGGGCCCCTGGAAGCATGACAATCACTTTAAACATGCTAATTTTAGCTCTAACACTGATGATCCACCTACAAATGTGAACTGACGTTCAAAAATAAAACATTTGAAAACGGACCATTTTCCACATTTCTGAAGCATGAAGTAATGGGGGGGTGTTATCTCTTTTCTCAAAAATCAGCTGTTTTTGCTTGAACATTAAATGCCTCCAAATAGTATTTAATTCACTTCCCGAGCCCCTGGAAGCATGAAAATCACTTTAAACATGCTAATTTTAGCTCTAACACTGATGATCCACCTACAAATGTGAACTGACGTTCAAAAATAAAACATTTGAAAACGGACCATTTTCCACATTTCTGAAGCATGACGTAATTGGGGGGTGTTATCTCTTTTGTCGAAAATCAGCCGTTTTGGCTCGAACATTAAATGCCTCCAAATGGTATTTAATTAACTTCCCGGGGTGAAGAAACCCTTTTTGAGAACTCAGAGTGAGTAAATTGGCCATTTTCATGCACTTTTAACCATTCCATAAATCTTGTGTTTAGGGCCCCTGGAAGCATGAAAATCACTTTAAACATGCTAATTTTAGCTCTAACACTGATGATCCACCTACAAATGTGAACTGACGTTCAAAAATAAAACATTTGAAAACGGACCATTTTCCACATTTCTGAAGCATGACGTAATGGGGGGGTGTTATCTCTTTTGTCGAAAATCCGCCGTTTTGGCTCGAACTTTAAATGCCTCCAAATGGTATTTAATTAACTTCCCGGGGTGAAGAAACCCTTTTTGAGAACTCAGAGTGAGTAAATTGGCCATTTTCATGCACTTTTAACCATTCCATAAATCTTGTGTTTAGGGCCCCTGGAAGCATGAAAATCACTTTAAACATGCTAATTTTAGCTCTAACACTGATGATCCACCTACAAATGTGAACTGACGTTCAAAAATAAAACATTTGAAAACGGACCATTTTCCACATTTCTGAAGCATGACGTAATGGGGGGGTGTTATCTCTTTTGTCGAAAATCAGCCGTTTTTGCTCGAACATTAAATGCCTCCAAATGGTATTTAATTAACTTCCCGAGCCCCTGGAAGCATGAAAATCACTTTAAACATGCTAATTTTAGCTCTAACACTGATGATCCACCTACAAATGTGAACTGACGTTCAAAAATAAAACATTTGAAAACGGACCATTTTCCACATTTCTGAAGCATGACGTAATTGGGGGGTGTTATCTCTTTTGTCAAAAATCAGCTGTTTTTGCTTGAACATTAAATGCCTCCAAATAGTATTTAATTCACTTCCCGAGCCCCTGGAAGCATGAAAATCACTTTAAACATGCTAATTTTAGCTCTTACACTGATATTCCACCTACAAATGTGAACTGACGTTCAAAAATAAAACATTTGAAAACGGACCATTTTCTACATTTCTGAAGCATGACGTAATGGGGGGGTGTTATCTCTTTTGTCGAAAATCAGCCGTTTTGGCTCGAACATTAAATGCCTCCAAATGGTATTTAATTAACTTCCCGGGGTGAAGAAACCCTTTTTGAGAACTCAGAGTGAGTAAATTGGCCATTTTCATGCACTTTTAACCATTCCATAAATCTTGTGTTTAGGGCCCCTGGAAGCATGAAAATCACTTTAAACATGCTAATTTTAGCTCTAACACTGATGATCCACCTACAAATGTGAACTGACGTTCAAAAATAAAACATTTGAAAACGGACCATTTTCCACATTTCTGAAGCATGACGTAATGGGGGGGTGTTATCTCTTTTGTCAAAAATCAGCTGTTTTTGCTTGAACATGAAATGCCTCCAAATAATATTTAATTCACTTTCCGAGCCCCTGGAAGCATGAAAATCACTTTAAACATGCTAATTTTAGCTCTAACACTGATGATCCACCTACAAATGTGAACTGACGTTCAAAAATAAAACATTTGAAAACGGACCATTTTCCACATTTCTGAAGCATGAAGTAATGGGGGGGTGTTATCTCTTTTGTCAAAAATCAGCCGTTTTGGCTCGAACATTAAATGCCTCCAAATAGTATTTAATTAACTTCCCGGGGTGAAGAAACCCTTTTTGAGAACTCAGAGTGAGTAAATTGGCCATTTTCATGGACTTTTAACCGTTCCATAATTCTTGTGTTTAGGGCCCCTGGAAGCATGAAAATCACTTTAAACATGCTAATTTTAGCTCTAACACTGATGATCCACCTACAAATGTGAACTGACGTTCAAAAATAAAACATTTGAAAACGGACCATTTTCCACATTTCTGAAGCATGACGTAATGGGGGGGTGTTATCTCTTTTGTCGAAAATCAGCCGTTTTAGCTCGAACATTAAATGCCTCCGAATGGTATTTAATTAACTTCCCGGGATGAAGAAACCTTTTTTGAGAACTCAGAGTGAGTAAATTGGCCATTTTCATGCACTTTTAACCATTTCATAAATCTTGTGTTTAGGGCCCCTGAAAGCATGAAAATCACTTTAAACATGCTAATTTTAGCTCTAACACTGATGATCCACCTACAAACGTGAACTGACGTTCAAAAATAAAACATTTGAAAACGGACCATTTTCCACATTTCTGAAGCATGACGTAATGGGGGGTGTTATCTCTTTTGTCAAAAATCAGCTGTTTTTGCTTGAACATTAAATGCCTCCAAATAGTATTCAATTCACTTCCCGAGCCCCTGGAAGCATGAAAATCACTTTAAACATGCTAATTTTAGCTCTAACACTGATGATCCACTTACAAATGTGAACTGACGTTCAAAAATAAAACATTTGAAAACTGACCATTTTCCACATTTCTGAAGCATGACGTAATGGGGTGGTGTTATCTCTTTTGTCGATAATCAGCCGTTTTGGCTCGAACATTAAATGCCTCCAAATGGTATTTAATTAACTTCCCGGGGTGAAGAAACCCTTTTTGAGAACTCAGAGTGAGTAAATTGGCCATTTTCATGGACTTTTAACCATTCCATAAATCTTGTGTTTAGGGCCCCTGGAAGCATGAAAATCACTTTAAACATGCTAATTTTAGCTCTAACACTGATGATCCACCTACAAATGTGAACTGACGTACAAAAATAAAACATTTGAAAACTGACCATTTTCCACATTTCTGAAGCATGACGTAATGGGGGGGGGTGTTATCTCTTTTGTCGAAAATCAGCCGTTTTTGCTCGAACATTAAATGCCTCCAAATGGTATTTAATTAACTTCCCGGGGTGAAAAAACCCTTTTTGAGAACTCAGAGTGAGTAAATTGGCCATTTTCATGCACTTTTAACCATTCCATAAATCTTGTGTTTAGGGCACCTGGACGCATTAAAATCACTTTAAACATGCTAATTTTAGCTCTAACACTGATGATCCACCTACAAATGTGAACTGACGTTCAAAAATAAAACATTTGAAAACGGACCATTTTCCACATTTCTATAGCATGAAGTAATGGGGGGGTGTTATCTCTTTTGTCAAAAATCAGCTATTTTTGCTTGAACATTAAATGCCTCCAAATAGTATTTAATTCACTTCCCGAGCCCCTGGAAGCATGAAAATCACTTTAAACATGCTAATTTTAGCTCTAACACTGATGATCCACCTACAAATGTGAACTGACGTTCAAAAATAAAACATTTGAAAACGGACCATTTTCCACATTTCTGAAGCATGACGTAATGGGGGGGGGTGTTATCTCTTTTGTCGAAAATCAGCCGTTTTGGCTCGAACATTAAATGCCTCCAAATGGTATTTAATTAACTTCCCGGGGTAAAGAAACCCTTTTTGAGAACTCAGAGTGAGTAAATTGGCCATTTTCATGGACTTTTAACCATTCCATAAATCTTGTGTTTAGGGCCCCTGGAAGCATGAAAATCACTTTAAACATGCTAATTTTAGCTCTAACACTGATGATCCACCTACAAATGTGAACTGACGTTCAAAAATAAAACATTTGAAAACGGACCATTTTCCACATTTCTGAAGCATGACGTAATGGGGGGGTGTTATCTCTTTTGTCGAAAATCAGCCGTTTTGGCTCGAACATTAAATGCCTCCAAATGGTATTTAATTAACCTCCCGGGGTGAAGAAACCCTTTTTGAGAACTCAGAGTGAGTAAATTGGCCATTTTCATGCACTTTTAACCATTCCATAAATCTTGTGTTTAGGGCCCCTGGAAGCATGACAATCACTTTAAACATGCTAATTTTAGCTCTAACACTGATGATCCACCTACAAATGTGAACTGACGTTCAAAAATAAAACATTTGAAAACGGACCATTTTCCACATTTCTGAAGCATGAAGTAATGGGGGGGTGTTATCTCTTTTCTCAAAAATCAGCTGTTTTTGCTTGAACATTAAATGCCTCCAAATAGTATTTAATTCACTTCCCGAGCCCCTGGAAGCATGAAAATCACTTTAAACATGCTAATTTTAGCTCTAACACTGATGATCCACCTACAAATGTGAACTGACGTTCAAAAATAAAACATTTGAAAACGGACCATTTTCCACATTTCTGAAGCATGACGTAATTGGGGGGTGTTATCTCTTTTGTCGAAAATCAGCCGTTTTGGCTCGAACATTAAATGCCTCCAAATGGTATTTAATTAACTTCCCGGGGTGAAGAAACCCTTTTTGAGAACTCAGAGTGAGTAAATTGGCCATTTTCATGCACTTTTAACCATTCCATAAATCTTGTGTTTAGGGCCCCTGGAAGCATGAAAATCACTTTAAACATGCTAATTTTAGCTCTAACACTGATGATCCACCTACAAATGTGAACTGACGTTCAAAAATAAAACATTTGAAAACGGACCATTTTCCACATTTCTGAAGCATGACGTAATGGGGGGGTGTTATCTCTTTTGTCGAAAATCCGCCGTTTTGGCTCGAACTTTAAATGCCTCCAAATGGTATTTAATTAACTTCCCGGGGTGAAGAAACCCTTTTTGAGAACTCAGAGTGAGTAAATTGGCCATTTTCATGCACTTTTAACCATTCCATAAATCTTGTGTTTAGGGCCCCTGGAAGCATGAAAATCACTTTAAACATGCTAATTTTAGCTCTAACACTGATGATCCACCTACAAATGTGAACTGACGTTCAAAAATAAAACATTTGAAAACGGACCATTTTCCACATTTCTGAAGCATGACGTAATGGGGGGGTGTTATCTCTTTTGTCGAAAATCAGCCGTTTTTGCTCGAACATTAAATGCCTCCAAATGGTATTTAATTAACTTCCCGAGCCCCTGGAAGCATGAAAATCACTTTAAACATGCTAATTTTAGCTCTAACACTGATGATCCACCTACAAATGTGAACTGACGTTCAAAAATATAAACATTTGAAAACGGACCATTTTCCACATTTCTGAAGCATGACGTAATTGGGGGGTGTTATCTCTTTTGTCAAAAATCAGCTGTTTTTGCTTGAACATTAAATGCCTCCAAATAGTATTTAATTCACTTCCCGAGCCCCTGGAAGCATGAAAATCACTTTAAACATGCTAATTTTAGCTCTTACACTGATATTCCACCTACAAATGTGAACTGACGTTCAAAAATAAAACATTTGAAAACGGACCATTTTCTACATTTCTGAAGCATGACGTAATGGGGGGGTGTTATCTCTTTTGTCGAAAATCAGCCGTTTTGGCTCGAACATTAAATGCCTCCAAATGGTATTTAATTAACTTCCCGGGGTGAAGAAACCCTTTTTGAGAACTCAGAGTGAGTAAATTGGCCATTTTCATGCACTTTTAACCATTCCATAAATCTTGTGTTTAGGGCCCCTGGAAGCATGAAAATCACTTTAAACATGCTAATTTTAGCTCTAACACTGATGATCCACCTACAAATGTGAACTGACGTTCAAAAATAAAACATTTGAAAACGGACCATTTTCCACATTTCTGAAGCATGACGTAATGGGGGGGTGTTATCTCTTTTGTCAAAAATCAGCTGTTTTTGCTTGAACATGAAATGCCTCCAAATAATATTTAATTCACTTTCCGAGCCCCTGGAAGCATGAAAATCACTTTAAACATGCTAATTTTAGCTCTAACACTGATGATCCACCTACAAATGTGAACTGACGTTCAAAAATAAAACATTTGAAAACGGACCATTTTCCACATTTCTGAAGCATGAAGTAATGGGGGGGTGTTATCTCTTTTGTCAAAAATCAGCCGTTTTGGCTCGAACATTAAATGCCTCCAAATAGTATTTAATTAACTTCCCGGGGTGAAGAAACCCTTTTTGAGAACTCAGAGTGAGTAAATTGGCCATTTTCATGGACTTTTAACCGTTCCATAATTCTTGTGTTTAGGGCCCCTGGAAGCATGAAAATCACTTTAAACATGCTAATTTTAGCTCTAACACTGATGATCCACCTACAAATGTGAACTGACGTTCAAAAATAAAACATTTGAAAACGGACCATTTTCCACATTTCTGAAGCATGACGTAATGGGGGGGTGTTATCTCTTTTGTCGAAAATCAGCCGTTTTAGCTCGAACATTAAATGCCTCCGAATGGTATTTAATTAACTTCCCGGGATGAAGAAACCTTTTTTGAGAACTCAGAGTGAGTAAATTGGCCATTTTCATGCACTTTTAACCATTTCATAAATCTTGTGTTTAGGGCCCCTGAAAGCATGAAAATCACTTTAAACATGCTAATTTTAGCTCTAACACTGATGATCCACCTACAAACGTGAACTGACGTTCAAAAATAAAACATTTGAAAACGGACCATTTTCCACATTTCTGAAGCATGACGTAATGGGGGGGTGTTATCTCTTTTGTCAAAAATCAGCTGTTTTTGCTTGAACATTAAATGCCTCCAAATAGTATTCAATTCACTTCCCGAGCCCCTGGAAGCATGAAAATCACTTTAAACATGCTAATTTTAGCTCTAACACTGATGATCCACTTACAAATGTGAACTGACGTTCAAAAATAAAACATTTGAAAACGGACCATTTTCCACATTTCTGAAGCATGACGTAATGGGGTGGTGTTATCTCTTTTGTCGAAAATCAGCCGTTTTGGCTCGAACATTAAATGCCTCCAAATGGTATTTAATTAACTTCCCGGGGTGAAGAAACCCTTTTTGAGAACTCAGAGTGAGTAAATTGGCCATTTTCATGGACTTTTAACCATTCCATAAATCTTGTGTTTAGGGCCCCTGGAAGCATGAAAATCACTTTAAACATGCTAATTTTAGCTCTAACACTGATGATCCACCTACAAATGTGAACTGACGTTCAAAAATAAAACATTTGAAAACGGACCATTTTCCACATTTCTATAGCATGAAGTAATGGGGGGGTGTTATCTCTTTTGTCAAAAATCAGCTATTTTTGCTTGAACATTAAATGCCTCCAAATAGTATTTAATTCACTTCCCGAGCCCCTGGAAGCATGAAAATCACTTTAAACATGCTAATTTTAGCTCTAACACTGATGATCCACCTACAAATGTGAACTGACGTTCAAAAATAAAACATTTGAAAACGGACCATTTTCCACATTTCTGAAGCATGACGTAATGGGGGGGGGTGTTATCTCTTTTGTCGAAAATCAGCCGTTTTGGCTCGAACATTAAATGCCTCCAAATGGTATTTAATTAACTTCCCGGGGTGAAGAAACCCTTTTTGAGAACTCAGAGTGAGTAAATTGGCCATTTTCATGGACTTTTAACCATTCCATAAATCTTGTGTTTAGGGCCCCTGGAAGCATGAAAATCACTTTAAACATGCTAATTTTAGCTCTAACACTGATGATCCACCTACAAATGTGAACTGACGTTCAAAAATAAAACATTTGAAAACGGACCATTTTCCACATTTCTGAAGCATGACGTAATGGGGGGGTGTTATCTCTTTTGTCGAAAATCAGCCGTTTTGGCTCGAACATTAAATGCCTCCAAATGGTATTTAATTAACCTCCCGGGGTGAAGAAACCCTTTTTGAGAACTCAGAGTGAGTAAATTGGCCATTTTCATGCACTTTTAACCATTCCATAAATCTTGTGTTTAGGGCCCCTGGAAGCATGACAATCACTTTAAACATGCTAATTTTAGCTCTAACACTGATGATCCACTTACAAATGTGAACTGACGTTCAAAAATAAAACATTTGAAAACGGACCATTTTCCACATTTCTGAAGCATGACGTAATGGGGTGGTGTTATCTCTTTTGTCGAAAATCAGCCGTTTTGGCTCGAACATTAAATGCCTCCAAATGGTATTTAATTAACTTCCCGGGGTGAAGAAACCCTTTTTGAGAACTCAGAGTGAGTAAATTGGCCATTTTCATGGACTTTTAACCATTCCATAAATCTTGTGTTTAGGGCCCCTGGAAGCATGAAAATCACTTTAAACATGCTAATTTTAGCTCTAACACTGATGATCCACCTACAAATGTGAACTGACGTTCAAAAATAAAACATTTGAAAACGGACCATTTTCCACATTTCTATAGCATGAAGTAATGGGGGGGTGTTATCTCTTTTGTCAAAAATCAGCTATTTTTGCTTGAACATTAAATGCCTCCAAATAGTATTTAATTCACTTCCCGAGCCCCTGGAAGCATGAAAATCACTTTAAACATGCTAATTTTAGCTCTAACACTGATGATCCACCTACAAATGTGAACTGACGTTCAAAAATAAAACATTTGAAAACGGACCATTTTCCACATTTCTGAAGCATGACGTAATGGGGGGGGGTGTTATCTCTTTTGTCGAAAATCAGCCGTTTTGGCTCGAACATTAAATGCCTCCAAATGGTATTTAATTAACTTCCCGGGGTGAAGAAACCCTTTTTGAGAACTCAGAGTGAGTAAATTGGCCATTTTCATGCACTTTTAACCATTCCATAAATCTTGTGTTTAGGGCCCCTGGAAGCATGAAAATCACTTTAAACATGCTAATTTTAGCTCTAACACTGATGATCCACCTACAAATGTGAACTGACGTTCAAAAATAAAACATTTGAAAACGGACCATTTTCCACATTTCTGAAGCATGACGTAATGGGGGGGTGTTATCTCTTTTGTCGAAAATCAGCCGTTTTTGCTCGAACATTAAATGCCTCCAAATGGTATTTAATTAACTTCCCGAGCCCCTGGAAGCATGAAAATCACTTTAAACATGCTAATTTTAGCTCTAACACTGATGATCCACCTACAAATGTGAACTGACGTTCAAAAATAAAACATTTGAAAACGGACCATTTTCCACATTTCTGAAGCATGACGTAATTGGGGGGTGTTATCTCTTTTGTCAAAAATCAGCTGTTTTTGCTTGAACATTAAATGCCTCCAAATAGTATTTAATTCACTTCCCGAGCCCCTGGAAGCATGAAAATCACTTTAAACATGCTAATTTTAGCTCTTACACTGATGATCCACCTACAAATGTGAACTGACGTTCAAAAATAAAACATTTGAAAACGGACCATTTTCTACATTTCTGAAGCATGACGTAATGGGGGGGTGTTATCTCTTTTGTCGAAAATCAGCCGTTTTGGCTCGAACATTAAATGCCTCCAAATGGTATTTAATTAACTTCCCGGGGTGAAGAAACCCTTTTTGAGAACTCAGAGTGAGTAAATTGGCCATTTTCATGCACTTTTAACCATTCCATAAATCTTGTGTTTAGGGCCCCTGGAAGCATGAAAATCACTTTAAACATGCTAATTTTAGCTCTAACACTGATGATCCACCTACAAATGTGAACTGACGTTCAAAAATAAAACATTTGAAAACGGACCATTTTCCACATTTCTGAAGCATGACGTAATGGGGGGGTGTTATCTCTTTTGTCAAAAATCAGCTGTTTTTGCTTGAACATGAAATGCCTCCAAATAATATTTAATTCACTTTCCGAGCCCCTGGAAGCATGAAAATCACTTTAAACATGCTAATTTTAGCTCTAACACTGATGATCCACCTACAAATGTGAACTGACGTTCAAAAATAAAACATTTGAAAACGGACCATTTTCCACATTTCTGAAGCATGAAGTAATGGGGGGGTGTTATCTCTTTTGTCAAAAATCAGCCGTTTTGGCTCGAACATTAAATGCCTCCAAATAGTATTTAATTAACTTCCCGGGGTGAAGAAACCCTTTTTGAGAACTCAGAGTGAGTAAATTGGCCATTTTCATGGACTTTTAACCGTTCCATAATTCTTGTGTTTAGGGCCCCTGGAAGCATGAAAATCACTTTAAACATGCTAATTTTAGCTCTAACACTGATGATCCACCTACAAATGTGAACTGACGTTCAAAAATAAAACATTTGAAAACGGACCATTTTCCACATTTCTGAAGCATGACGTAATGGGGGGGTGTTATCTCTTTTGTCGAAAATCAGCCGTTTTAGCTCGAACATTAAATGCCTCCGAATGGTATTTAATTAACTTCCCGGGATGAAGAAACCTTTTTTGAGAACTCAGAGTGAGTAAATTGGCCATTTTCATGCACTTTTAACCATTTCATAAATCTTGTGTTTAGGGCCCCTGAAAGCATGAAAATCACTTTAAACATGCTAATTTTAGCTCTAACACTGATGATCCACCTACAAACGTGAACTGACGTTCAAAAATAAAACATTTGAAAACGGACCATTTTCCACATTTCTGAAGCATGACGTAATGGGGGGGTGTTATCTCTTTTGTCAAAAATCAGCTGTTTTTGCTTGAACATTAAATGCCTCCAAATAGTATTCAATTCACTTCCCGAGCCCCTGGAAGCATGAAAATCACTTTAAACATGCTAATTTTAGCTCTAACACTGATGATCCACTTACAAATGTGAACTGACGTTCAAAAATAAAACATTTGAAAACGGACCATTTTCCACATTTCTGAAGCATGACGTAATGGGGTGGTGTTATCTCTTTTGTCGAAAATCAGCCGTTTTGGCTCGAACATTAAATGCCTCCAAATGGTATTTAATTAACTTCCCGGGGTGAAGAAACCCTTTTTGAGAACTCAGAGTGAGTAAATTGGCCATTTTCATGGACTTTTAACCATTCCATAAATCTTGTGTTTAGGGCCCCTGGAAGCATGAAAATCACTTTAAACATGCTAATTTTAGCTCTAACACTGATGATCCACCTACAAATGTGAACTGACGTTCAAAAATAAAACATTTGAAAACGGACCATTTTCCACATTTCTATAGCATGAAGTAATGGGGGGGTGTTATCTCTTTTGTCAAAAATCAGCTATTTTTGCTTGAACATTAAAATCCTCCAAATAGTATTTAATTCACTTCCCGAGCCCCTGGAAGCATGAAAATCACTTTAAACATGCTAATTTTAGCTCTAACACTGATGATCCACCTACAAATGTGAACTGACGTTCAAAAATAAAACATTTGAAAACGGACCATTTTCCACATTTCTGAAGCATGACGTAATGGGGGGGGGTGTTATCTCTTTTGTCGAAAATCAGCCGTTTTGGCTCGAACATTAAATGCCTCCAAATGGTATTTAATTAACTTCCCGGGGTGAAGAAACCCTTTTTGAGAACTCAGAGTGAGTAAATTGGCCATTTTCATGGACTTTTAACCATTCCATAAATCTTGTGTTTAGGGCCCCTGGAAGCATGAAAATCACTTTAAACATGCTAATTTTAGCTCTAACACTGATGATCCACCTACAAATGTGAACTGACGTTCAAAAATAAAACATTTGAAAACGGACCATTTTCCACATTTCTGAAGCATGACGTAATGGGGGGGTGTTATCTCTTTTGTCGAAAATCAGCCGTTTTGGCTCGAACATTAAATGCCTCCAAATGGTATTTAATTAACCTCCCGGGGTGAAGAAACCCTTTTTGAGAACTCAGAGTGAGTAAATTGGCCATTTTCATGCACTTTTAACCATTCCATAAATCTTGTGTTTAGGGCCCCTGGAAGCATGACAATCACTTTAAACATGCTAATTTTAGCTCTAACACTGATGATCCACTTACAAATGTGAACTGACGTTCAAAAATAAAACATTTGAAAACGGACCATTTTCCACATTTCTGAAGCATGACGTAATGGGGTGGTGTTATCTCTTTTGTCGAAAATCAGCCGTTTTGGCTCGAACATTAAATGCCTCCAAATGGTATTTAATTAACTTCCCGGGGTGAAGAAACCCTTTTTGAGAACTCAGAGTGAGTAAATTGGCCATTTTCATGGACTTTTAACCATTCCATAAATCTTGTGTTTAGGGCCCCTGGAAGCATGAAAATCACTTTAAACATGCTAATTTTAGCTCTAACACTGATGATCCACCTACAAATGTGAACTGACGTTCAAAAATAAAACATTTGAAAACGGACCATTTTCCACATTTCTATAGCATGAAGTAATGGGGGGGTGTTATCTCTTTTGTCAAAAATCAGCTATTTTTGCTTGAACATTAAATGCCTCCAAATAGTATTTAATTCACTTCCCGAGCCCCTGGAAGCATGAAAATCACTTTAAACATGCTAATTTTAGCTCTAACACTGATGATCCACCTACAAATGTGAACTGACGTTCAAAAATAAAACATTTGAAAACGGACCATTTTCCACATTTCTGAAGCATGACGTAATGGGGGGGGGTGTTATCTCTTTTGTCGAAAATCAGCCGTTTTGGCTCGAACATTAAATGCCTCCAAATGGTATTTAATTAACTTCCCGGGGTGAAGAAACCCTTTTTGAGAACTCAGAGTGAGTAAATTGGCCATTTTCATGCACTTTTAACCATTCCATAAATCTTGTGTTTAGGGCCCCTGGAAGCATGAAAATCACTTTAAACATGCTAATTTTAGCTCTAACACTGATGATCCACCTACAAATGTGAACTGACGTTCAAAAATAAAACATTTGAAAACGGACCATTTTCCACATTTCTGAAGCATGACGTAATGGGGGGGTGTTATCTCTTTTGTCGAAAATCAGCCGTTTTTGCTCGAACATTAAATGCCTCCAAATGGTATTTAATTAACTTCCGAGCCCCTGGAAGCATGAAAATCACTTTAAACATGCTAATTTTAGCTCTAACACTGATGATCCACCTACAAATGTGAACTGACGTTCAAAAATAAAACATTTGAAAACGGACCATTTTCCACATTTCTGAAGCATGACGTAATTGGGGGGTGTTATCTCTTTTGTCAAAAATCAGCTGTTTTTGCTTGAACATTAAATGCCTCCAAATAGTATTTAATTCACTTCCCGAGCCCTGGAAGCATGAAAATCTCACTTTAAACATGCTAATTTTAGCTCTTACACTGATGATCCACCTACAAATGTGAACTGACGTTCAAAAATAAAACATTTGAAAACGGACCATTTTCTACATTTCTGAAGCATGACGTAATGGGGGGGTGTTATCTCTTTTGTCGAAAATCAGCCGTTTTGGCTCGAACATTAAATGCCTCCAAATGGTATTTAATTAACTTCCCGGGGTGAAGAAACCCTTTTTGAGAACTCAGAGTGAGTAAATTGGCCATTTTCATGCACTTTTAACCATTCCATAAATCTTGTGTTTAGGGCCCCTGGAAGCATGAAAATCACTTTAAACATGCTAATTTTAGCTCTAACACTGATGATCCACCTACAAATGTGAACTGACGTTCAAAAATAAAACATTTGAAAACGGACCATTTTCCACATTTCTGAAGCATGACGTAATGGGGGGGTGTTATCTCTTTTGTCAAAAATCAGCTGTTTTTGCTTGAACATGAAATGCCTCCAAATAATATTTAATTCACTTTCCGAGCCCCTGGAAGCATGAAAATCACTTTAAACATGCTAATTTTAGCTCTAACACTGATGATCCACCTACAAATGTGAACTGACGTTCAAAAATAAAACATTTGAAAACGGACCATTTTCCACATTTCTGAAGCATGAAGTAATGGGGGGGTGTTATCTCTTTTGTCAAAAATCAGCCGTTTTGGCTCGAACATTAAATGCCTCCAAATAGTATTTAATTAACTTCCCGGGGTGAAGAAACCCTTTTTGAGAACTCAGAGTGAGTAAATTGGCCATTTTCATGGACTTTTAACCGTTCCATAATTCTTGTGTTTAGGGCCCCTGGAAGCATGAAAATCACTTTAAACATGCTAATTTTAGCTCTAACACTGATGATCCACCTACAAATGTGAACTGACGTTCAAAAATAAAACATTTGAAAACGGACCATTTTCCACATTTCTGAAGCATGACGTAATGGGGGGGTGTTATCTCTTTTGTCGAAAATCAGCCGTTTTAGCTCGAACATTAAATGCCTCCGAATGGTATTTAATTAACTTCCCGGGATGAAGAAACCTTTTTTGAGAACTCAGAGTGAGTAAATTGGCCATTTTCATGCACTTTTAACCATTTCATAAATCTTGTGTTTAGGGCCCCTGAAAGCATGAAAATCACTTTAAACATGCTAATTTTAGCTCTAACACTGATGATCCACCTACAAACGTGAACTGACGTTCAAAAATAAAACATTTGAAAACGGACCATTTTCCACATTTCTGAAGCATGACGTAATGGGGGGGTGTTATCTCTTTTGTCAAAAATCAGCTGTTTTTGCTTGAACATTAAATGCCTCCAAATAGTATTCAATTCACTTCCCGAGCCCCTGGAAGCATGAAAATCACTTTAAACATGCTAATTTTAGCTCTAACACTGATGATCCACTTACAAATGTGAACTGACGTTCAAAAATAAAACATTTGAAAACGGACCATTTTCCACATTTCTGAAGCATGACGTAATGGGGTGGTGTTATCTCTTTTGTCGAAAATCAGCCGTTTTGGCTCGAACATTAAATGCCTCCAAATGGTATTTAATTAACTTCCCGGGGTGAAGAAACCCTTTTTGAGAACTCAGAGTGAGTAAATTGGCCATTTTCATGGACTTTTAACCATTCCATAAATCTTGTGTTTAGGGCCCCTGGAAGCATGAAAATCACTTTAAACATGCTAATTTTAGCTCTAACACTGATGATCCACCTACAAATGTGAACTGACGTTCAAAAATAAAACATTTGAAAACGGACCATTTTCCACATTTCTATAGCATGAAGTAATGGGGGGGTGTTATCTCTTTTGTCAAAAATCAGCTATTTTTGCTTGAACATTAAATGCCTCCAAATAGTATTTAATTCACTTCCCGAGCCCCTGGAAGCATGAAAATCACTTTAAACATGCTAATTTTAGCTCTAACACTGATGATCCACCTACAAATGTGAACTGACGTTCAAAAATAAAACATTTGAAAACGGACCATTTTCCACATTTCTGAAGCATGACGTAATGGGGGGGGGTGTTATCTCTTTTGTCGAAAATCAGCCGTTTTGGCTCGAACATTAAATGCCTCCAAATGGTATTTAATTAACTTCCCGGGGTGAAGAAACCCTTTTTGAGAACTCAGAGTGAGTAAATTGGCCATTTTCATGGACTTTTAACCATTCCATAAATCTTGTGTTTAGGGCCCCTGGAAGCATGAAAATCACTTTAAACATGCTAATTTTAGCTCTAACACTGATGATCCACCTACAAATGTGAACTGACGTTCAAAAATAAAACATTTGAAAACGGACCATTTTCCACATTTCTGAAGCATGACGTAATGGGGGGGTGTTATCTCTTTTGTCGAAAATCAGCCGTTTTGGCTCGAACATTAAATGCCTCCAAATGGTATTTAATTAACCTCCCGGGGTGAAGAAACCCTTTTTGAGAACTCAGAGTGAGTAAATTGGCCATTTTCATGCACTTTTAACCATTCCATAAATCTTGTGTTTAGGGCCCCTGGAAGCATGACAATCACTTTAAACATGCTAATTTTAGCTCTAACACTGATGATCCACTTACAAATGTGAACTGACGTTCAAAAATAAAACATTTGAAAACGGACCATTTTCCACATTTCTGAAGCATGACGTAATGGGGTGGTGTTATCTCTTTTGTCGAAAATCAGCCGTTTTGGCTCGAACATTAAATGCCTCCAAATGGTATTTAATTAACTTCCCGGGGTGAAGAAACCCTTTTTGAGAACTCAGAGTGAGTAAATTGGCCATTTTCATGGACTTTTAACCATTCCATAAATCTTGTGTTTAGGGCCCCTGGAAGCATGAAAATCACTTTAAACATGCTAATTTTAGCTCTAACACTGATGATCCACCTACAAATGTGAACTGACGTTCAAAAATAAAACATTTGAAAACGGACCATTTTCCACATTTCTATAGCATGAAGTAATGGGGGGGTGTTATCTCTTTTGTCAAAAATCAGCTATTTTTGCTTGAACATTAAATGCCTCCAAATAGTATTTAATTCACTTCCCGAGCCCCTGGAAGCATGAAAATCACTTTAAACATGCTAATTTTAGCTCTAACACTGATGATCCACCTACAAATGTGAACTGACGTTCAAAAATAAAACATTTGAAAACGGACCATTTTCCACATTTCTGAAGCATGACGTAATGGGGGGGGGTGTTATCTCTTTTGTCGAAAATCAGCCGTTTTGGCTCGAACATTAAATGCCTCCAAATGGTATTTAATTAACTTCCCGGGGTGAAGAAACCCTTTTTGAGAACTCAGAGTGAGTAAATTGGCCATTTTCATGGACTTTTAACCATTCCATAAATCTTGTGTTTAGGGCCCCTGGAAGCATGAAAATCACTTTAAACATGCTAATTTTAGCTCTAACACTGATGATCCACCTACAAATGTGAACTGACGTTCAAAAATAAAACATTTGAAAACGGACCATTTTCCACATTTCTGAAGCATGACGTAATGGGGGGGTGTTATCTCTTTTGTCGAAAATCAGCCGTTTTGGCTCGAACATTAAATGCCTCCAAATGGTATTTAATTAACCTCCCGGGGTGAAGAAACCCCTGTTTGAGAACTCAGAGTGAGTAAATTGGCCATTTTCATGCACTTTTAACCATTCCATAAATCTTGTGTTTAGGGCCCCTGGAAGCATGACAATCACTTTAAACATGCTAATTTTAGCTCTAACACTGATGATCCACCTACAAATGTGAACTGACGTTCAAAAATAAAACATTTGAAAACGGACCATTTTCCACATTTCTGAAGCATGAAGTAATGGGGGGGTGTTATCTCTTTTCTCAAAAATCAGCTGTTTTTGCTTGAACATTAAATGCCTCCAAATAGTATTTAATTCACTTCCCGAGCCCCTGGAAGCATGAAAATCACTTTAAACATGCTAATTTTAGCTCTAACACTGATGATCCACCTACAAATGTGAACTGACGTTCAAAAATAAAACATTTGAAAACGGACCATTTTCCACATTTCTGAAGCATGACGTAATTGGGGGGTGTTATCTCTTTTGTCGAAAATCAGCCGTTTTGGCTCGAACATTAAATGCCTCCAAATGGTATTTAATTAACTTCCCGGGGTGAAGAAACCCTTTTTGAGAACTCAGAGTGAGTAAATTGGCCATTTTCATGCACTTTTAACCATTCCATAAATCTTGTGTTTAGGGCCCCTGGAAGCATGAAAATCACTTTAAACATGCTAATTTTAGCTCTAACACTGATGATCCACCTACAAATGTGAACTGACGTTCAAAAATAAAACATTTGAAAACGGACCATTTTCCACATTTCTGAAGCATGACGTAATGGGGGGGTGTTATCTCTTTTGTCGAAAATCAGCCGTTTTGGCTCGAACTTTAAATGCCTCCAAATGGTATTTAATTAACTTCCCGGGGTGAAGAAACCCTTTTTGAGAACTCAGAGTGAGTAAATTGGCCATTTTCATGCACTTTTAACCATTCCATAAATCTTGTGTTTAGGGCCCCTGGAAGCATGAAAATCACTTTAAACATGCTAATTTTAGCTCTAACACTGATGATCCACCTACAAATGTGAACTGACGTTCAAAAATAAAACATTTGAAAACGGACCATTTTCCACATTTCTGAAGCATGACGTAATGGGGGGGTGTTATCTCTTTTGTCGAAAATCAGCCGTTTTTGCTCGAACATTAAATGCCTCCAAATGGTATTTAATTAACTTCCCGAGCCCCTGGAAGCATGAAAATCACTTTAAACATGCTAATTTTAGCTCTAACACTGATGATCCACCTACAAATGTGAACTGACGTTCAAAAATAAAACATTTGAAAACGGACCATTTTCCACATTTCTGAAGCATGACGTAATTGGGGGGTGTTATCTCTTTTGTCAAAAATCAGCTGTTTTTGCTTGAACATTAAATGCCTCCAAATAGTATTTAATTCACTTCCCGAGCCCCTGGAAGCATGAAAATCACTTTAAACATGCTAATTTTAGCTCTTACACTGATGATCCACCTACAAATGTGAACTGACGTTCAAAAATAAAACATTTGAAAACGGACCATTTTCTACATTTCTGAAGCATGACGTAATGGGGGGGTGTTATCTCTTTTGTCGAAAATCAGCCGTTTTGGCTCGAACATTAAATGCCTCCAAATGGTATTTAATTAACTTCCCGGGGTGAAGAAACCTTTTTTGAGAACTCAGAGTGAGTAAATTGGCCATTTTCATGCACTTTTAACCATTTCATAAATCTTGTGTTTAGGGCCCCTGAAAGCATGAAAATCACTTTAAACATGCTAATTTTAGCTCTAACACTGATGATCCACCTACAAATGTGAACTGACGTTCAAAAATAAAACATTTGAAAACTGACCATTTTCCACATTTCTGAAGCATGACGTAATTGGGGGGTGTTATCTCTTTTGTCAAAAATCAGCTGTTTTTGCTTGAACATTAAATGCCTCCAAATAGTATTTAATTCACTTCCCGAGCCCCTGGAAGCATGAAAATCACTTTAAACATGCTAATTTTAGCTCTTACACTGATGATCCACCTACAAATGTGAACTGACGTTCAAAAATAAAACATTTGAAAACGGACCATTTTCTACATTTCTGAAGCATGACGTAATGGGGGGGTGTTATCTCTTTTGTCGAAAATCAGCCGTTTTGGCTCGAACATTAAATGCCTCCAAATGGTATTTAATTAACTTCCCGGGGTGAAGAAACCCTTTTTGAGAACTCAGAGTGAGTAAATTGGCCATTTTCATGCACTTTTAACCATTCCATAAATCTTGTGTTTAGGGCCCCTGGAAGCATGAAAATCACTTTAAACATGCTAATTTTAGCTCTAACACTGATGATCCACCTACAAATGTGAACTGACGTTCAAAAATAAAACATTTGAAAACGGACCATTTTCCACATTTCTGAAGCATGACGTAATGGGGGGGTGTTATCTCTTTTGTCAAAAATCAGCTGTTTTTGCTTGAACATGAAATGCCTCCAAATAATATTTAATTCACTTTCCGAGCCCCTGGAAGCATGAAAATCACTTTAAACATGCTAATTTTAGCTCTAACACTGATGATCCACCTACAAATGTGAACTGACGTTCAAAAATAAAACATTTGAAAACGGACCATTTTCCACATTTCTGAAGCATGAAGTAATGGGGGGGTGTTATCTCTTTTGTCAAAAATCAGCCGTTTTGGCTCGAACATTAAATGCCTCCAAATAGTATTTAATTAACTTCCCGGGGTGAAGAAACCCTTTTTGAGAACTCAGAGTGAGTAAATTGGCCATTTTCATGGACTTTTAACCGTTCCATAATTCTTGTGTTTAGGGCCCCTGGAAGCATGAAAATCACTTTAAACATGCTAATTTTAGCTCTAACACTGATGATCCACCTACAAATGTGAACTGACGTTCAAAAATAAAACATTTGAAAACGGACCATTTTCCACATTTCTGAAGCATGGCGTAATGGGGGGGTGTTATCTCTTTTGTCGAAAATCAGCCGTTTTAGCTCGAACATTAAATGCCTCCGAATGGTATTTAATTAACTTCCCGGGATGAAGAAACCTTTTTTGAGAACTCAGAGTGAGTAAATTGGCCATTTTCATGCACTTTTAACCATTTCATAAATCTTGTGTTTAGGGCCCCTGAAAGCATGAAAATCACTTTAAACATGCTAATTTTAGCTCTAACACTGATGATCCACCTACAAATGTGAACTGACGTTCAAAAATAAAACATTTGAAAACGGACCATTTTCCACATTTCTGAAGCATGACGTAATGGGGGGGTGTTATCTCTTTTGTCAAAAATCAGCTGTTTTTGCTTGAACATTAAAAGCCTCCAAATAGTATTCAATTCACTTCCCGAGCCCCTGGAAGCATGAAAATCACTTTAAACATGCTAATTTTAGCTCTAACACTGATGATCCACTTACAAATGTGAACTGACGTTCAAAAATAAAACATTTGAAAACGGACCATTTTCCACATTTCTGAAGCATGACGTAATGGGGTGGTGTTATCTCTTTTGTCGAAAATCAGCCGTTTTGGCTCGAACATTAAATGCCTCCAAATGGTATTTAATTAACTTCCCGGGGTGAAGAAACCCTTTTTGAGAACTCAGAGTGAGTAAATTGGCCATTTTCATGGACTTTTAACCATTCCATAAATCTTGTGTTTAGGGCCCCTGGAAGCATGAAAATCACTTTAAACATGCTAATTTTAGCTCTAACACTGATGATCCACCTACAAATGTGAACTGACGTACAAAAATAAAACATTTGAAAACTGACCATTTTCCACATTTCTGAAGCATGACGTAATGGGGGGGGTGTTATCTCTTTTGTCGAAAATCAGCCGTTTTTGCTCGAACATTAAATGCCTCCAAATGGTATTTAATTAACTTCCCGGGGTGAAAAAACCCTTTTTGAGAACTCAGAGTGAGTAAATTGGCCATTTTCATGCACTTTTAACCATTCCATAAATCTTGTGTTTAGGGCACCTGGACGCATTAAAATCACTTTAAACATGCTAATTTTAGCTCTAACACTGATGATCCACCTACAAATGTGAACTGACGTTCAAAAATAAAACATTTGAAAACGGACCATTTTCCACATTTCTATAGCATGAAGTAATGGGGGGGTGTTATCTCTTTTGTCAAAAATCAGCTATTTTTGCTTGAACATTAAATGCCTCCAAATAGTATTTAATTCACTTCCCGAGCCCCTGGAAGCATGAAAATCACTTTAAACATGCTAATTTTAGCTCTAACACTGATGATCCACCTACAAATGTGAACTGACGTTCAAAAATAAAACATTTGAAAACGGACCATTTTCCACATTTCTGAAGCATGACGTAATGGGGGGGGTGTTATCTCTTTTGTCGAAAATCAGCCGTTTTGGCTCGAACATTAAATGCCTCCAAATGGTATTTAATTAACTTCCCGGGGTGAAGAAACCCTTTTTGAGAACTCAGAGTGAGTAAATTGGCCATTTTCATGGACTTTTAACCATTCCATAAATCTTGTGTTTAGGGCCCCTGGAAGCATGAAAATCACTTTAAACATGCTAATTTTAGCTCTAACACTGATGATCCACCTACAAATGTGAACTGACGTTCAAAAATAAAACATTTGAAAACGGACCATTTTCCACATTTCTGAAGCATGACGTAATGGGGGGGTGTTATCTCTTTTGTCGAAAGACAGCCGTTTTGGCTCGAACATTAAATGCCTCCAAATGGTATTTAATTAACCTCCCGGGGTGAAGAAACCCTTTTTGAGAACTCAGAGTGAGTAAATTGGCCATTTTCATGCACTTTTAACCATTCCATAAATCTTGTGTTTAGGGCCCCTGGAAGCATGACAATCACTTTAAACATGCTAATTTTAGCTCTAACACTGATGATCCACCTACAAATGTGAACTGACGTTCAAAAATAAAACATTTGAAAATGGACCATTTTCCACATTTCTGAAGCATGAAGTAATGGGGGGGTGTTATCTCTTTTCTCAAAAATCAGCTGTTTTTGCTTGAACATTAAATGCCTCCAAATAGTATTTAATTCACTTCCCGAGCCCCTGGAAGCATGGAAATCACTTTAAACATGCTAATTTTAGCTCTAACACTGATGATCCACCTACAAATGTGAACTGACGTTCAAAAATAAAACATTTGAAAACGGACCATTTTCCACATTTCTGAAGCATGACCTAATTGGGGGGTGTTATCTCTTTTGTCGAAAATCAGCCGTTTTGGCTCGAACATTAAATGCCTCCAAATGGTATTTAATTAACTTCCCGGGGTGAAGAAACCCTTTTTGAGAACTCAGTGAGTAAATTGGCCATTTTCATGCACTTTTAACCATTCCATAAATCTTGTGTTTAGGGCCCCTGGAAGCATGAAAATCACTTTAAACATGCTAATTTTAGCTCTAACACTGATGATCCACCTACAAATGTGAACTGACGTTCAAAAATAAAACATTTGAAAACGGACCATTTTCCACATTTCTGAAGCATGACGTAATGGGGGGGTGTTATCTCTTTTGTCGAAAATCAGCCGTTTTGGCTCGAACTTTAAATGCCTCCAAATGGTATTTAATTAACTTCCCGGGGTGAAGAAACCCTTTTTGAGAACTCAGAGTGAGTAAATTGGCCATTTTCATGCACTTTTAACCATTCCATAAATCTTGTGTTTAGGGCCCCTGGAAGCATGAAAATCACTTTAAACATGCTAATTTTAGCTCTAACACTGATGATCCACCTACAAATGTGAACTGACGTTCAAAAATAAAACATTTGAAAACGGACCATTTTCCACATTTCTATAGCATGAAGTAATGGGGGGGTGTTATCTCTTTTGTCAAAAATCAGCTATTTTTGCTTGAACATTAAATGCCTCCAAATAGTATTTAATTCACTTCCCGAGCCCCTGGAAGCATGAAAATCACTTTAAACATGCTAATTTTAGCTCTAACACTGATGATCCACCTACAAATGTGAACTGACGTTCAAAAATAAAACATTTGAAAACGGACCATTTTCCACATTTCTGAAGCATGACGTAATGGGGGGGGGTGTTATCTCTTTTGTCGAAAATCAGCCGTTTTGGCTCGAACATTAAATGCCTCCAAATGGTATTTAATTAACTTCCCGGGGTGAAGAAACCCTTTTTGAGAACTCAGAGTGAGTAAATTGGCCATTTTCATGGACTTTTAACCATTCCATAAATCTTGTGTTTAGGGCCCCTGGAAGCATGAAAATCACTTTAAACATGCTAATTTTAGCTCTAACACTGATGATCCACCTACAAATGTGAACTGACGTTCAAAAATAAAACATTTGAAAACGGACCATTTTCCACATTTCTGAAGCATGACGTAATGGGGGGGTGTTATCTCTTTTGTCGAAAATCAGCCGTTTTGGCTCGAACATTAAATGCCTCCAAATGGTATTTAATTAACCTCCCGGGGTGAAGAAACCCCTGTTTGAGAACTCAGAGTGAGTAAATTGGCCATTTTCATGCACTTTTAACCATTCCATAAATCTTGTGTTTAGGGCCCCTGGAAGCATGACAATCACTTTAAACATGCTAATTTTAGCTCTAACACTGATGATCCACCTACAAATGTGAACTGACGTTCAAAAATAAAACATTTGAAAACGGACCATTTTCCACATTTCTGAAGCATGAAGTAATGGGGGGGTGTTATCTCTTTTCTCAAAAATCAGCTGTTTTTGCTTGAACATTAAATGCCTCCAAATAGTATTTAATTCACTTCCCGAGCCCCTGGAAGCATGAAAATCACTTTAAACATGCTAATTTTAGCTCTAACACTGATGATCCACCTACAAATGTGAACTGACGTTCAAAAATAAAACATTTGAAAACGGACCATTTTCCACATTTCTGAAGCATGACGTAATTGGGGGGCGTTATCTCTTTTGTCGAAAATCAGCCGTTTTGGCTCGAACATTAAATGCCTCCAAATGGTATTTAATTAACTTCCCGGGGTGAAGAAACCCTTTTTGAGAACTCAGAGTGAGTAAATTGGCCATTTTCATGCACTTTTAACCATTCCATAAATCTTGT
Organism: Lissotriton vulgaris; assembly: GCF_964263255.1. Classification (NCBI taxonomy): domain Eukaryota; kingdom Metazoa; phylum Chordata; class Amphibia; order Caudata; family Salamandridae; genus Lissotriton; species Lissotriton vulgaris. Next base: position 125,434 of record NW_028244200.1, on the reverse strand, counting down.
GTTTAGGGCCCCTGGAAGCATGAAAATCACTTTAAACATGCTAATTTTAGCTCTAACACTGATGATCCACCTACAAATGTGAACTGACGTTCAAAAATAAAACATTTGAAAACGGACCATTTTCCACATTTCTGAAGCATGACGTAATGGGGGGGTGTTATCTCTTTTGTCGAAAATCAGCCGTTTTGGCTCGAACTTTAAATGCCTCCAAATGGTATTTAATTAACTTCCCGGGGTGAAGAAACCCTTTTTGAGAACTCAGAGTGAGTAAATTGGCCATTTTCATGCACTTTTAACCATTCCATAAATCTTGTGTTTAGGGCCCCTGGAAGCATGAAAATCACTTTAAACATGCTAATTTTAGCTCTAACACTGATGATCCACCTACAAATGTGAACTGACGTTCAAAAATAAAACATTTGAAAACGGACCATTTTCCACATTTCTGAAGCATGACGTAATGGGGGGGTGTTATCTCTTTTGTCGAAAATCAGCCGTTTTTGCTCGAACATTAAATGCCTCCAAATGGTATTTAATTAACTTCCCGAGCCCCTGGAAGCATGAAAATCACTTTAAACATGCTAATTTTAGCTCTAACACTGATGATCCACCTACAAATGTGAACTGACGTTCAAAAATAAAACATTTGAAAACGGACCATTTTCCACATTTCTGAAGCATGACGTAATTGGGGGGTGTTATCTCTTTTGTCAAAAATCAGCTGTTTTTGCTTGAACATTAAATGCCTCCAAATAGTATTTAATTCACTTCCCGAGCCCCTGGAAGCATGAAAATCACTTTAAACATGCTAATTTTAGCTCTTACACTGATGATCCACCTACAAATGTGAACTGACGTTCAAAAATAAAACATTTGAAAACGGACCATTTTCTACATTTCTGAAGCATGACGTAATGGGGGGGTGTTATCTCTTTTGTCGAAAATCAGCCGTTTTGGCTCGAACATTAAATGCCTCCAAATGGTATTTAATTAACTTCCCGGGGTGAAGAAACCCTTTTTGAGAACTCAGAGTGAGTAAATTGGCCATTTTCATGCACTTTTAACCATTCCATAAATCTTGTGTTTAGGGCCCCTGGAAGCATGAAAATCACTTTAAACATGCTAATTTTAGCTCTAACACTGATGATCCACCTACAAATGTGAACTGACGTTCAAAAATAAAACATTTGAAAACGGACCATTTTCCACATTTCTGAAGCATGACGTAATGGGGGGGTGTTATCTCTTTTGTCAAAAATCAGCTGTTTTTGCTTGAACATGAAATGCCTCCAAATAATATTTAATTCACTTTCCGAGCCCCTGGAAGCATGAAAATCACTTTAAACATGCTAATTTTAGCTCTAACACTGATGATCCACCTACAAATGTGAACTGACGTTCAAAAATAAAACATTTGAAAACGGACCATTTTCCACATTTCTGAAGCATGAAGTAATGGGGGGGTGTTATCTCTTTTGTCAAAAATCAGCCGTTTTGGCTCGAACATTAAATGCCTCCAAATAGTATTTAATTAACTTCCCGGGGTGAAGAAACCCTTTTTGAGAACTCAGAGTGAGTAAATTGGCCATTTTCATGGACTTTTAACCGTTCCATAATTCTTGTGTTTAGGGCCCCTGGAAGCATGAAAATCACTTTAAACATGCTAATTTTAGCTCTAACACTGATGATCCACCTACAAATGTGAACTGACGTTCAAAAATAAAACATTTGAAAACGGACCATTTTCCACATTTCTGAAGCATGGCGTAATGGGGGGGTGTTATCTCTTTTGTCGAAAATCAGCCGTTTTAGCTCGAACATTAAATGCCTCCGAATGGTATTTAATTAACTTCCCGGGATGAAGAAACCTTTTTTGAGAACTCAGAGTGAGTAAATTGGCCATTTTCATGCACTTTTAACCATTTCATAAATCTTGTGTTTAGGGCCCCTGAAAGCATGAAAATCACTTTAAACATGCTAATTTTAGCTCTAACACTGATGATCCACCTACAAATGTGAACTGACGTTCAAAAATAAAACATTTGAAAACTGACCATTTTCCACATTTCTGAAGCATGACGTAATGGGGGGGTGTTATCTCTTTTGTCAAAAATCAGCTGTTTTTGCTTGAACATTAAATGCCTCCAAATAGTATTCAATTCACTTCCCGAGCCCCTGGAAGCATGAAAATCACTTTAAACATGCTAATTTTAGCTCTAACACTGATGATCCACTTACAAATGTGAACTGACGTTCAAAAATAAAACATTTGAAAACGGACCATTTTCCACATTTCTGAAGCATGACGTAATGGGGTGGTGTTATCTCTTTTGTCGAAAATCAGCCGTTTTGGCTCGAACATTAAATGCCTCCAAATGGTATTTAATTAACTTCCCGGGGTGAAGAAACCCTTTTTGAGAACTCAGAGTGAGTAAATTGGCCATTTTCATGGACTTTTAACCATTCCATAAATCTTGTGTTTAGGGCCCCTGGAAGCATGAAAATCACTTTAAACATGCTAATTTTAGCTCTAACACTGATGATCCACCTACAAATGTGAACTGACGTACAAAAATAAAACATTTGAAAACTGACCATTTTCCACATTTCTGAAGCATGACGTAATGGGGGGGGTGTTATCTCTTTTGTCGAAAATCAGCCGTTTTTGCTCGAACATTAAATGCCTCCAAATGGTATTTAATTAACTTCCCGGGGTGAAAAAACCCTTTTTGAGAACTCAGAGTGAGTAAATTGGCCATTTTCATGCACTTTTAACCATTCCATAAATCTTGTGTTTAGGGCACCTGGACGCATTAAAATCACTTTAAACATGCTAATTTTAGCTCTAACACTGATGATCCACCTACAAATGTGAACTGACGTTCAAAAATAAAACATTTGAAAACGGACCATTTTCCACATTTCTATAGCATGAAGTAATGGGGGGGTGTTATCTCTTTTGTCAAAAATCAGCTATTTTTGCTTGAACATTAAATGCCTCCAAATAGTATTTAATTCACTTCCCGAGCCCCTGGAAGCATGAAAATCACTTTAAACATGCTAATTTTAGCTCTAACACTGATGATCCACCTACAAATGTGAACTGACGTTCAAAAATAAAACATTTGAAAACGGACCATTTTCCACATTTCTGAAGCATGACGTAATGGGGGGGGTGTTATCTCTTTTGTCGAAAATCAGCCGTTTTGGCTCGAACATTAAATGCCTCCAAATGGTATTTAATTAACTTCCCGGGGTGAAGAAACCCTTTTTGAGAACTCAGAGTGAGTAAATTGGCCATTTTCATGGACTTTTAACCATTCCATAAATCTTGTGTTTAGGGCCCCTGGAAGCATGAAAATCACTTTAAACATGCTAATTTTAGCTCTAACACTGATGATCCACCTACAAATGTGAACTGACGTTCAAAAATAAAACATTTGAAAACGGACCATTTTCCACATTTCTGAAGCATGACGTAATGGGGGGGTGTTATCTCTTTTGTCGAAAGACAGCCGTTTTGGCTCGAACATTAAATGCCTCCAAATGGTATTTAATTAACCTCCCGGGGTGAAGAAACCCTTTTTGAGAACTCAGAGTGAGTAAATTGGCCATTTTCATGCACTTTTAACCATTCCATAAATCTTGTGTTTAGGGCCCCTGGAAGCATGACAATCACTTTAAACATGCTAATTTTAGCTCTAACACTGATGATCCACCTACAAATGTGAACTGACGTTCAAAAATAAAACATTTGAAAATGGACCATTTTCCACATTTCTGAAGCATGAAGTAATGGGGGGGTGTTATCTCTTTTCTCAAAAATCAGCTGTTTTTGCTTGAACATTAAATGCCTCCAAATAGTATTTAATTCACTTCCCGAGCCCCTGGAAGCATGGAAATCACTTTAAACATGCTAATTTTAGCTCTAACACTGATGATCCACCTACAAATGTGAACTGACGTTCAAAAATAAAACATTTGAAAACGGACCATTTTCCACATTTCTGAAGCATGACCTAATTGGGGGGTGTTATCTCTTTTGTCGAAAATCAGCCGTTTTGGCTCGAACATTAAATGCCTCCAAATGGTATTTAATTAACTTCCCGGTGTGAAGAAACCCTTTTTGAGAACTCAGTGAGTAAATTGGCCATTTTCATGCACTTTTAACCATTCCATAAATCTTGTGTTTAGGGCCCCTGGAAGCATGAAAATCACTTTAAACATGCTAATTTTAGCTCTAACACTGATGATCCACCTACAAATGTGAACTGACGTTCAAAAATAAAACATTTGAAAACGGACCATTTTCCACATTTCTGAAGCATGACGTAATGGGGGGGTGTTATCTCTTTTGTCGAAAATCAGCCGTTTTGGCTCGAACTTTAAATGCCTCCAAATGGTATTTAATTAACTTCCCGGGGTGAAGAAACCCTTTTTGAGAACTCAGAGTGAGTAAATTGGCCATTTTCATGCACTTTTAACCATTCCATAAATCTTGTGTTTAGGGCCCCTGGAAGCATGAAAATCACTTTAAACATGCTAATTTTAGCTCTAACACTGATGATCCACCTACAAATGTGAACTGACGTTCAAAAATAAAACATTTGAAAATGGACCATTTTCCACATTTCTGAAGCATGACGTAATGGGGGGGTGTTATCTCTTTTGTCGAAAATCAGCCGTTTTTGCTCGAACATTAAATGCCTCCAAATGGTATTTAATTAACTTCCTGAGCCCCTGGAAGCATGAAAATCACTTTAAACATGCTAATTTTAGCTCTAACACTGATGATCCACCTACAAATGTGAACTGACGTTCAAAAATAAAACATTTGAAAACGGACCATTTTCCACATTTCTGAAGCATGACGTAATTGGGGGGTGTTATCTCTTTTGTCAAAAATCAGCTGTTTTTGCTTGAACATTAAATGCCTCCAAATAGTATTTAATTCACTTCCCGAGCCCCTGGAAGCATGAAAATCACTTTAAACATGCTAATTTTAGCTCTTACACTGATGATCCACCTACAAATGTGAACTGACGTTCAAAAATAAAACATTTGAAAACGGACCATTTTCTACATTTCTGAAGCATGACGTAATGGGGGGGTGTTATCTCTTTTGTCGAAAATCAGCCGTTTTGGCTCGAACATTAAATGCCTCCAAATGGTATTTAATTAACTTCCCGGGGTGAAGAATCCCTTTTTGAGAACTCAGAGTGAGTAAATTGGCCATTTTCATGCACTTTTAACCATTCCATAAATCTTGTGTTTAGGGCCCCTGGAAGCATGAAAATCACTTTAAACATGCTAATTTTAGCTCTAACACTGATGATCCACCTACAAATGTGAACTGACGTTCAAAAATAAAACATTTGAAAACGGACCATTTTCCACATTTCTGAAGCATGACGTAATGGGGGGGTGTTATCTCTTTTGTCAAAAATCAGCTGTTTTTGCTTGAACATGAAATGCCTCCAAATAATATTTAATTCACTTTCCGAGCCCCTGGAAGCATGAAAATCACTTTAAACATGCTAATTTTAGCTCTAACACTGATGATCCACCTACAAATGTGAACTGACGTTCAAAAATAAAACATTTGAAAACGGACCATTTTCCACATTTCTGAAGCTTGACGTATTGGGGGGGTGTTATCTCTTTTGTCGAAAATCAGCCGTTTTGGCTCGAACATTAAATGCCTCCAAATGGTATTTAATTAACTTCCCGGGGTGAAGAAACCATTTTTGAGAACTCAGAGTGAGTAAATTGGCCATTTTCATGGACTTTTAACCATTCCATAAATCTTGTGTTTAGGGCCCCTGGAAGCATGAAAATCACTTTAAACATGCTAATTTTAGCTCTAACACTGATGATCCACCTACAAATGTGAACTGACGTTCAAAAATAAAACATTTGAAAACGGACCATTTTCCACATTTCTGAAGCATGACGTAATGGGGGGGTGTTATCTCTTTTGTCGAAAATCAGCCGTTTTGGCTCGAACATTAAATGCCTCCAAATGGTATTTAATTAACTTCCCGGGGTGAAGAAACCCTTTTTGAGAACTCAGAGTGAGTAAATTGGCCATTTTCATGCACTTTTAAACATTCCTTAAATCTTGTGTTTAGGGCCCCTGGAAGCATGAAAATCACTTTAAACATGCTAATTTTAGCTCTAACACTGATGATTCACCTACAAATGTGAACTGACGTTCAAAAATAAAACATTTGAAAACGGACCATTTTCCACATTTCTGAAGCATGACGTAATGGGGGGGTGTTATCTCTTTTGTCAAAAATCAGCTGTTTTTGCTTGAACATTAAATGCCTCCAAATAGTATTTAATTCACTTCCCGAGCCCCTGGAAGCGTGAAAATCACTTTAAACATGCTAATTTTAGCTCTAACACTGATGATCCACCTACAAATGTGAACTGACGTTAAAAAATAAAACATTTGAAAACCGACCATTTTCCACATTTCTGAAGCATGACGTAATAGGGGGGTGTTATCTCTTTTGTCGAAAATCATCCGTTTTAGCTCGAACATTAAATGCCTCCAAATGGTATTTAATTAACTTCCCGGGGTGAAGAAACCCTTTTTTTAGAACTCAGAGTGAGTAAATTGGCCATTTTCATGCACTTTTAACCATTCCATAAATCTTGTGTTTAGGGCCCCTGGAAGCATGAAAATCACTTTAAACATGCTAATTTTAGCTCTAACACTGATGATCCACCTACAAATGTGAACTGACGTTCAAAAATAAAACATTTGAAAACGGACCATTTTCCACATTTCTGAAGCATGACGTAATGGGGGGGTGTTATCTCTTTTGTCGAAAATCATCTATTTTAGCTCGAACATTAAATGCCTCCAAATGGTATTTAATTAACTTCCCAGGATGAAGAAACCTTTTTTGAGAACTCAGAGTGAGTAAATTGGCCATTTTCATGCACTTTTAACCATTCCATAAATCTTGTGTTTAGGGCCCCTGAAAGCATGAAAATCACTTTAAACATGCTAATTTTAGCTGTAACACTGATGATCCACCTACAAACGTGAACTGACGTTCAAAAATAAAACATTTGAAAACGGACCATTTTCCACATTTCTGAAGCATGACGTAATGGGGGGGTGTTATCTCTTTTGACGAAAATCAGCCGTTTTTGCTCGAACATTAAATGCCTCCAAATGGTATTTAATTAACTTCCCGGGGTGAAGAAACCCTTTTTGAGAACTCAGAGTGAGTAAATTTGCCATTTTCATGCACTTTCAACCATTCCATAAATCTTGTGTTTAGGGCCCCTGGAAGCATGAAAATCACTTTAAAATTACTAATTTTAGCTCTAACACTGATGATCCACCTACAAATGTGAACTGACAAATCAAAAATAAAACATTTGAAAACGGACCATTTTCCACATTTCTGAAGCATGAAGTAATGGGGGGGTGTTATCTCTTTTGTCAAAAATCAGCTGTTTTTGCTTGAACATTAAATACCTCCAAATAGTATTTAATTCACTTCCCGAGCCCCTGGAAGCATGAAAATCACTTTAAACATGCTAATTTTAGCTCTAACACTGATGGTCCACCTACAAATGTGAACTGACGTTCAAAAATAAAACATTTGAAAACGGACCATTTTCCACATTTCAGAAGCATGACGTAATGGGGGGGTGTTATCTCTTTTGTCGAAAATCTGCCGTTTTAGCTCGAACATTAAATGCCTCCGAATGGTATTTAATTAACTTCCCGGGATGAAGAAACCTTTTTTGAGAACTCAGAGTGAGTAAATTGGCCATTTTCATGCACTTTTAACCATTTCATAAATCTTGTGTTTAGGGCCCCTGAAAGCATGAAAATCACTTTAAACATGCTAATTTTAGCTCTAACACTGATGATCCACCTACAAACGTGAACTGACGTTCAAAAATAAAACATTTGAAAACGGACCATTTTCCACATTTCTGAAGCATGACGTAATGGGGGGGTGTTATCTCTTTTGTCGAAAATCAGCCGTTTTTGCTCGAACATTAAATGCCTCCAAATGGTATTTAATTAACTTCCCGGGGTGAAGAAACCCTTTTTGAGAGCTCAGAGTGAGTAAATTGGCCATTTTCATGCACTTTTAACCATTCCATAAATCTTGTGTTTAGGGCCCCTGGAAGCATGAAAATCACTTTAAACATGCTAATTTTAGCTCTAACACTGATGATCCACCTACAAATGTGAACTGACGTTCAAAAATAAAACATTTGAAAACGGAGCATTTTCCACATTTCTATAGCATGAAGTAATGGGGGGGTGTTATCTCTTTTGTCAAAAATCAGCTGTTTTTGCTTGAACATTAAATGCCTCCAAATAGTATTTAATTCACTTCCGAGACCCTGGAAGCATGAAAATCACTTTAAACATGCTAATTTTAGCTCTAACACTGATGATCCACCTACAAATGTGAACTGACGTTCAAAAATAAAACATTTGAAAACGGACCATTTTCCACATTTCTGAAGCATGAAGTAATGGGGGGGTGTTATCTCTTTTGTCAAAAATCAGCTGTTTTTGCTTGAACATTAAATGCCTCCAAATAGTATTTAATTTACTTCCCGAGCCCCTGGAAGCATGAAAATCACTTTAAACATGCTAATTTTAGCTGTAACACTGATGATCCACCTACAAACGTGAACTGACGTTCAAAAATAAAACATTTGAAAACGGACCATTTTCCACATTTCTGAAGCATGACGTAATGGGGGGGTGTTATCTCTTTTGACGAAAATCAGCCGTTTTTGCTCGAACATTAAATGCCTCCAAATGGTATTTAATTAACTTCCCGGGGTGAAGAAACCCTTTTTGAGAACTCAGAGTGAGTAAATTGGCCATTTTCATGCACTTTCAACCATTCCATAAATCTTGTGTTTAGGGCCCCTGGAAGCATGAAAATCACTTTAAAATTACTAATTTTAGCTCTAACACTGATGATCCACCTACAAATGTGAACTGACGTTCAAAAATAAAACATTTGAAAACGGACCATTTTCCACATTTCTGAAGCATGAAGTAATGGGGGGGTGTTATCTCTTTTGTCAAAAATCAGCTGTTTTTGCTTGAACATTAAATGCCTCCAAATAGTATTTAATTCACTTCCCGAGCCCCTGGAAGCATGAAAATCACTTTAAACATGCTAATTTTAGCTCTAACACTGATGATCCACCTACAAATGTGAACTGACGTTCAAAAATAAAACATTTGAAAACGGACCATTTTCCACATTTCTGAAGCATGACGTAATTGGGGGGTGTTATCTCTTTTGTCGAAAATCTGCCGTTTTGGCTCAAACATTAAATGCCTCCGAATGGTATTTAATTAACTTCCCGGGATGAAGAAACCTTTTTTGAGAACTCAGAGTGAGTAAATTGTCCATTTTCATGCACTTTTAACCATTTCATAAATCTTGTGTTTAGGGCCCCTGAAAGCATGAAAATCACTTTAAACATGCTAATTTTAGCTCTAACACTGATGATCCACCTACAAACGTGAACTGACGTTCAAAAATAAAACATTTGAAAACGGACCATTTTCCACATTTCTGAAGCATGACGTAATGGGGGGGTGTTATCTCTTTTGTCGAAAATCAGCCGTTTTTGCTCGAACATTAAATGCCTCCAAATGGTATTTAATTAAGTTCCCGGGGTGAAGAAACCCTTTTTGAGAACTCTGAGTGAGTGAATTGGCCATTTTCATGCACTTTTATCCATTCCATAAATCTTGTGTTTAGGGCCCCTGGAAGCATGAAAATCACTTTAAACATGCTAATTTTAGCTCTAACACTGATGATCCACCTACAAATGTGAACTGACGTTCAAAAATAAATCATTTGAAAACGGACCATTTTCCACATTTCTATAGCATGAAGTAATGGGGGGGTGTTATCTCTTTTGTCAAAAATCAGCTGTTTTTGCTTGAACATTAAATGCCTCCAAATAGTAATTAATTCACTTCCCGAGACCCTGGAAGCATGAAAATCACTTTAAACATGCTAATTTTAGCTCTAACACTGATGATCCACCTACAAATGTGAACTGACGTTCAAAAATAAAACATTTGAAAACGGACCATTTTCCACATTTCTGAAGCATGACGTAATGGGGGGGTGTTATCTCTTTTGTCGAAAATCAGCCGTTTTGGCTCGAACATTAAATGCCTCCAAATGGTATTTAATTAACTTCCCGGGGTGAAGAAACCCTTTTTGAGAACTCAGAGTGAGTAAATTGGCCATTTTCATGGACTTTTAACCATTCCATAAATCTTGTGTTTAGGGCCCCTGGAAGCATGAAAATCACTTTAAACATGCTAATTTTAGCTCTAACACTGATGATCCACCTACAAATGTGAACTGACGTTCAAAAATAAAACATTTGAAAACGGACCATTTTCCACATTTCTGAAGCATGACGTAATGGGGGGGTGTTATCTCTTTTGTCGAAAATCAGCCGTTTTGGCTCGAACATTAAATGCCTCCAAATGGTATTTAATTAACTTCCCGGGGTTAAGAAACCCTTTTTGAGAACTCAGAGTGAGTAAATTGACCATTTTCATGCACTTTTAACCATTCCTTTAATCTTGTGTTTAGGGCCCCTGGAAGCATGAAAATCACTTTAAACATGCTAATTTTAGCTCTAACACTGATGATTCACCTACAAATGTGAACTGACGTTCAAAAATAAAACATTTGAAAACGGACCATTTTCCACATTTCTGAAGCATGACGTAATGGGGGGGTGTTATCTCTTTTGTCAAAAATCAGCTGTTTTTGCTTGAACATTAAATGCCTCCAAATAGTATTTAATTCACTTCCCGAGCCCCTGGAAGCATGAAAATCACTTTAAACATGCTAATTTTAGCTCTAACACTGATGATCCACCTACAAATGTGAACTGACGTTCAAAAATAAAACATTTGAAAACGGACCATTTTCCACATTTCTGAAGCATGACGTAATGGGGGGGTGTTATCTCTTTTGTCGAAAATCAGCCGTTTTGGCTCGAACATTAAATGCCTCCAAATGGTATTTAATTAACTTCCCGGGGTGAAGAAACCCTTTTTGAGAACTCAGAGTGAGTAAATTGGCCATTTTCATGCACTTTTAACCATTCCATAAATCTTGTGTTTAGGGCCCCTGGAAGCATGAAAATCACTTTAAACATGCTAATTTTAGCTCTAACACTGATGATCCACCTACAAATGTGAACTGACGTTCAAAAATAAAACATTTGAAAACGGACCATTTTCCACATTTCTGAAGCATGACGTAATGGGGGGGTGTTATCTCTTTTGTCAAAAATCAGCTGTTTTTGCTTGAACATTAAATGTCTCCAAATAATATTTAATTCACTTTCCGAGCCCCTGGAAGCATGAAAATCACTTTAAACATGCTAATTTTAGCTCTAACACTGATGATCCACCTACAAATGTGAACTGACGTTCAAAAATAAAACATTTGAAAACGGACCATTTTCCACATTTCTGAAGCATGACGTAATGGGGGGGTGTTATCTCTTTTGTCGAAAATCAGCCGTTTTGGCTCGAACATTAAATGCCTCCAAATGGAATTTAATTAACTTCCCGGGGTTAAGAAACCCTTTTTGAGAACTCAGAGTGAGTAAATTGACCATTTTCATGCACTTTTAACCATTCCTTAAATCTTGTGTTTAGGGCCCCTGGAAGCATGAAAATCACTTTAAACATGCTAATTTTAGCTCTAACACTGATGATTCACCTACAAATGTGAACTGACGTTCAAAAATAAAACATTTGAAAACGGACCATTTTACACATTTCTGAAGCATGACGTAATGGGGGGGTGTTATCTCTTTTGTCAAAAATCAGCTGTTTTTGCTTGAACATTAAATGCCTCCAAATAGTATTTAATTCACTTCCCGAGCCCCTGGAAGCATGAAAATCACTTTAAACATGCTAATTTTAGCTCTAACACTGATGATCCACCTACAAATGTGAACTGACGTTCAAAAATAAAACATTTGAAAACGGACCATTTTCCACATTTCTGAAGCATGACGTAATGGGGCGGTGTTATCTCTTTTGTCGAAAATCAGCCGTTTTTGCTCGAACATTAAATGCCTCCAAATGGTATTTAATTAACTTCCCGGGGTGAAGAAACCCTTTTTGAGAACTCAGAGTGAGTAAATTGGCCATTTTCATGCACTTTTAACCATTCCATAAATCTTGTGTTTAGGGCCCCTGGAAGCATGAAAATCACTTTAAACATGCTAATTTTAGCTCTAACACTGATGATCCACCTACAAATGTGAACTGACGTTCAAAAATAAAACATTTGAAAACTGACCATTTTCCACATTTCTGAAGCATGACGTAATGGGGGGTGTTATCTCTTTTGTCAAAAATCAGCTGTTTTTGCTTGAACATTAAATGCCTCCAAATAGTATTTAATTCACTTCCCGAGCCCCTGGAAGCATGAAAATCACTTTAAACATGCTAATTTTAGCTCTAACACTGATGATCCACCTACAAATGTGAACTGACGTTCAAAAATAAAACATTTGAAAACGGACCATTTTCCACATTTCTGAAGCATGAAGTAATGGGGGGGTATTATCTCTTTTGTCAAAAATCAGCTGTTTTTGCTTGAACATTAAATGCCTCCAAATAGTATTTAATTTACTTCCCGAGCCCCTGGAAGCATGAAAATCACTTTAAACATGCTAATTTTAGCTGTAACACTGATGATCCACCTACAAACGTGAACTGACGTTCAAAAATAAAACATTTGAAAACGGACCATTTTCCACATTTCTGAAGCATGACGTAATGGGGGGGTGTTATCTCTTTTGACGAAAATCAGCCGTTTTTGCTCGAACATTAAATGCCTCCAAATGGTATTTAATTAACTTCCCGGGGTGAAGAAACCCTTTTTGAGAACTCAGAGTGAGTAAATTGGCCATTTTCATGCACTTTTAACCATTCCATAAATCTTGTGTTTAGGGCCCCTGGAAGCATGAAAATCACTTTAAACATGCTAATTTTAGCTCTAACACTGATGATCCACCTACAAATGTGAACTGACGTTCAAAAATAAAACATTTGAAAACGGACCATTTTCCACATTTCTGAAGCATGACGTAATTGGGGGGTGTTATCTCTTTTGTCGAAAATCAGCCGTTTTGGCTCGAACATTAAATGCCTCCAAATGGTATTTAATTAACTTCCCGGGGTGAAGAAACCCTTTTTGAGAACTCAGAGTGAGTAAATTGGCCATTTTCATGGACTTTTAACCATTCCATAAATCTTGTGTTTAGGGCCCCTGGAAGCATGAAAATCACTTTAAACATGCTAATTTTAGCTCTAACACTGATGATCCACCTACAAATGTGAACTGACGTTCAAAAATAAAACATTTGAAAACGGACCATTTTCCACATTTCAGAAGCATGACGTAATGGGGGGGTGTTATCTCTTTTGTCGAAAATCAGCCGTTTTAGCTCGAACATTAAATGCCTCCAAATGGTATTTAATTAACTTCCCGGGGTGAAGAAACCCTTTTTGAGAACTCAGAGTGAGTAAATTGGCCATTTTCATGGACTTTTAACCATTCCATAAATCTTGTGTTTAGGGCCCCTGGAAGCATGAAAATCACTTTAAACGTGCTAATTTTAGCTCTAACACTGATGATCCACCTACAAATGTGAACTGACGTTCAAAAATAAAACATTTGAAAACGGACCATTTTCCACATTTCAGAAGCATGACGTAATGGGGGGGTGTTATCTCTTTTGTCGAAAATCAGCCGTTTTAGCTCGAACATTAAATGCCTCCGAATGGTATTTAATTAACTTCCCGGGATGAAGAAACCTTTTTTGAGAACTCAGAGTGAGTAAATTGGCCATTTTCATGCACTTTTAACCATTTCATAAATCTTGTGTTTAGGGCCCCTGAAAGCATGAAAATCAATTTAAACATGCTAATTTTAGCTCTAACACTGATGATCCACCTACAAACGTGAACTGACGTTCAAAAATAAAACATTTGAAAACGGACCATTTTCCACATTTCTGAAGCATGACGTAATGGGGGGGTGTTATCTCTTTTGTCGAAAATCAGCCGTTTTTGCTCGAACATTAAATGCCTCCAAATGGTATTTAATTAAGTTCCCGGGGTGAAGAAACCCTTTTTGAGAACTCTGAGTGAGTAAATTGGCCATTTTCATGCACTTTTAACCATTCCATAAATCTTGTGTTTAGGGCCCCTGGAAGCATGAAAATCACTTTAAACATGCTAATTTTAGCTCTAACACTGATGATCCACCTACAAATGTGAACTGACGTTCAAAAAAAAATCATTTGAAAACGGACCATTTTCCACATTTCTATAGCATGAAGTAATGGGGGGGTGTTATCTCTTTTGTCAAAAATCAGCTGTTTTTGCTTGAACATTAAATGCCTCCAAATGGTATTTAATTAACTTCCCGGGGTTAAGAAACCCTTTTTGAGAACTCAGAGTGAGTAAATTGACCATTTTCATGCACTTTTAACCATTCCTTAAATCTTGTGTTTAGGGCCCCTGGAAGCATGAAAATCACTTTAAACATGCTAATTTTAGCTCTAACACTGATGATTCACCTACAAATGTGAACTGACGTTCAAAAATAAAACATTTGAAATGGACCATTTTCCACATTTCTGAAGCATGACGTAATGGGGGGGTGTTATCTCTTTTGTCAAAAATCAGCTGTTTTTGCTTGAACATTAAATGCCTCCAAATAGTATTTAATTCACTTCCCGAGCCCCTGGAAGCATGAAAATCACTTTAAACATGCTAATTTTAGCTCTAACACTGATGATCCACCTACAAATGTGAACTGACGTTCAAAAATAAAACATTTGAAAACGGACCATTTTCCACATTTCTGAAGCATGACGTAATGGGGGGGTGTTATCTCTTTTGTCGAAAATCAGCCGTTTTGGCTCGAACATTAAATGCCTCCAAATGGTATTTAATTAACTTCCCGGGGTGAAGAAACCCTTTTTGAGAACTCAGAGTGAGTAAATTGGCCATTTTCATGGACTTTTAACCATTCCATAAATCTTGTGTTTAGGGCCCCTGGAAGCATGAAAATCACTTTAAACATGCTAATTTTAGCTCTAACACTGATGATCCACCTACAAATGTGAACTGACGTTCAAAAATAAAACATTTGAAAACGGACCATTTTCCACATTTCTGAATCATGACGTAATGGGGGTGTGTTATCTCTTTTGTCGAAAATCAGCCGTTTTGGCTCGAACATTAAATGCCTCCAAATGGTATTTAATTAACTTCCCGGGGTTAAGAAACCCTTTTTGAGAACTCAGAGTGAGTAAATTGACCATTTTCATGCACTTTTAACCATTCCTTAAATCTTGTGTTTAGGGCCCCTGGAAGCATGAAAATCACTTTAAACATGCTAATTTTAGCTCTAACACTGATGATTCACCTACAAATGTGAACTGACGTTCAAAAATAAAACATTTGAAATGGACCATTTTCCACATTTCTGAAGCATGACGTAATGGGGGGGGTGTTATCTCTTTTGTCAAAAATCAGCTGTTTTTGCTTGAACATTAAATGCCTCCAAATAGTATTTAATTCACTTCCCGAGCCCCTGGAAGCATGAAAATCACTTTAAACATGCTAATTTTAGCTCTAACACTGATGATCCACCTACAAATGTGAACTGACGTTCAAAAATAAAACATTTGAAAACGGACCATTTTCCACATTTCTGAAGCATGAAGTAATGGGGGGGTGTTATCTCTTTTGTCAAAAATCAGCTGTTTTTGCTTGAACATTAAATGCCTCCAAATAGTATTTAATTTACTTCCCGAGGCCCTGGAAGCATGAAAATCACTTTAAACATGCTAATTTTAGCTCTAACACTGATGATCCACCTACAAACGTGAACTGACGTTCAAAAATAAAACATTTGAAAACGGACCATTTTCCACATTTCTGAAGCATGACGTAATGGGGAGGTGTTATCTCTTTTGACGAAAATCAGCCATTTTTGCTCGAACATTAAATGCCTCCAAATGGTATTTAATTAACTTCCCGGGGTGAAGAAACCCTTTTTGAGAACTCAGAGTGAGTAAATTGGCCATTTTCATGCACTTTTAACCATTCCATAAATCTTGTGTTTAGGGCCCCTGGAAGCATGAAAATCACTTTAAACATGCTAATTTTAGCTCTAACACTGATGATCCACCTACAAATGTGAACTGACGTTCAAAAATAAAACATTTGAAAACGGACCATTTTCCACATTTCTGAAGCATGAAGTAATGGGGGGGTGTTATCTCTTTTGTCAAAAATCAGCTGTTTTTGCTTGAACATTAAATGCCTCCAAATAGTATTTAATTCACTTCCCGAGCCCCTGGAAGCATGAAAATCACTTTAAACATGCTAATTTTAGCTCTAACACTGATGATCCACCTACAAATGTGAACTGACGTTCAAAAATAAAACATTTGAAAACGGACCATTTTCCACATTTCTGAATCATGACGTAATGGGGGTGTGTTATCTCTTTTGTCGAAAATCAGCCGTTTTGGCTCGAACATTAAATGCCTCCAAATGGTATTTAATTAACTTCCTGGGGTTAAGAAACCCTTTTTGAGAACTCAGAGTGAGTAAATTGACCATTTTCATGCACTTTTAACCATTCCTTAAATCTTGTGTTTAGGGCCCCTGGAAGCATGAAAATCACTTTAAACATGCTAATTTTAGCTCTAACACTGATGATTCACCTACAAATGTGAACTGACGTTCAAAAATAAAACATTTGAAATGGACCATTTTCCACATTTCTGAAGCATGACGTAATGGGGGGGTGTTATCTCTTTTGTCAAAAATCAGCTGTTTTTGCTTGAACATTAAATGCCTCCAAATAGTATTTAATTCACTTCCCGAGCCCCTGGAAGCATGAAAATCACTTTAAACATGCTAATTTTAGCTCTAACACTGATGATCCACCTACAAATGTGAACTGACGTTCAAAAATAAAACATTTGAAAACAGACCATTTTCCACATTTCTGAAGCATGAAGTAATGGGGGGGTGTTATCTCTTTCGTCAAAAATCAGCTGTTTTTGCTTGAACATTAAATGCCTCCAAATAGTATTTAATTTACTTCCCGAGGCCCTGGAAGCATGAAAATCACTTTAAACATGCTAATTTTAGCTGTAACACTGATGATCCACCTACAAACGTGAACTGACGTTCAAAAATAAAACATTTGAAAACGGACCATTTTCCACATTTCTGAAGCATGACGTAATGGGGAGGTGTTATCTCTTTTGACGAAAATCAGCCGTTTTTGCTCGAACATTAAATGCCTCCAAATGGTATTTAATTAACTTCCCGGGGTGAAGAAACCCTTTTTGAGAACTCAGAGTGAGTAAATTGGCCATTTTCATGCACTTTTAACCATTCCATAAATCTTGTGTTTAGGGCCCCTGGAAGCATGAAAATCACTTTAAACATGCTAATTTTAGCTCTAACACTGATGATCCACCTACAAATGTGAACTGACGTTCAAAAATAAAACATTTGAAAACGGACCATTTTCCACATTTCTGAAGCATGAAGTAATGGGGGGGTGTTATCTCTTTTGTCAAAAATCAGCTGTTTTTGCTTGAACATTAAATGCCTCCAAATAGTATTTAATTCACTTCCCGAGCCCCTGGAAGCATGAAAATCACTTTAAACATGCTAATTTTAGCTCTAACACTGATGATCCACCTACAAATGTGAACTGACGTTCAAAAATAAAACATTTGAAAACGGACCATTTTCCACATTTCTGAAGCATGACGTAATTGGGGGGTGTTATCTCTTTTGTCGAAAATCAGCCGTTTTGGCTCGAACATTAAATGCCTCCAAATGGTATTTAATTAACTTCCCGGGGTGAAGAAACCCTTTTTGAGAACTCAGAGTGAGTAAATTGGCCATTTTCATGGACTTTTAACCATTCCATAAATCTTTTGTTTAGGGCCCCTGGAAGCATGAAAATCACTTTAAACATGCTAATTTTAGCTCTAACACTGATGATCCACCTACAAATGTGAACTGACGTTCAAAAATAAAACATTTGAAAACGGACCATTTTCCACATTTCTGAAGCATGACGTAATGGGGGGGTGTTATCTCTTTTGTCAAAAATCAGCTGTTTTTGCTTGAACATTAAATGCCTCCAAATAATATTTAATTCACTTTCCGAGCCCCTGGAAGCATGAAAATCACTTTAAACATGCTAATTTTAGCTCTAACACTGATGATCCACCTACAAATGTGAACTGACGTTCAAAAATAAAACATTTGAAAACGGACCATTTTCCACATTTCTGAAGCATGACGTAATGGGGGGGTGTTATCTCTTTTGACGAAAATCAGCCGTTTTTGCTCGAACATTAAATGCCTCCAAATGGTATTTAATTAACTTCCCGGGGTGAAGAAACCCTTTTTGAGAACTCAGAGTGAGTAAATTGGCCATTTTCATGCACTTTCAACCATTCCATAAATCTTGTGTTTAGGGCCCCTGGAAGCATGAAAATCACTTTAAAATTACTAATTTTAGCTCTAACACTGATGATCCACCTACAAATGTGAACTGACGTTCAAAAATAAAACATTTGAAAACGGACCATTTTCCACATTTCTGAAGCATGAAGTAATGGGGGGGTGTTATCTCTTTTGTCAAAAATCAGCTGTTTTTGCTTGAACATTAAATGCCTCCAAATAGTATTTAATTCACTTCCCGAGCCCCTGGAAGCATGAAAATCACTTTAAACATGCTAATTTTAGCTCTAACACTGATGATCCACCTACAAATGTGAACTGACGTTCAAAAATAAAACATTTGAAAACGGACCATTTTCCACATTTCTGAAGCATGACGTAATTGGGGGGTGTTATCTCTTTTGTCGAAAATCTGCCGTTTTGGCTCAAACATTAAATGCCTCCGAATGGTATTTAATTAACTTCCCGGGATGAAGAAACCTTTTTTGAGAACTCAGAGTGAGTAAATTGTCCATTTTCATGCACTTTTAACCATTTCATAAATCTTGTGTTTAGGGCCCCTGAAAGCATGAAAATCACTTTAAACATGCTAATTTTAGCTCTAACACTGATGATCCACCTACAAACGTGAACTGACGTTCAAAAATAAAAC
This sequence comes from Lissotriton vulgaris, assembly GCF_964263255.1. Classification (NCBI taxonomy): domain Eukaryota; kingdom Metazoa; phylum Chordata; class Amphibia; order Caudata; family Salamandridae; genus Lissotriton; species Lissotriton vulgaris. Next base: position 106,190 of record NW_028244200.1, on the reverse strand, counting down.
ATTTGAAAACGGACCATTTTCCACATTTCTGAAGCATGACGTAATGGGGGGGTGTTATCTCTTTTGTCGAAAATCAGCCGTTTTTGCTCGAACATTAAATGCCTCCAAATGGTATTTAATTAAGTTCCCGGGGTGAAGAAACCCTTTTTGAGAACTCTGAGTGAGTGAATTGGCCATTTTCATGCACTTTTATCCATTCCATAAATCTTGTGTTTAGGGCCCCTGGAAGCATGAAAATCACTTTAAACATGCTAATTTTAGCTCTAACACTGATGATCCACCTACAAATGTGAACTGACGTTCAAAAATAAATCATTTGAAAACGGACCATTTTCCACATTTCTATAGCATGAAGTAATGGGGGGGTGTTATCTCTTTTGTCAAAAATCAGCTGTTTTTGCTTGAACATTAAATGCCTCCAAATAGTAATTAATTCACTTCCCGAGACCCTGGAAGCATGAAAATCACTTTAAACATGCTAATTTTAGCTCTAACACTGATGATCCACCTACAAATGTGAACTGACGTTCAAAAATAAAACATTTGAAAACGGACCATTTTCCACATTTCTGAAGCATGACGTAATGGGGGGGTGTTATCTCTTTTGTCGAAAATCAGCCGTTTTGGCTCGAACATTAAATGCCTCCAAATGGTATTTAATTAACTTCCCGGGGTGAAGAAACCCTTTTTGAGAACTCAGAGTGAGTAAATTGGCCATTTTCATGGACTTTTAACCATTCCATAAATCTTGTGTTTAGGGCCCCTGGAAGCATGAAAATCACTTTAAACATGCTAATTTTAGCTCTAACACTGATGATCCACCTACAAATGTGAACTGACGTTCAAAAATAAAACATTTGAAAACGGACCATTTTCCACATTTCTGAAGCATGACGTAATGGGGGGGTGTTATCTCTTTTGTCGAAAATCAGCCGTTTTGGCTCGAACATTAAATGCCTCCAAATGGTATTTAATTAACTTCCCGGGGTTAAGAAACCCTTTTTGAGAACTCAGAGTGAGTAAATTGACCATTTTCATGCACTTTTAACCATTCCTTTAATCTTGTGTTTAGGGCCCCTGGAAGCATGAAAATCACTTTAAACATGCTAATTTTAGCTCTAACACTGATGATTCACCTACAAATGTGAACTGACGTTCAAAAATAAAACATTTGAAAACGGACCATTTTCCACATTTCTGAAGCATGACGTAATGGGGGGGTGTTATCTCTTTTGTCAAAAATCAGCTGTTTTTGCTTGAACATTAAATGCCTCCAAATAGTATTTAATTCACTTCCCGAGCCCCTGGAAGCATGAAAATCACTTTAAACATGCTAATTTTAGCTCTAACACTGATGATCCACCTACAAATGTGAACTGACGTTCAAAAATAAAACATTTGAAAACGGACCATTTTCCACATTTCTGAAGCATGACGTAATGGGGGGGTGTTATCTCTTTTGTCGAAAATCAGCCGTTTTGGCTCGAACATTAAATGCCTCCAAATGGTATTTAATTAACTTCCCGGGGTGAAGAAACCCTTTTTGAGAACTCAGAGTGAGTAAATTGGCCATTTTCATGCACTTTTAACCATTCCATAAATCTTGTGTTTAGGGCCCCTGGAAGCATGAAAATCACTTTAAACATGCTAATTTTAGCTCTAACACTGATGATCCACCTACAAATGTGAACTGACGTTCAAAAATAAAACATTTGAAAACGGACCATTTTCCACATTTCTGAAGCATGACGTAATGGGGGGGTGTTATCTCTTTTGTCAAAAATCAGCTGTTTTTGCTTGAACATTAAATGTCTCCAAATAATATTTAATTCACTTTCCGAGCCCCTGGAAGCATGAAAATCACTTTAAACATGCTAATTTTAGCTCTAACACTGATGATCCACCTACAAATGTGAACTGACGTTCAAAAATAAAACATTTGAAAACGGACCATTTTCCACATTTCTGAAGCATGACGTAATGGGGGGGTGTTATCTCTTTTGTCGAAAATCAGCCGTTTTGGCTCGAACATTAAATGCCTCCAAATGGAATTTAATTAACTTCCCGGGGTTAAGAAACCCTTTTTGAGAACTCAGAGTGAGTAAATTGACCATTTTCATGCACTTTTAACCATTCCTTAAATCTTGTGTTTAGGGCCCCTGGAAGCATGAAAATCACTTTAAACATGCTAATTTTAGCTCTAACACTGATGATTCACCTACAAATGTGAACTGACGTTCAAAAATAAAACATTTGAAAACGGACCATTTTACACATTTCTGAAGCATGACGTAATGGGGGGGTGTTATCTCTTTTGTCAAAAATCAGCTGTTTTTGCTTGAACATTAAATGCCTCCAAATAGTATTTAATTCACTTCCCGAGCCCCTGGAAGCATGAAAATCACTTTAAACATGCTAATTTTAGCTCTAACACTGATGATCCACCTACAAATGTGAACTGACGTTCAAAAATAAAACATTTGAAAACGGACCATTTTCCACATTTCTGAAGCATGACGTAATGGGGCGGTGTTATCTCTTTTGTCGAAAATCAGCCGTTTTTGCTCGAACATTAAATGCCTCCAAATGGTATTTAATTAACTTCCCGGGGTGAAGAAACCCTTTTTGAGAACTCAGAGTGAGTAAATTGGCCATTTTCATGCACTTTTAACCATTCCATAAATCTTGTGTTTAGGGCCCCTGGAAGCATGAAAATCACTTTAAACATGCTAATTTTAGCTCTAACACTGATGATCCACCTACAAATGTGAACTGACGTTCAAAAATAAAACATTTGAAAACTGACCATTTTCCACATTTCTGAAGCATGACGTAATGGGGGGTGTTATCTCTTTTGTCAAAAATCAGCTGTTTTTGCTTGAACATTAAATGCCTCCAAATAGTATTTAATTCACTTCCCGAGCCCCTGGAAGCATGAAAATCACTTTAAACATGCTAATTTTAGCTCTAACACTGATGATCCACCTACAAATGTGAACTGACGTTCAAAAATAAAACATTTGAAAACGGACCATTTTCCACATTTCTGAAGCATGAAGTAATGGGGGGGTATTATCTCTTTTGTCAAAAATCAGCTGTTTTTGCTTGAACATTAAATGCCTCCAAATAGTATTTAATTTACTTCCCGAGCCCCTGGAAGCATGAAAATCACTTTAAACATGCTAATTTTAGCTGTAACACTGATGATCCACCTACAAACGTGAACTGACGTTCAAAAATAAAACATTTGAAAACGGACCATTTTCCACATTTCTGAAGCATGACGTAATGGGGGGGTGTTATCTCTTTTGACGAAAATCAGCCGTTTTTGCTCGAACATTAAATGCCTCCAAATGGTATTTAATTAACTTCCCGGGGTGAAGAAACCCTTTTTGAGAACTCAGAGTGAGTAAATTGGCCATTTTCATGCACTTTTAACCATTCCATAAATCTTGTGTTTAGGGCCCCTGGAAGCATGAAAATCACTTTAAACATGCTAATTTTAGCTCTAACACTGATGATCCACCTACAAATGTGAACTGACGTTCAAAAATAAAACATTTGAAAACGGACCATTTTCCACATTTCTGAAGCATGACGTAATTGGGGGGTGTTATCTCTTTTGTCGAAAATCAGCCGTTTTGGCTCGAACATTAAATGCCTCCAAATGGTATTTAATTAACTTCCCGGGGTGAAGAAACCCTTTTTGAGAACTCAGAGTGAGTAAATTGGCCATTTTCATGGACTTTTAACCATTCCATAAATCTTGTGTTTAGGGCCCCTGGAAGCATGAAAATCACTTTAAACATGCTAATTTTAGCTCTAACACTGATGATCCACCTACAAATGTGAACTGACGTTCAAAAATAAAACATTTGAAAACGGACCATTTTCCACATTTCAGAAGCATGACGTAATGGGGGGGTGTTATCTCTTTTGTCGAAAATCAGCCGTTTTAGCTCGAACATTAAATGCCTCCAAATGGTATTTAATTAACTTCCCGGGGTGAAGAAACCCTTTTTGAGAACTCAGAGTGAGTAAATTGGCCATTTTCATGGACTTTTAACCATTCCATAAATCTTGTGTTTAGGGCCCCTGGAAGCATGAAAATCACTTTAAACGTGCTAATTTTAGCTCTAACACTGATGATCCACCTACAAATGTGAACTGACGTTCAAAAATAAAACATTTGAAAACGGACCATTTTCCACATTTCAGAAGCATGACGTAATGGGGGGGTGTTATCTCTTTTGTCGAAAATCAGCCGTTTTAGCTCGAACATTAAATGCCTCCGAATGGTATTTAATTAACTTCCCGGGATGAAGAAACCTTTTTTGAGAACTCAGAGTGAGTAAATTGGCCATTTTCATGCACTTTTAACCATTTCATAAATCTTGTGTTTAGGGCCCCTGAAAGCATGAAAATCAATTTAAACATGCTAATTTTAGCTCTAACACTGATGATCCACCTACAAACGTGAACTGACGTTCAAAAATAAAACATTTGAAAACGGACCATTTTCCACATTTCTGAAGCATGACGTAATGGGGGGGTGTTATCTCTTTTGTCGAAAATCAGCCGTTTTTGCTCGAACATTAAATGCCTCCAAATGGTATTTAATTAAGTTCCCGGGGTGAAGAAACCCTTTTTGAGAACTCTGAGTGAGTAAATTGGCCATTTTCATGCACTTTTAACCATTCCATAAATCTTGTGTTTAGGGCCCCTGGAAGCATGAAAATCACTTTAAACATGCTAATTTTAGCTCTAACACTGATGATCCACCTACAAATGTGAACTGACGTTCAAAAAAAAATCATTTGAAAACGGACCATTTTCCACATTTCTATAGCATGAAGTAATGGGGGGGTGTTATCTCTTTTGTCAAAAATCAGCTGTTTTTGCTTGAACATTAAATGCCTCCAAATGGTATTTAATTAACTTCCCGGGGTTAAGAAACCCTTTTTGAGAACTCAGAGTGAGTAAATTGACCATTTTCATGCACTTTTAACCATTCCTTAAATCTTGTGTTTAGGGCCCCTGGAAGCATGAAAATCACTTTAAACATGCTAATTTTAGCTCTAACACTGATGATTCACCTACAAATGTGAACTGACGTTCAAAAATAAAACATTTGAAATGGACCATTTTCCACATTTCTGAAGCATGACGTAATGGGGGGGTGTTATCTCTTTTGTCAAAAATCAGCTGTTTTTGCTTGAACATTAAATGCCTCCAAATAGTATTTAATTCACTTCCCGAGCCCCTGGAAGCATGAAAATCACTTTAAACATGCTAATTTTAGCTCTAACACTGATGATCCACCTACAAATGTGAACTGACGTTCAAAAATAAAACATTTGAAAACGGACCATTTTCCACATTTCTGAAGCATGACGTAATGGGGGGGTGTTATCTCTTTTGTCGAAAATCAGCCGTTTTGGCTCGAACATTAAATGCCTCCAAATGGTATTTAATTAACTTCCCGGGGTGAAGAAACCCTTTTTGAGAACTCAGAGTGAGTAAATTGGCCATTTTCATGGACTTTTAACCATTCCATAAATCTTGTGTTTAGGGCCCCTGGAAGCATGAAAATCACTTTAAACATGCTAATTTTAGCTCTAACACTGATGATCCACCTACAAATGTGAACTGACGTTCAAAAATAAAACATTTGAAAACGGACCATTTTCCACATTTCTGAATCATGACGTAATGGGGGTGTGTTATCTCTTTTGTCGAAAATCAGCCGTTTTGGCTCGAACATTAAATGCCTCCAAATGGTATTTAATTAACTTCCCGGGGTTAAGAAACCCTTTTTGAGAACTCAGAGTGAGTAAATTGACCATTTTCATGCACTTTTAACCATTCCTTAAATCTTGTGTTTAGGGCCCCTGGAAGCATGAAAATCACTTTAAACATGCTAATTTTAGCTCTAACACTGATGATTCACCTACAAATGTGAACTGACGTTCAAAAATAAAACATTTGAAATGGACCATTTTCCACATTTCTGAAGCATGACGTAATGGGGGGGGTGTTATCTCTTTTGTCAAAAATCAGCTGTTTTTGCTTGAACATTAAATGCCTCCAAATAGTATTTAATTCACTTCCCGAGCCCCTGGAAGCATGAAAATCACTTTAAACATGCTAATTTTAGCTCTAACACTGATGATCCACCTACAAATGTGAACTGACGTTCAAAAATAAAACATTTGAAAACGGACCATTTTCCACATTTCTGAAGCATGAAGTAATGGGGGGGTGTTATCTCTTTTGTCAAAAATCAGCTGTTTTTGCTTGAACATTAAATGCCTCCAAATAGTATTTAATTTACTTCCCGAGGCCCTGGAAGCATGAAAATCACTTTAAACATGCTAATTTTAGCTCTAACACTGATGATCCACCTACAAACGTGAACTGACGTTCAAAAATAAAACATTTGAAAACGGACCATTTTCCACATTTCTGAAGCATGACGTAATGGGGAGGTGTTATCTCTTTTGACGAAAATCAGCCATTTTTGCTCGAACATTAAATGCCTCCAAATGGTATTTAATTAACTTCCCGGGGTGAAGAAACCCTTTTTGAGAACTCAGAGTGAGTAAATTGGCCATTTTCATGCACTTTTAACCATTCCATAAATCTTGTGTTTAGGGCCCCTGGAAGCATGAAAATCACTTTAAACATGCTAATTTTAGCTCTAACACTGATGATCCACCTACAAATGTGAACTGACGTTCAAAAATAAAACATTTGAAAACGGACCATTTTCCACATTTCTGAAGCATGAAGTAATGGGGGGGTGTTATCTCTTTTGTCAAAAATCAGCTGTTTTTGCTTGAACATTAAATGCCTCCAAATAGTATTTAATTCACTTCCCGAGCCCCTGGAAGCATGAAAATCACTTTAAACATGCTAATTTTAGCTCTAACACTGATGATCCACCTACAAATGTGAACTGACGTTCAAAAATAAAACATTTGAAAACGGACCATTTTCCACATTTCTGAATCATGACGTAATGGGGGTGTGTTATCTCTTTTGTCGAAAATCAGCCGTTTTGGCTCGAACATTAAATGCCTCCAAATGGTATTTAATTAACTTCCTGGGGTTAAGAAACCCTTTTTGAGAACTCAGAGTGAGTAAATTGACCATTTTCATGCACTTTTAACCATTCCTTAAATCTTGTGTTTAGGGCCCCTGGAAGCATGAAAATCACTTTAAACATGCTAATTTTAGCTCTAACACTGATGATTCACCTACAAATGTGAACTGACGTTCAAAAATAAAACATTTGAAATGGACCATTTTCCACATTTCTGAAGCATGACGTAATGGGGGGGTGTTATCTCTTTTGTCAAAAATCAGCTGTTTTTGCTTGAACATTAAATGCCTCCAAATAGTATTTAATTCACTTCCCGAGCCCCTGGAAGCATGAAAATCACTTTAAACATGCTAATTTTAGCTCTAACACTGATGATCCACCTACAAATGTGAACTGACGTTCAAAAATAAAACATTTGAAAACAGACCATTTTCCACATTTCTGAAGCATGAAGTAATGGGGGGGTGTTATCTCTTTCGTCAAAAATCAGCTGTTTTTGCTTGAACATTAAATGCCTCCAAATAGTATTTAATTTACTTCCCGAGGCCCTGGAAGCATGAAAATCACTTTAAACATGCTAATTTTAGCTGTAACACTGATGATCCACCTACAAACGTGAACTGACGTTCAAAAATAAAACATTTGAAAACGGACCATTTTCCACATTTCTGAAGCATGACGTAATGGGGAGGTGTTATCTCTTTTGACGAAAATCAGCCGTTTTTGCTCGAACATTAAATGCCTCCAAATGGTATTTAATTAACTTCCCGGGGTGAAGAAACCCTTTTTGAGAACTCAGAGTGAGTAAATTGGCCATTTTCATGCACTTTTAACCATTCCATAAATCTTGTGTTTAGGGCCCCTGGAAGCATGAAAATCACTTTAAACATGCTAATTTTAGCTCTAACACTGATGATCCACCTACAAATGTGAACTGACGTTCAAAAATAAAACATTTGAAAACGGACCATTTTCCACATTTCTGAAGCATGAAGTAATGGGGGGGTGTTATCTCTTTTGTCAAAAATCAGCTGTTTTTGCTTGAACATTAAATGCCTCCAAATAGTATTTAATTCACTTCCCGAGCCCCTGGAAGCATGAAAATCACTTTAAACATGCTAATTTTAGCTCTAACACTGATGATCCACCTACAAATGTGAACTGACGTTCAAAAATAAAACATTTGAAAACGGACCATTTTCCACATTTCTGAAGCATGACGTAATTGGGGGGTGTTATCTCTTTTGTCGAAAATCAGCCGTTTTGGCTCGAACATTAAATGCCTCCAAATGGTATTTAATTAACTTCCCGGGGTGAAGAAACCCTTTTTGAGAACTCAGAGTGAGTAAATTGGCCATTTTCATGGACTTTTAACCATTCCATAAATCTTTTGTTTAGGGCCCCTGGAAGCATGAAAATCACTTTAAACATGCTAATTTTAGCTCTAACACTGATGATCCACCTACAAATGTGAACTGACGTTCAAAAATAAAACATTTGAAAACGGACCATTTTCCACATTTCTGAAGCATGACGTAATGGGGGGGTGTTATCTCTTTTGTCAAAAATCAGCTGTTTTTGCTTGAACATTAAATGCCTCCAAATAATATTTAATTCACTTTCCGAGCCCCTGGAAGCATGAAAATCACTTTAAACATGCTAATTTTAGCTCTAACACTGATGATCCACCTACAAATGTGAACTGACGTTCAAAAATAAAACATTTGAAAACGGACCATTTTCCACATTTCTGAAGCATGACGTAATGGGGGGGTGTTATCTCTTTTGTCGAAAATCAGCCGTTTTGGCTCGAACATTAAATGCCTCCAAATGGAATTTAATTAACTTCCCGGGGTTAAGAAACCCTTTTTGAGAACTCAGAGTGAGTAAATTGACCATTTTCATGCACTTTTAACCATTCCTTAAATCTTGTGTTTAGGGCCCCTGGAAGCATGAAAATCACTTTAAACATGCTAATTTTAGCTCTAACACTGATGATTCACCTACAAATGTGAACTGACGTTCAAAAATAAAACATTTGAAAACGGACCATTTTCCACATTTCTGAAGCATGACGTAATGGGGGGGTGTTATCTCTTTTGTCAAAAATCAGCTGTTTTTGCTTGAACATTAAATGCCTCCAAATAGTATTTAATTCACTTCCCGAGCCCCTGGAAGCATGAAAATCACTTTAAACATGCTAATTTTAGCTCTAACACTGATGATCCACCTACAAATGTGAACTGACGTTCAAAAATAAAACATTTGAAAACGGACCATTTTCCACATTTCTGAAGCATGACATAATGGGGCGGTGTTATCTCTTTTGTCGAAAATCAGCCGTTTTTGCTCGAACATTAAATGCCTCCAAATGGTATTTAATTAACTTCCCGGGGTGAAGAAACCCTTTTTGAGAACTCAGAGTGAGTAAATTGGCCATTTTCATGCACTTTTAACCATTCCATAAATCTTGTGTTTAGGGCCCCTGGAAGCATGAAAATCACTTTAAACATGCTAATTTTAGCTCTAACACTGATGATCCACCTACAAATGTGAACTGACGTTCAAAAATAAAACATTTGAAAACTGACCATTTTCCACATTTCTGAAGCATGACGTAATGGGGGGTGTTATCTCTTTTGTCAAAAATCAGCTGATTTTGCTTGAACATTAAATGCCTCCAAATAGTATTTAATTCACTTCCCGAGCCCCTGGAAGCATGAAAATCACTTTAAACATGCTAATTTTAGCTCTAACACTGATGATCCACCTACAAATGTGAACTGACGTTCAAAAATAAAACATTTGAAAACGGACCATTTTCCACATTTCTGAAGCATGAAGTAATGGGGGGGTATTATCTCTTTTGTCAAAAATCAGCTGTTTTTGCTTGAACATTAAATGCCTCCAAATAGTATTTAATTTACTTCCCGAGCCCCTGGAAGCATGAAAATCACTTTAAACATGCTAATTTTAGCTGTAACACTGATGATCCACCTACAAACGTGAACTGACGTTCAAAAATAAAACATTTGAAAACGGACCATTTTCCACATTTCTGAAGCATGACGTAATGGGGGGGTGTTATCTCTTTTGACGAAAATCAGCCGTTTTTGCTCGAACATTAAATGCCTCCAAATGGTATTTAATTAACTTCCCGGGGTGAAGAAACCCTTTTTGAGAACTCAGAGTGAGTAAATTGGCCATTTTCATGCACTTTTAACCATTCCATAAATCTTGTGTTTAGGGCCCCTGGAAGCATGAAAATCACTTTAAACATGCTAATTTTAGCTCTAACACTGATGATCCACCTACAAATGTGAACTGACGTTCAAAAATAAAACATTTGAAAACGGACCATTTTCCACATTTCAGAAGCATGACGTAATGGGGGGGTGTTATCTCTTTTGTCGAAAATCAGCCGTTTTAGCTCGAACATTAAATGCCTCCAAATGGTATTTAATTAACTTCCCGGGGTGAAGAAACCCTTTTTGAGAACTCAGAGTGAGTAAATTGGCCATTTTCATGGACTTTTAACCATTCCATAAATCTTGTGTTTAGGGCCCCTGGAAGCATGAAAATCACTTTAAACGTGCTAATTTTAGCTCTAACACTGATGATCCACCTACAAATGTGAACTGACGTTCAAAAATAAAACATTTGAAAACGGACCATTTTCCACATTTCAGAAGCATGACGTAATGGGGGGGTGTTATCTCTTTTGTCGAAAATCAGCCGTTTTAGCTCGAACATTAAATGCCTCCGAATGGTATTTAATTAACTTCCCGGGATGAAGAAACCTTTTTTGAGAACTCAGAGTGAGTAAATTGGCCATTTTCATGCACTTTTAACCATTTCATAAATCTTGTGTTTAGGGCCCCTGAAAGCATGAAAATCAATTTAAACATGCTAATTTTAGCTCTAACACTGATGATCCACCTACAAACGTGAACTGACGTTCAAAAATAAAACATTTGAAAACGGACCATTTTCCACATTTCTGAAGCATGACGTAATGGGGGGGTGTTATCTCTTTTGTCGAAAATCAGCCGTTTTTGCTCGAACATTAAATGCCTCCAAATGGTATTTAATTAAGTTCCCGGGGTGAAGAAACCCTTTTTGAGAACTCTGAGTGAGTAAATTGGCCATTTTCATGCACTTTTAACCATTCCATAAATCTTGTGTTTAGGGCCCCTGGAAGCATGAAAATCACTTTAAACATGCTAATTTTAGCTCTAACACTGATGATCCACCTACAAATGTGAACTGACGTTCAAAAAAAAATCATTTGAAAACGGACCATTTTCCACATTTCTATAGCATGAAGTAATGGGGGGGTGTTATCTCTTTTGTCAAAAATCAGCTGTTTTTGCTTGAACATTAAATGCCTCCAAATAGTATTTAATTCACTTCCCGAGACCCTGGAAGCATGAAAATCACTTTAAACATGCTAATTTTAGCTCTAACACTGATGATCCACCTACAAATGTGAACTGACGTTCAAAAATAAAACATTTGAAAACGGACCATTTTCCACATTTCTGAAGCATGACGTAATGGGGGGGTGTTATCTCTTTTGTCGAAAATCAGCCATTTTGGCTCGAACATTAAATGCCTCCAAATGGTATTTAATTAACTTCCCGGGGTGAAGAAACCCTTTTTGAGAACTCAGAGTGAGTAAATTGGCCATTTTCATGGACTTTTAACCATTCCATAAATCTTGTGTTTAGGGCCCCTGGAAGCATGAAAATCACTTTAAACATGCTAATTTTAGCTCTAACACTGATGATCCACCTACAAATGTGAACTGACGTTCAAAAATAAAACATTTGAAAACGGACCATTTTCCACATTTCTGAATCATGACGTAATGGGGGTGTGTTATCTCTTTTGTCGAAAATCAGCCGTTTTGGCTCGAACATTAAATGCCTCCAAATGGTATTTAATTAACTTCCCGGGGTTAAGAAACCCTTTTTGAGAACTCAGAGTGAGTAAATTGACCATTTTCATGCACTTTTAACCATTCCTTAAATCTTGTGTTTAGGGCCCCTGGAAGCATGAAAATCACTTTAAACATGCTAATTTTAGCTCTAACACTGATGATTCACCTACAAATGTGAACTGACGTTCAAAAATAAAACATTTGAAATGGACCATTTTCCACATTTCTGAAGCATGACGTAATGGGGGGGTGTTATCTCTTTTGTCAAAAATCAGCTGTTTTTGCTTGAACATTAAATGCCTCCAAATAGTATTTAATTCACTTCCCGAGCCCCTGGAAGCATGAAAATCACTTTAAACATGCTAATTTTAGCTGTAACACTGATGATCCACCTACAAACGTGAACTGACGTTCAAAAATAAAACATTTGAAAACGGACCATTTTCCACATTTCTGAAGCATGACGTAATGGGGAGGTGTTATCTCTTTTGACGAAAATCAGCCGTTTTTGCTCGAACATTAAATGCCTCCAAATGGTATTTAATTAACTTCCCGGGGTGAAGAAACCCTTTTTGAGAACTCAGAGTGAGTAAATTGGCCATTTTCATGCACTTTTAACCATTCCATAAATCTTGTGTTTAGGGCCCCTGGAAGCATGAAAATCACTTTAAACATGCTAATTTTAGCTCTAACACTGATGATCCACCTACAAATGTGAACTGACGTTCAAAAATAAAACATTTGAAAACGGACCATTTTCCACATTTCTGAAGCATGAAGTAATGGGGGGGTGTTATCTCTTTTGTCAAAAATCAGCTGTTTTTGCTTGAACATTAAATGCCTCCAAATAGTATTTAATTCACTTCCCGAGCCCCTGGAAGCATGAAAATCACTTTAAACATGCTAATTTTAGCTCTAACACTGATGATCCACCTACAAATGTGAACTGACGTTCAAAAATAAAACATTTGAAAACGGACCATTTTCCACATTTCTGAAGCATGACGTAATTGGGGGGTGTTATCTCTTTTGTCGAAAATCAGCCGTTTTGGCTCGAACATTAAATGCCTCCAAATGGTATTTAATTAACTTCCCGGGGTGAAGAAACCCTTTTTGAGAACTCAGAGTGAGTAAATTGGCCATTTTCATGGACTTTTAACCATTCCATAAATCTTGTGTTTAGGGCCCCTGGAAGCATGAAAATCACTTTAAACATGCTAATTTTAGCTCTAACACTGATGATCCACCTACAAATGTGAACTGACGTTCAAAAATAAAACATTTGAAAACGGACCATTTTCCACATTTCAGAAGCATGACGTAATGGGGGGGTGTTATCTCTTTTGTCGAAAATCAGCCGTTTTAGCTCAAACATTAAATGCCTCCAAATGGTATTTAATTAACTTCCCGGGGTGAAGAAACCCTTTTTGAGAACTCAGAGTGAGTAAATTGGCCATTTTCATGCACTTTTAACCATTCCATAAATCTTGTGTTTAGGGCCCCTGGAAGCATGAAAATCACTTTAAACATGCTAATTTTAGCTCTAACACTGATGATCCACCTACAAATGTGAACTGACGTTCAAAAATAAAACATTTGAAAACGGACCATTTTCCACATTTCTATAGCATGAAGTAATGGGGGGGTGTTATCTCTTTTGTCAAAAATCAGCTGTTTTTGCTTGAACATTAAATGCCTCCAAATAGTATTTAATTCACTTCCCGAGACCCTGGAAGCATGAAAATCACTTTAAACATGCTAATTTTAGCTCTAACACTGATGATCCACCTACAAATGTGAACTGACGTTCAAAAATAAAACATTTGAAAACGGACCATTTTCCACATTTCTGAAGCATGACGTAATGGGGGGGTGTTATCTCTTTTGTCAAAAATCAGCTGTTTTTGCTTGAACATTAAATGCCTCCAAATAGTATTTAATTTACTTCCCGAGCCCCTGGAAGCATGAAAATCACTTTAAACATGCTAATTTTAGCTGTAACACTGATGATCCACCTACAAACGTGAACTGACGTTCAAAAATAAAACATTTGAAAACGGACCATTTTCCACATTTCTGAAGCATGACGTAATGGGGGGGTGTTATCTCTTTTGTCGAAAATCAGCCGTTTTGGCTCGAACATTAAATGCTTCCAAATGGTATTTAATTAACTTCCCGGGGTGAAGAAACCCTTTTTGAGAACTCAGAGTGAGTAAATTGGCCATTTTCATGCACTTTTAACCATTCCATAAATCTTGTGTTTAGGGCCCCTGGAAGCATGAAAATCACTTTAAACATGCTAATTTTAGCTCTAACACTGATGATCCACCTACAAATGTGAACTGACGTTCAAAAATAAAACATTTGAAAACGGACCATTTTCCACATTTCTGAAGCATGACGTAATGGGGGGGTGTTATCTCTTTTGTCAAAAATCAGCTGTTTTTGCTTGAACATTAAATGCCTCCAAATAATATTTAATTCACTTTCCGAGCCCCTGGAAGCATGAAAATCACTTTAAACATGCTAATTTTAGCTCTAACACTGATGATCCACCTACAAATGTGAACTGACGTTCAAAAATAAAACATTTGAAAACGGACCATTTTCCACATTTCTGAAGCATGACGTAATGGGGGGATGTTATCTCTTTTGTCGAAAATCAGCCGTTTTGGCTCGAACATTAAATGCCTCCAAATGGAATTTAATTAACTTCCCGGGATGAAGAAACCTTTTTTGAGGACTCAGAGTGAGTAAATTGGCTATTTTCATGCACTTTTAACCATTCCATAAATCTTGTGTTTAGGGCCCCTGAAAGCATGAAAATCACTTTAAACATGCTAATTTTAGCTCTAACACTTATGATCCACCTACAAATGTGAACTGACGTTCAAAAATAAAACATTTGAAAACGGACCATTTTCCACATTTCTGAAGCATGAGGTAATGGGGGGGTGTTATCTCTTTTGTCGAAAATCAGCCGTTTTTGCTCGAACATTAAATGCCTCCAAATGGTATTTAATTAACTTCCCGGGGTGAAGAAACCCTTTTTGAGAACTCAGAGTGAGTAAATTGGCCATTTTCATGCACTTTTAACCATTCCATAAATCTTGTGTTTAGGGCCCCTGGAAGCATGAAAATCACTTTAAACATGCTAATTTTAGCTCTAACACTGATGATCCACCTACAAATGTGAACTGACGTTCAAAAATAAAACATTTGAAAACTGACCATTTTCCACATTTCTGATGCATGACGTAATGGGGGGTGTTATCTCTTTTGTCAAAAATCAGCTGTTTTTGCTTGAACATTAAATGCCTCCAAATAGTATTTAATTCACTTCCCGAGCCCCTGGAAGCATGAAAATCACTTTAAACATGCTAATTTTAGCTCTAACACTGATGATCCACCTACAAATGTGAACTGACGTTCAAAAATAAAACATTTGAAAACGGACCATTTTCCACATTTCTGAAGCATGACGTAATGGGGGGGTGTTATCTCTTTTGTCGAAAATCAGCCGTTTTGGCTCGAACATTAAATGCCTCCAAATGGAATTTAATTAACTTCCCGGGATGAAGAAACCTTTTTTGAGAACTTAGAGTGAGTAAATTGGCTATTTTCATGCACTTTTAACCATTCCATAAATCTTGTGTTTAGGGCCCCTGAAAGCATGAAAATCACTTTAAACATGCTAATTTTAGCTCTAACACTTATGATCCACCTACAAATGTGAACTGACGTTCAAAAATAAAACATTTGAAAACAGACCATTTTCCACATTTCTGAAGCATGAGGTAATGGGGGGGTGTTATCTCTTTTGTCGAAAATCAGCCGTTTTTGCTCGAACATTAAATGCCTCCAAATGGTATTTAATTAACTTCCCGGGGTGAAGAAACCCTTTTTGAGAACACAGAGTGAGTAAATTGGCCATTTTCATGCACTTTTAACCATTCCATAAATCTTGTGTTTAGGGCCCCTGGAAGCATGAAAATCACTTTAAACATGCTAATTTTAGCTCTAACACTGATGATCCACCTACAAATGTGAACTGACGTTCAAAAATAAAACATTTGAAAACTGACCATTTTCCACATTTCTGAAGCATGACGTAATGGGGGGTGTTATCTCTTTTGTCAAAAATCAGCTGTTTTTGCTTGAACATTAAATGCCTCCAAATAGTATTTAATTCACTTCCCGAGCCCCTGGAAGCATGAAAATCACTTTAAACATGCTAATTTTAGCTCTAACACTGATGATCCACCTACAAATGTGAACTGACGTTCAAAAATAAAACATTTGAAAACGGACCATTTTCCACATTTCTGAAGCATGACGTAATGGGGGGGTGTTATCTCTTTTGTCGAAAATCAGCCGTTTTGGCTCAAACATTAAATGCCTCCAAATGGTATTTAATTAACTTCCCGGGGTGAATAAACCCTTTTTGAGAACTCAGAGTGAATAAATTGGCCATTTTCATGCACTTTTAACCATTCCATAAATCTTTTGTTAAGGGCCCCTGGAAGCATGAAAATCACTTTAAACATGCTAATTTTAGCTCTAACACTGATGATCCACCTACAAATGTGAACTGACGTTCAAAAATAAAACATTTGAAAACGGACCATTTTCCACATTTTGAAGCATGACGTAATGGGGGGGTGTTATCTCTTTTGTCAAAAATCAGCTGTTTTTGCTTGAACATTAAATGCCTCCAAATAGTATTTAATTCACTTCCCGAGCCCCTGGAAGCATGAAAATCACTTTAAACATGCTAATTTTAGCTCTAACACTGATGATCCACCTACAAACGTGAACTGACGTTCAAAAATAAAACATTTGAAAACGGACCATTTTCCACATTTCTGAAGCATGACGTAATGGGGGGTGTTATCTCTTTTGTTGAAAATCATCTGTTTTAGCTCGAACATTAAATGCCTCCAAATGGTATTTAATTAACTTCCCAGGATGAAGAAACCTTTTTTGAGAACTCAGAGTGAGTAAATTGGCCATTTTCATGCACTTTTAACCATTCCATAAATCTTGTGTTTAGGGCCCCTGGAAGCATGAAAATCACTTTAAACATGCTAATTTTAGCTCTAACACTGATGATCCACCTACAAATGTGAACTGACGTTCAAAAATAAAACATTTGAAAACGGACCATTTTCCACATTTCTGAAGCATGACGTAATGGGGGGGTGTTATCTCTTTTGTCGAAAATCAACCGTTTTTGCTCGAACATTAAATGCCTCCAAATGGTATTTAATTAACTTCCCAAGCCCCTGGAAGCATGAAAATCACTTTAAACATGCTAATTTTTAGCTCTAACACTGATGATCCACCTACAAATGTGAACTGACAATCAAAAATAAAACATTTGAAAACAGACCATTTTCCACATTTCTGAAGCATGACGTAATGGGGGGGTGTTATCTCTTTTGTCAAAAATCATCCGTTTTAGCTCGAACATTAAATGCCTCCAAATGGAATTTAATTAACTTCCCGGGATGAAGAAACCTTTTTTGAGAACACAGAGTGAGTAAATTGGCCATTTTCATGCACTTTTAACCATTCCATAAATCTTGTGTTTAGGGCCCCTGGAAGCATGAAAATCACTTTAAACATGCTAATTTTAGCTCTAACACTGATGATCCACCTACAAATGTGAACTGACGTTCAAAAATAAAACATTTGAAAACGGACCATTTTCCACATTTCTGAAGCATGACGTAATGGGGGGGTGTTATCTCTTTTGTCGAAAATCAGCCGTTTTGGCTCAAACATTAAATGCCTCCAAATGGTATTTAATTAACTTCCCGGGGTGAATAAACCCTTTTTGAGAACTCAGAGTGAATAAATTGGCCATTTTCATGCACTTTTAACCATTCCATAAATCTTTTGTTAAGGGCCCCTGGAAGCATGAAAATCACTTTAAACATGCTAATTTTAGCTCTAACACTGATGATCCACCTACAAATGTGAACTGACGTTCAAAAATAAAACATTTGAAAACGGACCATTTTCCACATTTTGAAGCATGACGTAATGGGGGGGTGTTATCTCTTTTGTCAAAAATCAGCTGTTTTTGCTTGAACATTAAATGCCTCCAAATAGTATTTAATTCACTTCCCGAGCCCCTGGAAGCATGAAAATCACTTTAAACATGCTAATTTTAGCTCTAACACTGATGATCCACCTACAAACGTGAACTGACGTTCAAAAATAAAACATTTGAAAACGGACCATTTTCCACATTTCTGAAGCATGACGTAATGGGGGGTGTTATCTCTTTTGTTGAAAATCATCTGTTTTAGCTCGAACATTAAATGCCTCCAAATGGTATTTAATTAACTTCCCAGGATGAAGAAACCTTTTTTGAGAACTCAGAGTGAGTAAATTGGCCATTTTCATGCACTTTTAACCATTCCATAAATCTTGTGTTTAGGGCCCCTGGAAGCATGAAAATCACTTTAAACATGCTAATTTTAGCTCTAACACTGATGATCCACCTACAAATGTGAACTGACGTTCAAAAATAAAACATTTGAAAACGGACCATTTTCCACATTTCTGAAGCATGACGTAATGGGGGGGTGTTATCTCTTTTGTCGAAAATCAACCGTTTTTGCTCGAACATTAAATGCCTCCAAATGGTATTTAATTAACTTCCCAAGCCCCTGGAAGCATGAAAATCACTTTAAACATGCTAATTTTTAGCTCTAACACTGATGATCCACCTACAAATGTGAACTGACAATCAAAAATAAAACATTTGAAAAACAGACCATTTTCCACATTTCTGAAGCATGACGTAATGGGGGGGTGTTATCTCTTTTGTCAAAAATCATCCGTTTTAGCTCGAACATTAAATGCCTCCAAATGGAATTTAATTAACTTCCCGGGATGAAGAAACCTTTTTTGAGAACTCAGAGTGAGAAAATTGGCTATTTTCATGCACTTTTAACCATTCCATAAATCTTGTGTTTAGGGCCCCTGAAAGCATGAAAATCACTTTAAACATGCTAATTTTAGCTCTAACACTGATGATCCACCTACAAATGTGAACTGACGTTCAAAAATAAAACATTTGAAAACGGACCATTTTCCACATTTCTGAAGCATGACGTAATGGGGGGGTGTTATCTCTTTTGTCGAAAATCAGCCGTTTTGGCTCGAACATTAAATGCCTCCAAATGGTATTTAATTAACTTCCCGGGGTGAAGAAACCCTTTTTGAGAACTCAGAGTGAGTAAATTGGCCATTTTCATGCACTTTTAACCATTCCATAAATCTTTTGTTAAGGGCCCCTGGAAGCATGAAAATCACTTTAAACATGCTAATTTTAGCTCTAACACTGATGATCCACCTACAAATGTGAACTGACGTTCAAAAATAAAACATTTGAAAACAGACCATTTTCCACATTTCTGAAGCATGACGTAATGGGGGGGTGTTATCTCTTTTGTCAAAAATCAGCTGTTTTTGCTTGAACATTAAATGCCTCCAAATAGTATTTAATTCACTTCCCAAGCCCCTGGAAGCATGAAAATCACTTTAAACATGCTAATTTTTAGCTCTAACACTGATGATCCACCTACAAATGTGAACTGACAATCAAAAATAAAACATTTGAAAACGGACCATTTTCCACATTTCTGAAGCATGACGTAATGGGGGTGTGTTATCTCTTTTGTCAAAAATCATCCGTTTTAGCTCGAACATTAAATGCCTCCAAATGGAATTTAATTAACTTCCCGGGATGAAGAAACCTTTTTTGAGAACTCAGAGTGAGTAAATTGGCTATTTTCATGCACTTTTAACCATTCCATAAATCTTGTGTTTAGGGCCCCTGAAAGTATGAAAATCACTTTAAACATGCTAATTTTAGCTCTAACACTGATGATCCACCTACAAATGTGAACTGACGTTCAAAAATAAAACATTTGAAAACGGACCATTTTCCACATTTCTGAAGCATGACGTAATGGGGGGGTGTTATCTCTTTTGTCGAAAATCAGCCGTTTTTGCTCGAACATTAAATGCCTCCAAATGGTATTTAATTAACTTCCCAGGGTGAAGAAACCCTTTTTGAGAACTCAGAGTGAGTAAATTGGCCATTTTCATGCACTTTTAACCAGTCCATAAATCTTGTGTTTAGGGCCCCTGGAAGCATGAAAATCACTTTAAACATGCTAATTTTAGCTCTAACACTGATGATCCACCTACAAATGTGAACTGACGTTCAAAAATAAAACATTTGAAAACGGACCATTTTCCACATTTCTGAAGCATGACGTAATGGGGGGGGTGTTATCTCTTTTGTCAAAAATCAGCTGTTTTTGCTTGAACATTAAATGCCTCCAAATAATATTTAATTCACCTTCCGAGCCCCTGGAAGCATGAAAATCACTTTAAACATGCTAATTTTAGCTCTAACACTGATGATCCACCTACAAATGTGAACTGACGTTCAAAAATAAAACATTTGAAAACGGACCATTTTCCACATTTCTGAAGCATGACGTAATGGGGAGGTGTTATCTCTTTTGTCGAAAATCAGCCGTTTTGGCTCGAACATTAAATGCCTCCAAATGGAATTTAATTAACTTCCCGGGATGAAGAAACCTTTTTTGAGAACTCAGAGTGAGTAAATTGGCTATTTTCATGCACTTTTAACCATTCCATAAATCTTGTGTTTAGGGCCCCTGAAAGCATGAAAATCACTTTAAACATGCTAATTTTAGCTCTAACACTTATGATCCACCTACAAATGTGAACTGACGTTCAAAAATAAAACATTTGAAAACGGACCATTTTCCACATTTCTGAAGCATGACGCAATGGGGGGGTGTTATCTCTTTTGTCGAAAATCAGCCGTTTTGGCTCGAACATTAAATGCTTCCAAATGGTATTTAATTAACTTCCCGGGGTGAAGAAACCCTTTTTGAGAACTCAGAGTGAGTAAATTGGCCATTTTCATGCACTTTTAACCATTCCATAAATCTTGTGTTTAGGGCCCCTGGAAGCATGAAAATCACTTTAAACATGCTAATTTTAGCTCTAACACTGATGATCCACCTACAAATGTGAACTGACGTTCAAAAATAAAACATTTGAAAACGGACCATTTTCCACATTTCTGAAGCATGACGTAATGGGGGGGGTGTTATCTCTTTTGTCAAAAATCAGCTGTTTTTGCTTGTACATTAAATGCCTCCAAATAGTATTTAATTCACTTCCCGAGCCCCTGGAAGCATGAAAATCACTTTAAACATGCTAATTTTAGCTCTAACACTGATGATCCACCTACAAATGTGAACTGACGTTCAAAAATAAAACATTTGAAAACGGACCATTTTCCACATTTCTGAAGCATGACGTAATGGGGGGGTGTTATCTCTTTTGTCGAAAATCAGCCGTTTTGGCTCAAACATTAAATGCCTCCAAATGGTATTTAATTAACTTCCCGGGGTGAATAAACCCTTTTTGAGAACTCAGAGTGAATAAATTGGCCATTTTCATGCACTTTTTACCATTCCATAAATCTTTTGTTAAGGGCCCCTGGAAGCATGAAAATCACTTTAAACATGCTAATTTAAGCTCTAACACTGATGATCCACCTACAAATGTGAACTGACGTTCAAAAATAAAACATTTGAAAACGGACCATTTTCCACATTTTGAAGCATGACGTAATGGGGGGGTGTTATCTCTTTTGTCAAAAATCAGCTGTTTTTGCTTGAACATTAAATGCCTCCAAATAGTATTTAATTCACTTCCCGAGCCCCTGGAAGCATGAAAATCACTTTAAACATGCTAATTTTAGCTCTAACACTGATGATCCACCTACAAACGTGAACTGACGTTCAAAAATAAAACATTTGAAAAAGGACCATTTTCCACATTTCTGAAGCATGACGTAATGGGGGGTGTTATCTCTTTTGTTGAAAATCATCTGTTTTAGCTCGAACATTAAATGCCTCCAAATGGTATTTAATTAACTTCCCGGGATGAAGAAACCTTTTTTGAGAACTCAGAGTGAGTAAATTGGCCATTTTCATGCACTTTTAACCATTCCATAAATCTTGTGTTTAGGGCCCCTGGAAGCATGAAAATCACTTTAAACATGCTAATTTTAGCTCTAACACTGATGATCCACCTACAAATGTGAACTGACGTTCAAAAATAAAACATTTGAAAACGGACCATTTTCCACATTTCTGAAGCATGACGTAATGGGGGGGTGTTATCTCTTTTGTCGAAAATCAACCATTTTTGCTCGAACATTAAATGCCTCCAAATGGTATTTAATTAACTTCCCAAGCCCCTGGAAGCATGAAAATCACTTTAAACATGCTAATTTTTAGCTCTAACACTGATGATCCACCTACAAATGTGAACCGACAATCAAAAATAAAACATTTGAAAACGGACCATTTTCCACATTTCTGAAGCATGACGTAATGGGGGGGGTGTTATCTCTTTTGTCAAAAATCATCGGTTTTAGCTCGAACATTAAATGCCTCCAAATGGAATTTAATTAACTTCCCGGGATGAAGAAACCCTTTTTGAGAACTCAGAGTGAGTAAATTGGCCATTTTCATGGACTTTTAACCATTCCATAAATCTTGTGTTTAGGGCCCCTGGAAGCATGAAAATCACTTTAAACATGCTAATTTTATCTCTAACACTGATGATCCACCTACAAATGTGAACTGACGTTCAAAAATAAAACATTTGAAAACGGACCATTTTCCACATTTCTGAAGCATGACGTAATGGGGGGGTGTTATCTCTTTTGTCAAAAATCAGCTGTTTTTGCTTGAACATTAAATGCCTCCAAATAGTATTTAATTCACTTCCCGAGCCCCTGGAAGCATGAAAATCACTTTAAACATGCTAATTTTAGCTCTAACACTGATGATCCACCTACAAACGTGAACTGACGTTCAAAAATAAAACATTTGAAAAAGGACCATTTTCCACATTTCTGAAGCATGACGTAATGGGGGGTGTTATCTCTTTTGTTGAAAATCATCTGTTTTAGCTCGAACATTAAATGCCTCCAAATGGTATTTAATTAACTTCCCGGGATGAAGAAACCTTTTTTGAGAACTCAGAGTGAGTAAATTGGCCATTTTCATGCACTTTTAACCATTCCATAAATCTTGTGTTTAGGGCCCCTGGAAGCATGAAAATCACTTTAAACATGCTAATTTTAGCTCTAACACTGATGATCCACCTACAAATGTGAACTGACGTTCAAAAATAAAACATTTGAAAACGGACCATTTTCCACATTTCTGAAGCATGACGTAATGGGGGGGTGTTATCTCTTTTGTCGAAAATCAACCATTTTTGCTCGAACATTAAATGCCTCCAAATGGTATTTAATTAACTTCCCAAGCCCCTGGAAGCATGAAAATCACTTTAAACATGCTAATTTTTAGCTCTAACACTGATGATCCACCTACAAATGTGAACCGACAATCAAAAATAAAACATTTGAAAACGGACCATTTTCCACATTTCTGAAGCATGACGTAATGGGGGGGGTGTTATCTCTTTTGTCAAAAATCATCCGTTTTAGCTCGAACATTAAATGCCTCCAAATGGAATTTAATTAACTTCCCGGGATGAAGAAACCCTTTTTGAGAACTCAGAGTGAGTAAATTGGCCATTTTCATGGACTTTTAACCATTCCATAAATCTTGTGTTTAGGGCCCCTGGAAGCATGAAAATCACTTTAAACATGCTAATTTTATCTCTAACACTGATGATCCACCTACAAATGTGAACTGACGTTCAAAAATAAAACATTTGAAAACGGACCATTTTCCACATTTCTGAAGCATGACGTAATGGGGGGGTGTTATCTCTTTTGTCGAAAATCAGCCGTTTTGGCTCGAACATTAAATGCCTCCAAATGGTATTTAATTAACTTCCCGGGGTGAAGAAACCCTTTTTGAGAACTCAGAGTGAGTAAATTGGCCATTTTCATGCACTTTTAACCATTCCATAAATCTTTTGTTAAGGGCCCCTGGAAGCATGAAAATCACTTTAAACATGCTAATTTTAGCTCTAACACTGATGATCCACCTACAAATGTGAACTGACGTTCAAAAATAAAACATTTGAAAACAGACCATTTTCCACATTTCTGAAGCATGACGTAATGGGGGGGTGTTATCTCTTTTGTCAAAAATCAGCTGTTTTTGCTTGAACATTAAATGCCTCCAAATAGTATTTAATTCACTTCCCAAACCCCTGGAAGCATGAAAATCACTTTAAACATGCTAATTTTTAGCTCTAACACTGATGATCCACCTACAAATGTGAACTGACAATCAAAAATAAAACATTTGAAAACGGACCATTTCCCACATTTCTGAAGCATAACGTAATGGGGGTGTGTTATCTCTTTTGTCAAAAATCATCCGTTTTAGCTCGAACATTAAATGCCTCCAAATGGAATTTAATTAACTTCCCGGGATGAAGAAACCTTTTTTGAGAACTCAGAGTGAGTAAATTGGCTATTTTCATGCACTTTTAACCATTCCATAAATCTTGTGTTTAGGGCCCCTGAAAGCATGAAAATCACTTTAAACATGCTAATTTTAGCTCTAACACTGATGATCCACCTACAAATGTGAACTGACGTTCAAAAATAAAACATTTGAAAACTGACCATTTTCCACATTTCTGAAGCATGACGTAATGGGGGGGTGTTATCTCTTTTGTCGAAAATCAGCCGTTTTTGCTCGAACATTAAATGCCTCCAAATGGTATTTAATTAACTTCCCGGGGTGAAGAAACCCTTTTTGAGAACTCAGAGTGAGTAAATTGGCCATTTTCATGCACTTTTAACCATTCCATAAATCTTGTGTTTAGGGCCCCTGGAAGCATGAAAATCACTTTAAACATGCTAATTTTAGCTCTAACACTGATGATCCACCTACAAATGTGAACTGACGTTCAAAAATAAAACATTTGAAAACTGACCATTTTCCACATTTCTGAAGCATGACGTAATGGGGGGTGTTATCTCTTTTGTCAAAAATCAGCTGTTTTTGCTTGAACATTAAATGCCTCCAAATAGTATTTAATTCACTTCCCGAGCCCCTGGAAGCATGAAAATCACTTTAAACATGCTAATTTTAGCTCTAACACTGATGATCCACCTACAAATGTGAACTGACGTTCAAAAATAAAACATTTGAAAACGGACCATTTTCCACATTTCTGAAGCATGACGTAATGGGGGGGTGTTATCTCTTTTGTCGAAAATCAGCCGTTTTGGCTCGAACATTAAATGCCTCCAAATGGAATTTAATTAACTTCCCGGGATGAAGAAACCTTTTTTGAGAACTTAGAGTGAGTAAATTGGCTATTTTCATGCACTTTTAACCATTCCATAAATCTTGTGTTTAGGGCCCCTGAAAGCATGAAAATCACTTTAAACATGCTAATTTTAGCTCTAACACTTATGATCCACCTACAAATGTGAACTGACGTTCAAAAATAAAACATTTGAAAACAGACCATTTTCCACATTTCTGAAGCATGAGGTAATGGGGGGGTGTTATCTCTTTTGTCGAAAATCAGCCGTTTTTGCTCGAACATTAAATGCCTCCAAATGGTATTTAATTAACTTCCCGGGGTGAAGAAACCCTTTTTGAGAACACAGAGTGAGTAAATTGGCCATTTTCATGCACTTTTAACCATTCCATAAATCTTGTGTTTAGGGCCCCTGGAAGCATGAAAATCACTTTAAACATGCTAATTTTAGCTCTAACACTGATGATCCACCTACAAATGTGAACTGACGTTCAAAAATAAAACATTTGAAAACTGACCATTTTCCACATTTCTGAAGCATGACGTAATGGGGGGTGTTATCTCTTTTGTCAAAAATCAGCTGTTTTTGCTTGAACATTAAATGCCTCCAAATAGTATTTAATTCACTTCCCGAGCCCCTGGAAGCATGAAAATCACTTTAAACATGCTAATTTTAGCTCTAACACTGATGATCCACCTACAAATGTGAACTGACGTTCAAAAATAAAACATTTGAAAACGGACCATTTTCCACATTTCTGAAGCATGACGTAATAGGGGGGTGTTATCTCTTTTGTCGAAAATCAGCCGTTTTGGCTCAAACATTAAATGCCTCCAAATGGTATTTAATTAACTTCCCGGGGTGAATAAACCCTTTTTGAGAACTCAGAGTGAATAAATTGGCCATTTTCATGCACTTTTAACCATTCCATAAATCTTTTGTTAAGGGCCCCTGGAAGCATGAAAATCACTTTAAACATGCTAATTTTAGCTCTAACACTGATGATCCACCTACAAATGTGAACTGACGTTCAAAAATAAAACATTTGAAAACGGACCATTTTCCACATTTTGAAGCATGACGTAATGGGGGGGTGTTATCTCTTTTGTCAAAAATCAGCTGTTTTTGCTTGAACATTAAATGCCTCCAAATAGTATTTAATTCACTTCCCGAGCCCCTGGAAGCATGAAAATCACTTTAAACATGCTAATTTTAGCTCTAACACTGATGATCCACCTACAAACGTGAACTGACGTTCAAAAATAAAACATTTGAAAACGGACCATTTTCCACATTTCTGAAGCATGACGTAATGGGGGGTGTTATCTCTTTTGTTGAAAATCATCTGTTTTAGCTCGAACATTAAATGCCTCCAAATGGTATTTAATTAACTTCCCAGGATGAAGAAACCTTTTTTGAGAACTCAGAGTGAGTAAATTGGCCATTTTCATGCACTTTTAACCATTCCATAAATCTTGTGTTTAGGGCCCCTGGAAGCATGAAAATCACTTTAAACATGCTAATTTTAGCTCTAACACTGATGATCCACCTACAAATGTGAACTGACGTTCAAAAATAAAACATTTGAAAACGGACCATTTTCCACATTTCTGAAGCATGACGTAATGGGGGGGTGTTATCTCTTTTGTCGAAAATCAACCGTTTTTGCTCGAACATTAAATGCCTCCAAATGGTATTTAATTAACTTCCCAAGCCCCTGGAAGCATGAAAATCACTTTAAACATGCTAATTTTTAGCTCTAACACTGATGATCCACCTACAAATGTGAACTGACAATCAAAAATAAAACATTTGAAAACAGACCATTTTCCACATTTCTGAAGCATGACGTAATGGGGGGGTGTTATCTCTTTTGTCAAAAATCATCCGTTTTAGCTCGAACATTAAATGCCTCCAAATGGAATTTAATTAACTTCCCGGGATGAAGAAACCTTTTTTGAGAACACAGAGTGAGTAAATTGGCCATTTTCATGCACTTTTAACCATTCCATAAATCTTGTGTTTAGGGCCCCTGGAAGCATGAAAATCACTTTAAACATGCTAATTTTAGCTCTAACACTGATGATCCACCTACAAATGTGAACTGACGTTCAAAAATAAAACATTTGAAAACTGACCATTTTCCACATTTCTGAAGCATGACGTAATGGGGGGTGTTATCTCTTTTGTCAAAAATCAGCTGTTTTTGCTTGAACATTAAATGCCTCCAAATAGTATTTAATTCACTTCCCGAGCCCCTGGAAGCATGAAAATCACTTTAAACATGCTAATTTTAGCTCTAACACTGATGATCCACCTACAAATGTGAACTGACGTTCAAAAATAAAACATTTGAAAACGGACCATTTTCCACATTTCTGAAGCATGACGTAATGGGGGGGGTGTTATCTCTTTTGTCGAAAATCAGCCGTTTTGGCTCAAACATTAAATGCCTCCAAATGGTATTTAATTAACTTCCCGGGGTGAATAAACCCTTTTTGAGAACTCAGAGTGAATAAATTGGCCATTTTCATGCACTTTTAACCATTCCATAAATCTTTTGTTAAGGGCCCCTGGAAGCATGAAAATAACTTTAAACATGCTAATTTTAGCTCTAACACTGATGATCCACCTACAAATGTGAACTGACGTTCAAAAATAAAACATTTGAAAACGGACCATTTTCCACATTTTGAAGCATGACGTAATGGGGGGGTGTTATCTCTTTTGTCAAAAATCAGCTGTTTTTGCTTGAACATTAAATGCCTCCAAATAGTATTTAATTCACTTCCCGAGCCCCTGGAAGCATGAAAATCACTTTAAACATGCTAATTTTAGCTCTAACACTGATGATCCACCTACAAACGTGAACTGACGTTCAAAAATAAAACATTTGAAAACGGACCA
The DNA here is from genome assembly GCF_964263255.1 of Lissotriton vulgaris. Classification (NCBI taxonomy): domain Eukaryota; kingdom Metazoa; phylum Chordata; class Amphibia; order Caudata; family Salamandridae; genus Lissotriton; species Lissotriton vulgaris. The sequence continues at coordinate 77,894 of NW_028244200.1, read as the reverse complement.
TTTTCCACATTTCTGAAGCATGACGTAATGGGGGGTGTTATCTCTTTTGTTGAAAATCATCTGTTTTAGCTCGAACATTAAATGCCTCCAAATGGTATTTAATTAACTTCCCAGGATGAAGAAACCTTTTTTGAGAACTCAGAGTGAGTAAATTGGCCATTTTCATGCACTTTTAACCATTCCATAAATCTTGTGTTTAGGGCCCCTGGAAGCATGAAAATCACTTTAAACATGCTAATTTTAGCTCTAACACTGATGATCCACCTACAAATGTGAACTGACGTTCAAAAATAAAACATTTGAAAACGGACCATTTTCCACATTTCTGAAGCATGACGTAATGGGGGGGTGTTATCTCTTTTGTCGAAAATCAACCGTTTTTGCTCGAACATTAAATGCCTCCAAATGGTATTTAATTAACTTCCCAAGCCCCTGGAAGCATGAAAATCACTTTAAACATGCTAATTTTTAGCTCTAACACTGATGATCCACCTACAAATGTGAACTGACAATCAAAAATAAAACATTTGAAAACAGACCATTTTCCACATTTCTGAAGCATGACGTAATGGGGGGGTGTTATCTCTTTTGTCAAAAATCATCCGTTTTAGCTCGAACATTAAATGCCTCCAAATGGAATTTAATTAACTTCCCGGGATGAAGAAACCTTTTTTGAGAACTCAGAGTGAGAAAATTGGCTATTTTCATGCACTTTTAACCATTCCATAAATCTTGTGTTTAGGGCCCCTGAAAGCATGAAAATCACTTTAAACATGCTAATTTTAGCTCTAACACTGATGATCCACCTACAAATGTGAACTGACGTTCAAAAATAAAACATTTGAAAACGGACCATTTTCCACATTTCTGAAGCATGACGTAATGGGGGGGTGTTATCTCTTTTGTCGAAAATCAGCCATTTTGGCTCGAACATTAAATGCCTCCAAATGGTATTTAATTAACTTCCCGGGGTGAAGAAACCCTTTTTGAGAACTCAGAGTGAGTAAATTGGCCATTTTCATGCACTTTTAACCATTCCATAAATCTTTTGTTAAGGGCCCCTGGAAGCATGAAAATCACTTTAAACATGCTAATTTTAGCTCTAACACTGATGATCCACCTACAAATGTGAACTGACGTTCAAAAATAAAACATTTGAAAACAGACCATTTTCCACATTTCTGAAGCATGACTTAATGGGGGGGTGTTATCTCTTTTGTCAAAAATCAGCTGTTTTTGCTTGAACATTAAATGCCTCCAAATAGTATTTAATTCACTTCCCAAGCCCCTGGAAGCATGAAAATCACTTTAAACATGCTAATTTTTAGCTCTAACACTGATGATCCACCTACAAATGTGAACTGACAATCAAAAATAAAACATTTGAAAACGGACCATTTTCCACATTTCTGAAGCATGACGTAATGGGGGTGTGTTATCTCTTTTGTCAAAAATCATCCGTTTTAGCTCGAACATTAAATGCCTCCAAATGGAATTTAATTAACTTCCCGGGATGAAGAAACCTTTTTTGAGAACTCAGAGTGAGTAAATTGGCTATTTTCATGCACTTTTAACCATTCCATAAATCTTGTGTTTAGGGCCCCTGAAAGTATGAAAATCACTTTAAACATGCTAATTTTAGCTCTAACACTGATGATCCGCCTACAAATGTGAACTGACGTTCAAAAATAAAACATTTGAAAACGGACCATTTTCCACATTTCTGAAGCATGACGTAATGGGGGGGTGTTATCTCTTTTGTCGAAAATCAGCCGTTTTTGCTCGAACATTAAATGCCTCCAAATGGTATTTAATTAACTTCCCAGGGTGAAGAAACCCTTTTTGAGAACTCAGAGTGAGTAAATTGGCCATTTTCATGCACTTTTAACCAGTCCATAAATCTTGTGTTTAGGGCCCCTGGAAGCATGAAAATCACTTTAAACATGCTAATTTTAGCTCTAACACTGATGATCCACCTACAAATGTGAACTGACGTTCAAAAATAAAACATTTGAAAACGGACCATTTTCCACATTTCTGAAGCATGACGTAATGGGGGGGGTGTTATCTCTTTTGTCAAAAATCAGCTGTTTTTGCTTGAACATTAAATGCCTCCAAATAATATTTAATTCACCTTCCGAGCCCCTGGAAGCATGAAAATCACTTTAAACATGCTAATTTTAGCTCTAACACTGATGATCCACCTACAAATGTGAACTGACGTTCAAAAATAAAACATTTGAAAACGGACCATTTTCCACATTTCTGAAGCATGACGTAATGGGGAGGTGTTATCTCTTTTGTCGAAAATCAGCCGTTTTGGCTCGAACATTAAATGCCTCCAAATGGAATTTAATTAACTTCCCGGGATGAAGAAACCTTTTTTGAGAACTCAGAGTGAGTAAATTGGCTATTTTCATGCACTTTTAACCATTCCATAAATCTTGTGTTTAGGGCCCCTGAAAGCATGAAAATCACTTTAAACATGCTAATTTTAGCTCTAACACTTATGATCCACCTACAAATGTGAACTGACGTTCAAAAATAAAACATTTGAAAACGGACCATTTTCCACATTTCTGAAGCATGACGCAATGGGGGGGTGATATCTCTTTTGTCGAAAATCAGCCGTTTTGGCTCGAACATTAAATGCTTCCAAATGGTATTTAATTAACTTCCCGGGGTGAAGAAACCCTTTTTGAGAACTCAGAGTGAGTAAATTGGCCATTTTCATGCACTTTTAACCATTCCATAAATCTTGTGTTTAGGGCCCCTGGAAGCATGAAAATCACTTTAAACATGCTAATTTTAGCTCTAACACTGATGATCCACCTACAAATGTGAACTGACGTTCAAAAATAAAACATTTGAAAACGGACCATTTTCCACATTTCTGAAGCATGACGTAATGGGGGGGGTGTTATCTCTTTTGTCAAAAATCAGCTGTTTTTGCTTGTACATTAAATGCCTCCAAATAGTATTTAATTCACTTCCCGAGCCCCTGGAAGCATGAAAATCACTTTAAACATGCTAATTTTAGCTCTAACACTGATGATCCACCTACAAATGTGAACTGACGTTCAAAAATAAAACATTTGAAAACGGACCATTTTCCACATTTCTGAAGCATGACGTAATGGGGGGGTGTTATCTCTTTTGTCGAAAATCAGCCGTTTTGGCTCAAACATTAAATGCCTCCAAATGGTATTTAATTAACTTCCCGGGGTGAATAAACCCTTTTTGAGAACTCAGAGTGAATAAATTGGCCATTTTCATGCACTTTTAACCATTCCATAAATCTTTTGTTAAGGGCCCCTGGAAGCATGAAAATCACTTTAAACATGCTAATTTAAGCTCTAACACTGATGATCCACCTACAAATGTGAACTGACGTTCAAAAATAAAACATTTGAAAACGGACCATTTTCCACATTTTGAAGCATGACGTAATGGGGGGGTGTTATCTCTTTTGTCAAAAATCAGCTGTTTTTGCTTGAACATTAAATGCCTCCAAATAGTATTTAATTCACTTCCCGAGCCCCTGGAAGCATGAAAATCACTTTAAACATGCTAATTTTAGCTCTAACACTGATGATCCACCTACAAACGTGAACTGACGTTCAAAAATAAAACATTTGAAAAAGGACCATTTTCCACATTTCTGAAGCATGACGTAATGGGGGGTGTTATCTCTTTTGTTGAAAATCATCTGTTTTAGCTCGAACATTAAATGCCTCCAAATGGTATTTAATTAACTTCCCGGGATGAAGAAACCTTTTTTGAGAACTCAGAGTGAGTAAATTGGCCATTTTCATGCACTTTTAACCATTCCATAAATCTTGTGTTTAGGGCCCCTGGAAGCATGAAAATCACTTTAAACATGCTAATTTTAGCTCTAACACTGATGATCCACCTACAAATGTGAACTGACGTTCAAAAATAAAACATTTGAAAACGGACCATTTTCCACATTTCTGAAGCATGACGTAATGGGGGGGTGTTATCTCTTTTGTCGAAAATCAACCGTTTTTGCTCGAACATTAAATGCCTCCAAATGGTATTTAATTAACTTCCCAAGCCCCTGGAAGCATGAAAATCACTTTAAACATGCTAATTTTTAGCTCTAACACTGATGATCCACCTACAAATGTGAACTGACAATCAAAAATAAAACATTTGAAAACAGACCATTTTCCACATTTCTGAAGCATGACGTAATGGGGGGGTGTTATCTCTTTTGTCAAAAATCATCCGTTTTAGCTCGAACATTAAATGCCTCCAAATGGAATTTAATTAACTTCCCGGGATGAAGAAACCTTTTTTGAGAACACAGAGTGAGTAAATTGGCCATTTTCATGCACTTTTAACCATTCCATAAATCTTGTGTTTAGGGCCCCTGGAAGCATGAAAATCACTTTAAACATGCTAATTTTAGCTCTAACACTGATGATCCACCTACAAATGTGAACTGACGTTCAAAAATAAAACATTTGAAAACTGACCATTTTCCACATTTCTGAAGCATGACGTAATGGGGGGTGTTATCTCTTTTGTCAAAAATCAGCTGTTTTTGCTTGAACATTAAATGCCTCCAAATAGTATTTAATTCACTTCCCGAGCCCCTGGAAGCATGAAAATCACTTTAAACATGCTAATTTTAGCTCTAACACTGATGATCCACCTACAAATGTGAACTGACGTTCAAAAATAAAACATTTGAAAACGGACCATTTTCCACATTTCTGAAGCATGACGTAATGGGGGGGGTGTTATCTCTTTTGTCGAAAATCAGCCGTTTTGGCTCAAACATTAAATGCCTCCAAATGGTATTTAATTAACTTCCCGGGGTGAATAAACCCTTTTTGAGAACTCAGAGTGAATAAATTGGCCATTTTCATGCACTTTTAACCATTCCATAAATCTTTTGTTAAGGGCCCCTGGAAGCATGAAAATAACTTTAAACATGCTAATTTTAGCTCTAACACTGATGATCCACCTACAAATGTGAACTGACGTTCAAAAATAAAACATTTGAAAACGGACCATTTTCCACATTTTGAAGCATGACGTAATGGGGGGGTGTTATCTCTTTTGTCAAAAATCAGCTGTTTTTGCTTGAACATTAAATGCCTCCAAATAGTATTTAATTCACTTCCCGAGCCCCTGGAAGCATGAAAATCACTTTAAACATGCTAATTTTAGCTCTAACACTGATGATCCACCTACAAACGTGAACTGACGTTCAAAAATAAAACATTTGAAAACGGACCATTTTCCACATTTCTGAAGCATGACGTAATGGGGGGTGTTATCTCTTTTGTTGAAAATCATCTGTTTTAGCTCGAACATTAAATGCCTCCAAATGGTATTTAATTAACTTCCCAGGATGAAGAAACCTTTTTTGAGAACTCAGAGTGAGTAAATTGGCCATTTTCATGCACTTTTAACCATTCCATAAATCTTGTGTTTAGGGCCCCTGGAAGCATGAAAATCACTTTAAACATGCTAATTTTAGCTCTAACACTGATGATCCACCTACAAATGTGAACTGACGTTCAAAAATAAAACATTTGAAAACGGACCATTTTCCACATTTCTGAAGCATGACGTAATGGGGGGGTGTTATCTCTTTTGTCGAAAATCAACCGTTTTTGCTCGAACATTAAATGCCTCCAAATGGTATTTAATTAACTTCCCAAGCCCCTGGAAGCATGAAAATCACTTTAAACATGCTAATTTTTAGCTCTAACACTGATGATCCACCTACAAATGTGAACTGACAATCAAAAATAAAACATTTGAAAACAGACCATTTTCCACATTTCTGAAGCATGACGTAATGGGGGGGTGTTATCTCTTTTGTCAAAAATCATCCGTTTTAGCTCGAACATTAAATGCCTCCAAATGGAATTTAATTAACTTCCCGGGATGAAGAAACCTTTTTTGAGAACTCAGAGTGAGAAAATTGGCTATTTTCATGCACTTTTAACCATTCCATAAATCTTGTGTTTAGGGCCCCTGAAAGCATGAAAATCACTTTAAACATGCTAATTTTAGCTCTAACACTGATGATCCACCTACAAATGTGAACTGACGTTCAAAAATAAAACATTTGAAAACGGACCATTTTCCACATTTCTGAAGCATGACGTAATGGGGGGGTGTTATCTCTTTTGTCGAAAATCAGCCATTTTGGCTCGAACATTAAATGCCTCCAAATGGTATTTAATTAACTTCCCGGGGTGAAGAAACCCTTTTTGAGAACTCAGAGTGAGTAAATTGGCCATTTTCATGCACTTTTAACCATTCCATAAATCTTTTGTTAAGGGCCCCTGGAAGCATGAAAATCACTTTAAACATGCTAATTTTAGCTCTAACACTGATGATCCACCTACAAATGTGAACTGACGTTCAAAAATAAAACATTTGAAAACAGACCATTTTCCACATTTCTGAAGCATGACTTAATGGGGGGGTGTTATCTCTTTTGTCAAAAATCAGCTGTTTTTGCTTGAACATTAAATGCCTCCAAATAGTATTTAATTCACTTCCCAAGCCCCTGGAAGCATGAAAATCACTTTAAACATGCTAATTTTTAGCTCTAACACTGATGATCCACCTACAAATGTGAACTGACAATCAAAAATAAAACATTTGAAAACGGACCATTTTCCACATTTCTGAAGCATGACGTAATGGGGGTGTGTTATCTCTTTTGTCAAAAATCATCCGTTTTAGCTCGAACATTAAATGCCTCCAAATGGAATTTAATTAACTTCCCGGGATGAAGAAACCTTTTTTGAGAACTCAGAGTGAGTAAATTGGCTATTTTCATGCACTTTTAACCATTCCATAAATCTTGTGTTTAGGGCCCCTGAAAGTATGAAAATCACTTTAAACATGCTAATTTTAGCTCTAACACTGATGATCCGCCTACAAATGTGAACTGACGTTCAAAAATAAAACATTTGAAAACGGACCATTTTCCACATTTCTGAAGCATGACGTAATGGGGGGGTGTTATCTCTTTTGTCGAAAATCAGCCGTTTTTGCTCGAACATTAAATGCCTCCAAATGGTATTTAATTAACTTCCCAGGGTGAAGAAACCCTTTTTGAGAACTCAGAGTGAGTAAATTGGCCATTTTCATGCACTTTTAACCAGTCCATAAATCTTGTGTTTAGGGCCCCTGGAAGCATGAAAATCACTTTAAACATGCTAATTTTAGCTCTAACACTGATGATCCACCTACAAATGTGAACTGACGTTCAAAAATAAAACATTTGAAAACGGACCATTTTCCACATTTCTGAAGCATGACGTAATGGGGGGGGTGTTATCTCTTTTGTCAAAAATCAGCTGTTTTTGCTTGAACATTAAATGCCTCCAAATAATATTTAATTCACCTTCCGAGCCCCTGGAAGCATGAAAATCACTTTAAACATGCTAATTTTAGCTCTAACACTGATGATCCACCTACAAATGTGAACTGACGTTCAAAAATAAAACATTTGAAAACGGACCATTTTCCACATTTCTGAAGCATGACGTAATGGGGAGGTGTTATCTCTTTTGTCGAAAATCAGCCGTTTTGGCTCGAACATTAAATGCCTCCAAATGGAATTTAATTAACTTCCCGGGATGAAGAAACCTTTTTTGAGAACTCAGAGTGAGTAAATTGGCTATTTTCATGCACTTTTAACCATTCCATAAATCTTGTGTTTAGGGCCCCTGAAAGCATGAAAATCACTTTAAACATGCTAATTTTAGCTCTAACACTTATGATCCACCTACAAATGTGAACTGACGTTCAAAAATAAAACATTTGAAAACGGACCATTTTCCACATTTCTGAAGCATGACGCAATGGGGGGGTGATATCTCTTTTGTCGAAAATCAGCCGTTTTGGCTCGAACATTAAATGCTTCCAAATGGTATTTAATTAACTTCCCGGGGTGAAGAAACCCTTTTTGAGAACTCAGAGTGAGTAAATTGGCCATTTTCATGCACTTTTAACCATTCCATAAATCTTGTGTTTAGGGCCCCTGGAAGCATGAAAATCACTTTAAACATGCTAATTTTAGCTCTAACACTGATGATCCACCTACAAATGTGAACTGACGTTCAAAAATAAAACATTTGAAAACGGACCATTTTCCACATTTCTGAAGCATGACGTAATGGGGGGGGTGTTATCTCTTTTGTCAAAAATCAGCTGTTTTTGCTTGTACATTAAATGCCTCCAAATAGTATTTAATTCACTTCCCGAGCCCCTGGAAGCATGAAAATCACTTTAAACATGCTAATTTTAGCTCTAACACTGATGATCCACCTACAAATGTGAACTGACGTTCAAAAATAAAACATTTGAAAACGGACCATTTTCCACATTTCTGAAGCATGACGTAATGGGGGGGTGTTATCTCTTTTGTCGAAAATCAGCCGTTTTGGCTCAAACATTAAATGCCTCCAAATGGTATTTAATTAACTTCCCGGGGTGAATAAACCCTTTTTGAGAACTCAGAGTGAATAAATTGGCCATTTTCATGCACTTTTAACCATTCCATAAATCTTTTGTTAAGGGCCCCTGGAAGCATGAAAATCACTTTAAACATGCTAATTTAAGCTCTAACACTGATGATCCACCTACAAATGTGAACTGACGTTCAAAAATAAAACATTTGAAAACGGACCATTTTCCACATTTTGAAGCATGACGTAATGGGGGGGTGTTATCTCTTTTGTCAAAAATCAGCTGTTTTTGCTTGAACATTAAATGCCTCCAAATAGTATTTAATTCACTTCCCGAGCCCCTGGAAGCATGAAAATCACTTTAAACATGCTAATTTTAGCTCTAACACTGATGATCCACCTACAAACGTGAACTGACGTTCAAAAATAAAACATTTGAAAAAGGACCATTTTCCACATTTCTGAAGCATGACGTAATGGGGGGTGTTATCTCTTTTGTTGAAAATCATCTGTTTTAGCTCGAACATTAAATGCCTCCAAATGGTATTTAATTAACTTCCCGGGATGAAGAAACCTTTTTTGAGAACTCAGAGTGAGTAAATTGGCCATTTTCATGCACTTTTAACCATTCCATAAATCTTGTGTTTAGGGCCCCTGGAAGCATGAAAATCACTTTAAACATGCTAATTTTAGCTCTAACACTGATGATCCACCTACAAATGTGAACTGACGTTCAAAAATAAAACATTTGAAAACGGACCATTTTCCACATTTCTGAAGCATGACGTAATGGGGGGGTGTTATCTCTTTTGTCGAAAATCAACCATTTTTGCTCGAACATTAAATGCCTCCAAATGGTATTTAATTAACTTCCCAAGCCCCTGGAAGCATGAAAATCACTTTAAACATGCTAATTTTTAGCTCTAACACTGATGATCCACCTACAAATGTGAACCGACAATCAAAAATAAAACATTTGAAAACGGACCATTTTCCACATTTCTGAAGCATGACGTAATGGGGGGGTGTTATCTCTTTTGTCAAAAATCATCCGTTTTAGCTCGAACATTAAATGCCTCCAAATGGAATTTAATTAACTTCCCGGGATGAAGAAACCTTTTTTGAGAACTCAGAGTGAGAAAATTGGCTATTTTCATGCACTTTTAACCATTCCATAAATCTTGTGTTTAGGGCCCCTGAAAGCTTGAAAATCACTTTAAACATGCTAATTTTAGCTCTAACACTGATGATCCACCTACAAATGTGAACTGACGTTCAAAAATAAAACATTTGAAAACGGACCATTTTCCACATTTCTGAAGCATGACGTAATGGGGGGGTGTTATCTCTTTTGTCGAAAATCAGCCGTTTTTGCTCGAACATTAAATGCCTCCAAATGGTATTTAATTAACTTCCCGGGGTGAAGAAACCCTTTTTGAGAACTCAGAGTGAGTAAATTGGCCATTTTCATGCACTTTTAACCATTCCATAAAACTTGTGTTTAGGGCCCCTGGAAGCATGAAAATCACTTTAAACATGCTAATTTTAGCTCTAACACTGATGATCCACCTACAAATGTGAACTGACGTTCAAAAATAAAACATTTGAAAACTGACCATTTTCCAAATTTCTGAAGCATGACGTAATGGGGGGATGTTATCTCTTTTGTCGAAAATCAACCGTTTTTGCTCGAACATTAAATGCCTCCAAATGGTATTTAATTAACTTCCCGAGCCCCTGAAAGCATGAAAATCACTTTAAACATGCTAATTTTAGCTCTAACACTGATGATCCACCTACAAATGTGAACTGACGTTCAAAAATAAAACATTTGAAAATGGACCATTTTCCACATTTCTGAAGCATGACGTAATGGGGGGGTGTTATCTCTTTTGTCAAAAATCAGCTGTTTTTGCTTGAACATTAAATGCCTCCAAATAGTATTTAATTCACTTCCCGAGCCCCTGGAAGCATGAAAATCACTTTAAACATGCTAATTTTATCTCTAACACTGATGATCCACCTACAAATGTGAACTGACGTTCAAAAATAAAACATTTGAAAACGGACCATTTTCCACATTTCTGAAGCATGACGTAATGGGGGGGTGTTATCTCTTTTGTCGAAAATCAGCCGTTTTGGCTCGAACATTAAATGCCTCCAAATGGTATTTAATTAACTTCCCGGGGTGAAGAAACCCTTTTTGAGAACTCAGAGTGAGTAAATTGGCCATTTTCATGCACTTTTAACCATTCCATAAATCTTTTGTTAAGGGCCCCTGGAAGCATGAAAATCACTTTAAACATGCTAATTTTAGCTCTAACACTGATGATCCACCTACAAATGTGAACTGACGTTCAAAAATAAAACATTTGAAAACAGACCATTTTCCACATTTCTGAAGCATGACGTAATGGGGGGGTGTTATCTCTTTTGTCAAAAATCAGCTGTTTTTGCTTGAACATTAAATGCCTCCAAATAGTATTTAATTCACTTCCCAAGCCCCTGGAAGCATGAAAATCACTTTAAACATGCTAATTTTTAGCTCTAACACTGATGATCCACCTACAAATGTGAACTGACAATCAAAAATAAAACATTTGAAAACGGACCATTTCCCACATTTCTGAAGCATAACGTAATGGGGGTGTGTTATCTCTTTTGTCAAAAATCATCCGTTTTAGCTCGAACATTAAATGCCTCCAAATGGAATTTAATTAACTTCCCGGGATGAAGAAACCTTTTTTGAGAACTCAGAGTGAGTAAATTGGCTATTTTCATGCACTTTTAACCATTCCATAAATCTTGTGTTTAGGGCCCCTGAAAGCATGAAAATCACTTTAAACATGCTAATTTTAGCTCTAACACTGATGATCCACCTACAAATGTGAACTGACGTTCAAAAATAAAACATTTGAAAACTGACCATTTTCCACATTTCTGAAGCATGACGTAATGGGGGGGTGTTATCTCTTTTGTCGAAAATCAGCCGTTTTTGCTCGAACATTAAATGCCTCCAAATGGTATTTAATTAACTTCCCGGGGTGAAGAAACCCTTTTTGAGAACTCAGAGTGAGTAAATTGGCCATTTTCATGCACTTTTAACCATTCCATAAATCTTGTGTTTAGGGCCCCTGGAAGCATGAAAATCACTTTAAACATGCTAATTTTAGCTCTAACACTGATGATCCACCTACAAATGTGAACTGACGTTCAAAAATAAAACATTTGAAAACTGACCATTTTCCACATTTCTGAAGCATGACGTAATGGGGGGTGTTATCTCTTTTGTCAAAAATCAGCTGTTTTTGCTTGAACATTAAATGCCTCCAAATAGTATTTAATTCACTTCCCGAGCCCCTGGAAGCATGAAAATCACTTTAAACATGCTAATTTTAGCTCTAACACTGATGATCCACCTACAAATGTGAACTGACGTTCAAAAATAAAACATTTGAAAACGGACCATTTTCCACATTTCTGAAGCATGACGTAATGGGGGGGGTGTTATCTCTTTTGTCGAAAATCAGCCGTTTTGGCTCGAACATTAAATGCCTCCAAATGGTATTTAATTAATTTCCCGGGGTGAATAAACCCTTTTTGAGAACTCAGAGTGAGTAAATTGGCCATTTTCATGCACTTTTAACCATTCCATAAATCTTTTGTTAAGGGCCCCTGGAAGCATGAAAATCACTTTAAACATGCTAATTTTAGCTCTAACACTGATGATCCACCTACAAATGTGAACTGACGTTCAAAAATAAAACATTTGAAAACGGACCATTTTCCACATTTTGAAGCATGACGTAATGGGGGGGTGTTATCTCTTTTGTCAAAAATCAGCTGTTTTTGATTGAACATTAAATGCCTCCAAATAGTATTTAATTCACTTCCCGAGCCCCTGGAAGCATGAAAATCACTTTAAACATGCTAATTTTAGCTCTAACACTGATGATCCACCTACAAATGTGAACTGACGTTCAAAAATAAAACATTTGAAAACGGACCATTTTCCACATTTCTGAAGCATGACGTAATGGGGGGTGTTATCTCTTTTGTTGAAAATCATCCGTTTTAGCTCGAACATTAAATGCCTCCAAATGGTATTTAATTAACTTCCCGGGATGAAGAAACCTTTTTTGAGAACTCAGAGTGAGTAAATTGGCCATTTTCATGCACTTTTAACCATTCCATAAATCTTGTGTTTAGGGCCCCTGGAAGCATGAAAATCACTTTAAACATGCTAATTTTAGCTCTAACACTGATGATCCAGCTACAAATGTGAACTGACGTTCAAAAATAAAACATTTGAAAACGGACCATTTTCCACATTTCTGAAGCATCACGTAATGGGGGGGTGTTATCTCTTTTGTCAAAAATCAGCTGTTTTTGCTTGAACATTAAATGCCTCCAAATAGTATTTAATTCACTTCCCAAGCCCCTGGAAGCATGAAAATCACTTTAAACATGCTAATTTTTAGCTCTAACACTGATGATCCACCTACAAATGTGAACTGACAATCAAAAATAAAACATTTGAAAACGGACCATTTTCCACATTTCTGAAGCATGACGTAATGGGGGTGTGTTATCTCTTTTGTCAAAAATCATCCGTTTTAGCTCGAACATTAAATGCCTCCAAATGGAATTTAATTAACTTCCCGGGATGAAGAAACCTTTTTTGAGAACTCAGAGTGAGTAAATTGGCTATTTTCATGCACTTTTAACCATTCCATAAATCTTGTGTTTAGGGCCCCTGAAAGTATGAAAATCACTTTAAACATGCTAATTTTAGCTCTAACACTGATGATCCACCTACAAATGTGAACTGACGTTCAAAAATAAAACATTTGAAAACGGACCATTTTCCACATTTCTGAAGCATGACGTAATGGGGGGGTGTTATCTCTTTTGTCGAAAATCAGCCGTTTTTGCTCGAACATTAAATGCCTCCAAATGGTATTTAATTAACTTCCCAGGGTGAAGAAACCCTTTTTGAGAACTCAGAGTGAGTAAATTGGCCATTTTCATGCACTTTTAACCAGTCCATAAATCTTGTGTTTAGGGCCCCTGGAAGCATGAAAATCACTTTAAACATGCTAATTTTAGCTCTAACACTGATGATCCACCTACAAATGTGAACTGACGTTCAAAAATAAAACATTTGAAAACGGACCATTTTCCACATTTCTGAAGCATGACGTAATGGGGGGGTGTTATCTCTTTTGTCAAAAATCAGCTGTTTTTGCTTGAACATTAAATGCCTCCAAATAATATTTAATTCACCTTCCGAGCCCCTGGAAGCATGAAAATCACTTTAAACATGCTAATTTTAGCTCTAACACTGATGATCCACCTACAAATGTGAACTGACGTTCAAAAATAAAACATTTGAAAACGGACCATTTTCCACATTTCTGAAGCATGACGTAATGGGGAGGTGTTATCTCTTTTGTCGAAAATCAGCCATTTTGGCTCGAACATTAAATGCCTCCAAATGGAATTTAATTAACTTCCCGGGATGAAGAAACCTTTTTTGAGAACTCAGAGTGAGTAAATTGGCTATTTTCATGCACTTTTAACCATTCCATAAATCTTGTGTTTAGGGCCCCTGAAAGCATGAAAATCACTTTAAACATGCTAATTTTAGCTCTAACACTTATGATCCACCTACAAATGTGAACTGACGTTCAAAAATAAAACATTTGAAAACGGACCATTTTCCACATTTCTGAAGCATGACGCAATGGGGGGGTGTTATCTCTTTTGTCGAAAATCAGCCGTTTTGGCTCGAACATTAAATGCTTCCAAATGGTATTTAATTAACTTCCCGGGGTGAAGAAACCCTTTTTGAGAACTCAGAGTGAGTAAATTGGCCATTTTCATGCACTTTTAACCATTCCATAAATCTTGTGTTTAGGGCCCCTGGAAGCATGAAAATCACTTTAAACATGCTAATTTTAGCTCTAACACTGATGATCCACCTACAAATGTGAACTGACGTTCAAAAATAAAACATTTGAAAACGGACCATTTTCCACATTTCTGAAGCATGACGTAATGGGGGGGGGTGTTATCTCTTTTGTCAAAAATCAGCTGTTTTTGCTTGAACATTAAATGCCTCCAAATAGTATTTAATTCACTTCCCGAGCCCCTGGAAGCATGAAAATCACTTTAAACATGCTAATTTTAGCTCTAACACTGATGATCCACCTACAAATGTGAACTGACGTTCAAAAATAAAACATTTGAAAACGGACCATTTTCCACATTTCTGAAGCATGACGTAATGGGGGGGTGTTATCTCTTTTGTCGAAAATCAGCCGTTTTGGCTCAAACATTAAATGCCTCCAAATGGTATTTAATTAACTTCCCGGGGTGAATAAACCCTTTTTGAGAACTCAGAGTGAATAAATTGGCCATTTTCATGCACTTTTAACCATTCCATAAATCTTTTGTTAAGGGCCCCTGGAAGCATGAAAATCACTTTAAACATGCTAATTTTAGCTCTAACACTGATGATCCACCTACAAATGTGAACTGACGTTCAAAAATAAAACATTTGAAAACGGACCATTTTCCACATTTTGAAGCATGACGTAATGGGGGGGTGTTATCTCTTTTGTCAAAAATCAGCTGTTTTTGCTTGAACATTAAATGCCTCCAAATAGTATTTAATTCACTTCCCGAGCCCCTGGAAGCATGAAAATCACTTTAAACATGCTAATTTTAGCTCTAACACTGATGATCCACCTACAAACGTGAACTGACGTTCAAAAATAAAACATTTGAAAAAGGACCATTTTCCACATTTCTGAAGCATGACGTAATGGGGGGTGTTATCTCTTTTGTTGAAAATCATCTGTTTTAGCTCGAACATTAAATGCCTCCAAATGGTATTTAATTAACTTCCCGGGATGAAGAAACCTTTTTTGAGAACTCAGAGTGAGTAAATTGGCCATTTTCATGCACTTTTAACCATTCCATAAATCTTGTGTTTAGGGCCCCTGGAAGCATGAAAATCACTTTAAACATGCTAATTTTATCTCTAACACTGATGATCCACCTACAAATGTGAACTGACGTTCAAAAATAAAACATTTGAAAACGGACCATTTTCCACATTTCTGAAGCATGACGTAATGGGGGGGTGTTATCTCTTTTGTCGAAAATCAACCATTTTTGCTCGAACATTAAATGCCTCCAAATGGTATTTAATTAACTTCCCAAGCCCCTGGAAGCATGAAAATCACTTTAAACATGCTAATTTTTAGCTCTAACACTGATGATCCACCTACAAATGTGAACCGACAATCAAAAATAAAACATTTGAAAACGGACCATTTTCCACATTTCTGAAGCATGACGTAATGGGGGGGTGTTATCTCTTTTGTCAAAAATCATCCGTTTTAGCTCGAACATTAAATGCCTCCAAATGGAATTTAATTAACTTCCCGGGATGAAGAAACCTTTTTTGAGAACTCAGAGTGAGAAAATTGGCTATTTTCATGCACTTTTAACCATTCCATAAATCTTGTGTTTAGGGCCCCTGAAAGCTTGAAAATCACTTTAAACATGCTAATTTTAGCTCTAACACTGATGATCCACCTACAAATGTGAACTGACGTTCAAAAATAAAACATTTGAAAACGGACCATTTTCCACATTTCTGAAGCATGACGTAATGGGGGGGTGTTATCTCTTTTGTCGAAAATCAGCCGTTTTTGCTCGAACATTAAATGCCTCCAAATGGTATTTAATTAACTTCCCGGGGTGAAGAAACCCTTTTTGAGAACTCAGAGTGAGTAAATTGGCCATTTTCATGCACTTTTAACCATTCCATAAAACTTGTGTTTAGGGCCCCTGGAAGCATGAAAATCCCTTTAAACATGCTAATTTTAGCTCTAACACTGATGATCCACCTACAAATGTGAACTGACGTTCAAAAATAAAACATTTGAAAACTGACCATTTTCCAAATTTCTGAAGCATGACGTAATGGGGGGGTGTTATCTCTTTTGTCGAAAATCAACCGTTTTTGCTCGAACATTAAATGCCTCCAAATGGTATTTAATTAACTTCCCGAGCCCCTGAAAGCATGAAAATCACTTTAAACATGCTAATTTTAGCTCTAACACTGATGATCCACCTACAAATGTGAACTGACGTTCAAAAATAAAACATTTGAAAATGGACCATTTTCCACATTTCTGAAGCATGACGTAATGGGGGGGTGTTATCTCTTTTGTCAAAAATCAGCTGTTTTTGCTTGAACATTAAATGCCTCCAAATAGTATTTAATTCACTTCCCGAGCCCCTGGAAGCATGAAAATCACTTTAAACATGCTAATTTTATCTCTAACACTGATGATCCACCTACAAATGTGAACTGACGTTCAAAAATAAAACATTTGAAAACGGACCATTTTCCACATTTCTGAAGCATGACGTAATGGGGGGGTGTTATCTCTTTTGTCGAAAATCAGCCGTTTTGGCTCGAACATTAAATGCCTCCAAATGGTATTTAATTAACTTCCCGGGGTGAAGAAACCCTTTTTGAGAACTCAGAGTGAGTAAATTGGCCATTTTCATGCACTTTTAACCATTCCATAAATCTTTTGTTAAGGGCCCCTGGAAGCATGAAAATCACTTTAAACATGCTAATTTTAGCTCTAACACTGATGATCCACCTACAAATGTGAACTGACGTTCAAAAATAAAACATTTGAAAACAGACCATTTTCCACATTTCTGAAGCATGACGTAATGGGGGGGTGTTATCTCTTTTGTCAAAAATCAGCTGTTTTTGCTTGAACATTAAATGCCTCCAAATAGTATTTAATTCACTTCCCAAGCCCCTGGAAGCATGAAAATCACTTTAAACATGCTAATTTTTAGCTCTAACACTGATGATCCACCTACAAATGTGAACTGACAATCAAAAATAAAACATTTGAAAACTGACCATTTCCCACATTTCTGAAGCATAACGTAATGGGGGTGTGTTATCTCTTTTGTCAAAAATCATCCGTTTTAGCTCGAACATTAAATGCCTCCAAATGGAATTTAATTAACTTCCCGGGATGAAGAAACCTTTTTTGAGAACTCAGAGTGAGTAAATTGGCTATTTTCATGCACTTTTAACCATTCCATAAATCTTGTGTTTAGGGCCCCTGAAAGCATGAAAATCACTTTAAACATGCTAATTTTAGCTCTAACACTGATGATCCACCTACAAATGTGAACTGACGTTCAAAAATAAAACATTTGAAAACTGACCATTTTCCACATTTCTGAAGCATGACGTAATGGGGGGGTGTTATCTCTTTTGTCGAAAATCAGCCGTTTTTGCTCGAACATTAAATGCCTCCAAATGGTATTTAATTAACTTCCCGGGGTGAAGAAACCCTTTTTGAGAACTCAGAGTGAGTAAATTGGCCATTTTCATGCACTTTTAACCATTCCATAAATCTTGTGTTTAGGGCCCCTGGAAGCATGAAAATCACTTTAAACATGCTAATTTTAGCTCTAACACTGATGATCCACCTACAAATGTGAACTGACGTTCAAAAATAAAACATTTGAAAACTGACCATTTTCCACATTTCTGAAGCATGACGTAATGGGGGGTGTTATCTCTTTTGTCAAAAATCAGCTGTTTTTGCTTGAACATTAAATGCCTCCAAATAGTATTTAATTCACTTCCCGAGCCCCTGGAAGCATGAAAATCACTTTAAACATGCTAATTTTAGCTCTAACACTGATGATCCACCTACAAATGTGAACTGACGTTCAAAAATAAAACATTTGAAAACGGACCATTTTCCACATTTCTGAAGCATGACGTAATGGGGGGGGTGTTATCTCTTTTGTCGAAAATCAGCCGTTTTGGCTCGAACATTAAATGCCTCCAAATGGTATTTAATTAATTTCCCGGGGTGAATAAACCCTTTTTGAGAACTCAGAGTGAGTAAATTGGCCATTTTCATGCACTTTTAACCATTCCATAAATCTTTTGTTAAGGGCCCCTGGAAGCATGAAAATCACTTTAAACATGCTAATTTTAGCTCTAACACTGATGATCCACCTACAAATGTGAACTGACGTTCAAAAATAAAACATTTGAAAACGGACCATTTTCCACATTTTGAAGCATGACGTAATGGGGGGGTGTTATCTCTTTTGTCAAAAATCAGCTGTTTTTGATTGAACATTAAATGCCTCCAAATAGTATTTAATTCACTTCCCGAGCCCCTGGAAGCATGAAAATCACTTTAAACATGCTAATTTTAGCTCTAACACTGATGATCCACCTACAAATGTGAACTGACGTTCAAAAATAAAACATTTGAAAACGGACCATTTTCCACATTTCTGAAGCATGACGTAATGGGGGGTGTTATCTCTTTTGTTGAAAATCATCCGTTTTAGCTCGAACATTAAATGCCTCCAAATGGTATTTAATTAACTTCCCGGGATGAAGAAACCTTTTTTGAGAACTCAGAGTGAGTAAATTGGCCATTTTCATGCACTTTTAACCATTCCATAAATCTTGTGTTTAGGGCCCCTGGAAGCATGAAAATCACTTTAAACATGCTAATTTTAGCTCTAACACTGATGATCCAGCTACAAATGTGAACTGACGTTCAAAAATAAAACATTTGAAAACGGACCATTTTCCACATTTCTGAAGCATGACGTAATGGGGGGGTGTTATCTCTTTTGTCGAAAATCAGCCGTTTTTGCTTGAACATTAAATGCCTCCAAATAGTATTTAATTCACTTCCCGAGCCCCTGGAAGCATGAAAATCACTTTAAACATGCTAATTTTAGCTCTAACACTGATGATCCACCTACAAATGTGAACTGACGTTCAAAAATAAAACATTTGAAAACGGACCATTTTCCACATTTCTGAAGCATGACGTAATGGGGGGGTGTTATCTCTTTTGTCGAAAATCAACCATTTTTGCTCGAACATTAAATGCCTCCAAATGGTATTTAATTAACTTCCCAAGCCCCTGGAAGCATGAAAATCACTTTAAACATGCTAATTTTTAGCTCTAACACTGATGATCCACCTACAAATGTGAACCGACAATCAAAAATAAAACATTTGAAAACGGACCATTTTCCACATTTCTGAAGCATGACGTAATGGGGGGGTGTTATCTCTTTTGTCAAAAATCATCCGTTTTAGCTCGAACATTAAATGCCTCCAAATGGAATTTAATTAACTTCCCGGGATGAAGAAACCTTTTTTGAGAACTCAGAGTGAGAAAATTGGCTATTTTCATGCACTTTTAACCATTCCATAAATCTTGTGTTTAGGGCCCCTGAAAGCTTGAAAATCACTTTAAACATGCTAATTTTAGCTCTAACACTGATGATCCACCTACAAATGTGAACTGACGTTCAAAAATAAAACATTTGAAAACGGACCATTTTCCACATTTCTGAAGCATGACGTAATGGGGGGGTGTTATCTCTTTTGTCGAAAATCAGCCGTTTTTGCTCGAACATTAAATGCCTCCAAATGGTATTTAATTAACTTCCCGGGGTGAAGAAACCCTTTTTGAGAACTCAGAGTGAGTAAATTGGCCATTTTCATGCACTTTTAACCATTCCATAAAACTTGTGTTTAGGGCCCCTGGAAGCATGAAAATCACTTTAAACATGCTAATTTTAGCTCTAACACTGATGATCCACCTACAAATGTGAACTGACGTTCAAAAATAAAACATTTGAAAACTGACCATTTTCCAAATTTCTGAAGCATGACGTAATGGGGGGGTGTTATCTCTTTTGTCGAAAATCAACCGTTTTTGCTCGAACATTAAATGCCTCCAAATGGTATTTAATTAACTTCCCGAGCCCCTGAAAGCATGAAAATCACTTTAAACATGCTAATTTTAGCTCTAACACTGATGATCCACCTACAAATGTGAACTGACGTTCAAAAATAAAACATTTGAAAATGGACCATTTTCCACATTTCTGAAGCATGACGTAATGGGGGGGTGTTATCTCTTTTGTCAAAAATCAGCTGTTTTTGCTTGAACATTAAATGCCTCCAAATAGTATTTAATTCACTTCCCGAGCCCCTGGAAGCATGAAAATCACTTTAAACATGCTAATTTTATCTCTAACACTGATGATCCACCTACAAATGTGAACTGACGTTCAAAAATAAAACATTTGAAAACGGACCATTTTCCACATTTCTGAAGCATGACGTAATGGGGGGGTGTTATCTCTTTTGTCGAAAATCAGCCGTTTTGGCTCGAACATTAAATGCCTCCAAATGGTATTTAATTAACTTCCCGGGGTGAAGAAACCCTTTTTGAGAACTCAGAGTGAGTAAATTGGCCATTTTCATGCACTTTTAACCATTCCATAAATCTTTTGTTAAGGGCCCCTGGAAGCATGAAAATCACTTTAAACATGCTAATTTTAGCTCTAACACTGATGATCCACCTACAAATGTGAACTGACGTTCAAAAATAAAACATTTGAAAACTGACCATTTTCCACATTTCTGAAGCATGACGTAATGGGGGGTGTTATCTCTTTTGTCAAAAATCAGCTGTTTTTGCTTGAACATTAAATGCCTCCAAATAGTATTTAATTCACTTCCCGAGCCCCTGGAAGCATGAAAATCACTTTAAACATGCTAATTTTAGCTCTAACACTGATGATCCATCTACAAATGTGAACTGACGTTCAAAAATAAAACATTTGAAAACGGACCATTTTCCACATTTCTGAAGCATGACGTAATGGGGGTGTGTTATCTCTTTTGTCAAAAATCATCCGTTTTAGCTCGAACATTAAATGCCTCCAAATGGAATTTAATTAACTTCCCGGGATGAAGAAACCTTTTTTGAGAACTCAGAGTGAGTAAATTGGCTATTTTCATGCACTTTTAACCATTCCATAAATCTTGTGTTTAGGGCCCCTGAAAGCATGAAAATCACTTTAAACATGCTAATTTTAGCTCTAACACTGATGATCCACCTACAAATGTGAACTGACGTTCAAAAATAAAACATTTGAAAACTGACCATTTTCCACATTTCTGAAGCATGACGTAATGGGGGGGTGTTATCTCTTTTGTCGAAAATCAGCCGTTTTTGCTCGAACATTAAATGCCTCCAAATGGTATTTAATTAACTTCCCGGGGTGAAGAAACCCTTTTTGAGAACTCAGAGTGAGTAAATTGGCCATTTTCATGCACTTTTAACCATTCCATAAATCTTGTGTTTAGGGCCCCTGGAAGCATGAAAATCACTTTAAACATGCTAATTTTAGCTCTAACACTGATGATCCACCTACAAATGTGAACTGACGTTCAAAAATAAAACATTTGAAAACTGACCATTTTCCACATTTCTGAAGCATGACGTAATGGGGGGTGTTATCTCTTTTGTCAAAAATCAGCTGTTTTTGCTTGAACATTAAATGCCTCCAAATAGTATTTAATTCACTTCCCGAGCCCCTGGAAGCATGAAAATCACTTTAAACATGCTAATTTTAGCTCTAACACTGATGATCCACCTACAAATGTGAACTGACGTTCAAAAATAAAACATTTGAAAACGGACCATTTTCCACATTTCTGAAGCATGACGTAATGGGGGGGGGTGTTATCTCTTTTGTCGAAAATCAGCCGTTTTGGCTCGAACATTAAATGCCTCCAAATGGTATTTAATTAATTTCCCGGGGTGAATAAACCCTTTTTGAGAACTCAGAGTGAGTAAATTGGCCATTTTCATGCACTTTTAACCATTCCATAAATCTTTTGTTAAGGGCCCCTGGAAGCATGAAAATCACTTTAAACATGCTAATTTTAGCTCTAACACTGATGATCCACCTACAAATGTGAACTGACGTTCAAAAATAAAACATTTGAAAACGGACCATTTTCCACATTTTGAAGCATGACGTAATGGGGGGGTGTTATCTCTTTTGTCAAAAATCAGCTGTTTTTGATTGAACATTAAATGCCTCCAAATAGTATTTAATTCACTTCCCGAGCCCCTGGAAGCATGAAAATCACTTTAAACATGCTAATTTTAGCTCTAACACTGATGATCCACCTACAAATGTGAACTGACGTTCAAAAATAAAACATTTGAAAACGGACCATTTTCCACATTTCTGAAGCATGACGTAATGGGGGGTGTTATCTCTTTTGTTGAAAATCATCCGTTTTAGCTCGAACATTAAATGCCTCCAAATGGTATTTAATTAACTTCCCGGGATGAAGAAACCTTTTTTGAGAACTCAGAGTGAGTAAATTGGCCATTTTCATGCACTTTTAACCATTCCATAAATCTTTTGTTAAGGGCCCCTGGAAGCATGAAAATCACTTTAAACATGCTAATTTTAGCTCTAACACTGATGATCCACCTACAAATGTGAACTGACGTTCAAAAATAAAACATTTGAAAACGGACCATTTTCCACATTTCTGAAGCATGACGTAATGGGGAGGTGTTATCTCTTTTGTCGAAAATCAGCCGTTTTGGCTCGAACATTAAATGCCTCCAAATGGAATTTAATTAACTTCCCGGGATGAAGAAACCTTTTTTGAGAACTCAGAGTGAGTAAATTGGCTATTTTCATGCACTTTTAACCATTCCATAAATCTTGTGTTTAGGGCCCCTGAAAGCATGAAAATCACTTTAAACATGCTAATTTTAGCTCTAACACTTATGATCCACCTACAAATGTGAACTGACGTTCAAAAATAAAACATTTGAAAACGGACCATTTTCCACATTTCTGAAGCATGACGCAATGGGGGGGTGTTATCTCTTTTGTCGAAAATCAGCCGTTTTGGCTCGAACATTAAATGCTTCCAAATGGTATTTAATTAACTTCCCGGGGTGAAGAAACCCTTTTTGAGAACTCAGAGTGAGTAAATTGGCCATTTTCATGCACTTTTAACCATTCCATAAATCTTGTGTTTAGGGCCCCTGGAAGCATGAAAATCACTTTAAACATGCTAATTTTAGCTCTAACACTGATGATCCACCTACAAATGTGAACTGACGTTCAAAAATAAAACATTTGAAAACGGACCATTTTCCACATTTCTGAAGCATGACGTAATGGGGGGGGTGTTATCTCTTTTGTCAAAAATCAGCTGTTTTTGCTTGAACATTAAATGCCTCCAAATAGTATTTAATTCACTTCCCGAGCCCCTGGAAGC
Organism: Lissotriton vulgaris; assembly: GCF_964263255.1. Taxonomy (NCBI): domain Eukaryota; kingdom Metazoa; phylum Chordata; class Amphibia; order Caudata; family Salamandridae; genus Lissotriton; species Lissotriton vulgaris. The sequence goes on along the minus strand of NW_028244200.1, from coordinate 54,206 downwards.
ATGAAAATCACTTTAAACATGCTAATTTTAGCTCTAACACTGATGATCCACCTACAAATGTGAACTGACGTTCAAAAATAAAACATTTGAAAACGGACCATTTTCCACATTTCTGAAGCATGACGTAATGGGGGGGTGTTATCTCTTTTGTCGAAAATCAGCCGTTTTGGCTCAAACATTAAATGCCTCCAAATGGTATTTAATTAACTTCCCGGGGTGAATAAACCCTTTTTGAGAACTCAGAGTGAATAAATTGGCCATTTTCATGCACTTTTAACCATTCCATAAATCTTTTGTTAAGGGCCCCTGGAAGCATGAAAATCACTTTAAACATGCTAATTTTAGCTCTAACACTGATGATCCACCTACAAATGTGAACTGACGTTCAAAAATAAAACATTTGAAAACGGACCATTTTCCACATTTTGAAGCATGACGTAATGGGGGGGTGTTATCTCTTTTGTCAAAAATCAGCTGTTTTTGCTTGAACATTAAATGCCTCCAAATAGTATTTAATTCACTTCCCGAGCCCCTGGAAGCATGAAAATCACTTTAAACATGCTAATTTTAGCTCTAACACTGATGATCCACCTACAAACGTGAACTGACGTTCAAAAATAAAACATTTGAAAAAGGACCATTTTCCACATTTCTGAAGCATGACGTAATGGGGGGTGTTATCTCTTTTGTTGAAAATCATCTGTTTTAGCTCGAACATTAAATGCCTCCAAATGGTATTTAATTAACTTCCCGGGATGAAGAAACCTTTTTTGAGAACTCAGAGTGAGTAAATTGGCCATTTTCATGCACTTTTAACCATTCCATAAATCTTGTGTTTAGGGCCCCTGGAAGCATGAAAATCACTTTAAACATGCTAATTTTAGCTCTAACACTGATGATCCACCTACAAATGTGAACTGACGTTCAAAAATAAAACATTTGAAAACGGACCATTTTCCACATTTCTGAAGCATGACGTAATGGGGGGGTGTTATCTCTTTTGTCGAAAATCAACCATTTTTGCTCGAACATTAAATGCCTCCAAATGGTATTTAATTAACTTCCCAAGCCCCTGGAAGCATGAAAATCACTTTAAACATGCTAATTTTTAGCTCTAACACTGATGATCCACCTACAAATGTGAACCGACAATCAAAAATAAAACATTTGAAAACGGACCATTTTCCACATTTCTGAAGCATGACGTAATGGGGGGGTGTTATCTCTTTTGTCAAAAATCATCCGTTTTAGCTCGAACATTAAATGCCTCCAAATGGAATTTAATTAACTTCCCGGGATGAAGAAACCTTTTTTGAGAACTCAGAGTGAGAAAATTGGCTATTTTCATGCACTTTTAACCATTCCATAAATCTTGTGTTTAGGGCCCCTGAAAGCTTGAAAATCACTTTAAACATGCTAATTTTAGCTCTAACACTGATGATCCACCTACAAATGTGAACTGACGTTCAAAAATAAAACATTTGAAAACGGACCATTTTCCACATTTCTGAAGCATGACGTAATGGGGGGGTGTTATCTCTTTTGTCGAAAATCAGCCGTTTTGGCTCGAACATTAAATGCCTCCAAATGGTATTTAATTAACTTCCCGGGGTGAAGAAACCCTTTTTGAGAACTCAGAGTGAGTAAATTGGCCATTTTCATGCACTTTTAACCATTCCATAAATCTTTTGTTAAGGGCCCCTGGAAGCATGAAAATCACTTTAAACATGCTAATTTTAGCTCTAACACTGATGATCCACCTACAAATGTGAACTGACGTTCAAAAATAAAACATTTGAAAACAGACCATTTTCCACATTTCTGAAGCATGACGTAATGGGGGGGTGTTATCTCTTTTGTCAAAAATCAGCTGTTTTTGCTTGAACATTAAATGCCTCCAAATAGTATTTAATTCACTTCCCAAGCCCCTGGAAGCATGAAAATCACTTTAAACATGCTAATTTTTAGCTCTAACACTGATGATCCACCTACAAATGTGAACTGACAATCAAAAATAAAACATTTGAAAACGGACCATTTCCCACATTTCTGAAGCATAACGTAATGGGGGTGTGTTATCTCTTTTGTCAAAAATCATCCGTTTTAGCTCGAACATTAAATGCCTCCAAATGGAATTTAATTAACTTCCCGGGATGAAGAAACCTTTTTTGAGAACTCAGAGTGAGTAAATTGGCTATTTTCATGCACTTTTAACCATTCCATAAATCTTGTGTTTAGGGCCCCTGAAAGCATGAAAATCACTTTAAACATGCTAATTTTAGCTCTAACACTGATGATCCACCTACAAATGTGAACTGACGTTCAAAAATAAAACATTTGAAAACTGACCATTTTCCACATTTCTGAAGCATGACGTAATGGGGGGGTGTTATCTCTTTTGTCGAAAATCAGCCGTTTTTGCTCGAACATTAAATGCCTCCAAATGGTATTTAATTAACTTCCCGGGGTGAAGAAACCCTTTTTGAGAACTCAGAGTGAGTAAATTGGCCATTTTCATGCACTTTTAACCATTCCATAAATCTTGTGTTTAGGGCCCCTGGAAGCATGAAAATCACTTTAAACATGCTAATTTTAGCTCTAACACTGATGATCCACCTACAAATGTGAACTGACGTTCAAAAATAAAACATTTGAAAACTGACCATTTTCCACATTTCTGAAGCATGACGTAATGGGGGGTGTTATCTCTTTTGTCAAAAATCAGCTGTTTTTGCTTGAACATTAAATGCCTCCAAATAGTATTTAATTCACTTCCCGAGCCCCTGGAAGCATGAAAATCACTTTAAACATGCTAATTTTAGCTCTAACACTGATGATCCACCTACAAATGTGAACTGACGTTCAAAAATAAAACATTTGAAAACGGACCATTTTCCACATTTCTGAAGCATGACGTAATGGGGGGGGGTGTTATCTCTTTTGTCGAAAATCAGCCGTTTTGGCTCGAACATTAAATGCCTCCAAATGGTATTTAATTAATTTCCCGGGGTGAATAAACCCTTTTTGAGAACTCAGAGTGAGTAAATTGGCCATTTTCATGCACTTTTAACCATTCCATAAATCTTTTGTTAAGGGCCCCTGGAAGCATGAAAATCACTTTAAACATGCTAATTTTAGCTCTAACACTGATGATCCACCTACAAATGTGAACTGACGTTCAAAAATAAAACATTTGAAAACGGACCATTTTCCACATTTTGAAGCATGACGTAATGGGGGGGTGTTATCTCTTTTGTCAAAAATCAGCTGTTTTTGATTGAACATTAAATGCCTCCAAATAGTATTTAATTCACTTCCCGAGCCCCTGGAAGCATGAAAATCACTTTAAACATGCTAATTTTAGCTCTAACACTGATGATCCACCTACAAATGTGAACTGACGTTCAAAAATAAAACATTTGAAAACGGACCATTTTCCACATTTCTGAAGCATGACGTAATGGGGGGTGTTATCTCTTTTGTTGAAAATCATCCGTTTTAGCTCGAACATTAAATGCCTCCAAATGGTATTTAATTAACTTCCCGGGATGAAGAAACCTTTTTTGAGAACTCAGAGTGAGTAAATTGGCCATTTTCATGCACTTTTAACCATTCCATAAATCTTTTGTTAAGGGCCCCTGGAAGCATGAAAATCACTTTAAACATGCTAATTTTAGCTCTAACACTGATGATCCACCTACAAATGTGAACTGACGTTCAAAAATAAAACATTTGAAAACGGACCATTTTCCACATTTCTGAAGCATGACGTAATGGGGAGGTGTTATCTCTTTTGTCGAAAATCAGCCGTTTTGGCTCGAACATTAAATGCCTCCAAATGGAATTTAATTAACTTCCCGGGATGAAGAAACCTTTTTTGAGAACTCAGAGTGAGTAAATTGGCTATTTTCATGCACTTTTAACCATTCCATAAATCTTGTGTTTAGGGCCCCTGAAAGCATGAAAATCACTTTAAACATGCTAATTTTAGCTCTAACACTTATGATCCACCTACAAATGTGAACTGACGTTCAAAAATAAAACATTTGAAAACGGACCATTTTCCACATTTCTGAAGCATGACGCAATGGGGGGGTGTTATCTCTTTTGTCGAAAATCAGCCGTTTTGGCTCGAACATTAAATGCTTCCAAATGGTATTTAATTAACTTCCCGGGGTGAAGAAACCCTTTTTGAGAACTCAGAGTGAGTAAATTGGCCATTTTCATGCACTTTTAACCATTCCATAAATCTTGTGTTTAGGGCCCCTGGAAGCATGAAAATCACTTTAAACATGCTAATTTTAGCTCTAACACTGATGATCCACCTACAAATGTGAACTGACGTTCAAAAATAAAACATTTGAAAACGGACCATTTTCCACATTTCTGAAGCATGACGTAATGGGGGGGGTGTTATCTCTTTTGTCAAAAATCAGCTGTTTTTGCTTGAACATTAAATGCCTCCAAATAGTATTTAATTCACTTCCCGAGCCCCTGGAAGCATGAAAATCACTTTAAACATGCTAATTTTAGCTCTAACACTGATGATCCACCTACAAATGTGAACTGACGTTCAAAAATAAAACATTTGAAAACGGACCATTTTCCACATTTCTGAAGCATGACGTAATGGGGGGGTGTTATCTCTTTTGTCGAAAATCAGCCGTTTTGGCTCAAACATTAAATGCCTCCAAATGGTATTTAATTAACTTCCCGGGGTGAATAAACCCTTTTTGAGAACTCAGAGTGAATAAATTGGCCATTTTCATGCACTTTTAACCATTCCATAAATCTTTTGTTAAGGGCCCCTGGAAGCATGAAAATCACTTTAAACATGCTAATTTTAGCTCTAACACTGATGATCCACCTACAAATGTGAACTGACGTTCAAAAATAAAACATTTGAAAACGGACCATTTTCCACATTTTGAAGCATGACGTAATGGGGGGGTGTTATCTCTTTTGTCAAAAATCAGCTGTTTTTGCTTGAACATTAAATGCCTCCAAATAGTATTTAATTCACTTCCCGAGCCCCTGGAAGCATGAAAATCACTTTAAACATGCTAATTTTAGCTCTAACACTGATGATCCACCTACAAACGTGAACTGACGTTCAAAAATAAAACATTTGAAAAAGGACCATTTTCCACATTTCTGAAGCATGACGTAATGGGGGGTGTTATCTCTTTTGTTGAAAATCATCTGTTTTAGCTCGAACATTAAATGCCTCCAAATGGTATTTAATTAACTTCCCGGGATGAAGAAACCTTTTTTGAGAACTCAGAGTGAGTAAATTGGCCATTTTCATGCACTTTTAACCATTCCATAAATCTTGTGTTTAGGGCCCCTGGAAGCATGAAAATCACTTTAAACATGCTAATTTTAGCTCTAACACTGATGATCCACCTACAAATGTGAACTGACGTTCAAAAATAAAACATTTGAAAACGGACCATTTTCCACATTTCTGAAGCATGACGTAATGGGGGGGTGTTATCTCTTTTGTCGAAAATCAACCATTTTTGCTCGAACATTAAATGCCTCCAAATGGTATTTAATTAACTTCCCAAGCCCCTGGAAGCATGAAAATCACTTTAAACATGCTAATTTTTAGCTCTAACACTGATGATCCACCTACAAATGTGAACCGACAATCAAAAATAAAACATTTGAAAACGGACCATTTTCCACATTTCTGAAGCATGACGTAATGGGGGGGTGTTATCTCTTTTGTCAAAAATCATCCGTTTTAGCTCGAACATTAAATGCCTCCAAATGGAATTTAATTAACTTCCCGGGATGAAGAAACCTTTTTTGAGAACTCAGAGTGAGAAAATTGGCTATTTTCATGCACTTTTAACCATTCCATAAATCTTGTGTTTAGGGCCCCTGAAAGCTTGAAAATCACTTTAAACATGCTAATTTTAGCTCTAACACTGATGATCCACCTACAAATGTGAACTGACGTTCAAAAATAAAACATTTGAAAACGGACCATTTTCCACATTTCTGAAGCATGACGTAATGGGGGGGTGTTATCTCTTTTGTCGAAAATCAGCCGTTTTGGCTCGAACATTAAATGCCTCCAAATGGTATTTAATTAACTTCCCGGGGTGAAGAAACCCTTTTTGAGAACTCAGAGTGAGTAAATTGGCCATTTTCATGCACTTTTAACCATTCCATAAATCTTTTGTTAAGGGCCCCTGGAAGCATGAAAATCACTTTAAACATGCTAATTTTAGCTCTAACACTGATGATCCACCTACAAATGTGAACTGACGTTCAAAAATAAAACATTTGAAAACAGACCATTTTCCACATTTCTGAAGCATGACGTAATGGGGGGGTGTTATCTCTTTTGTCAAAAATCAGCTGTTTTTGCTTGAACATTAAATGCCTCCAAATAGTATTTAATTCACTTCCCAAGCCCCTGGAAGCATGAAAATCACTTTAAACATGCTAATTTTTAGCTCTAACACTGATGATCCACCTACAAATGTGAACTGACAATCAAAAATAAAACATTTGAAAACGGACCATTTCCCACATTTCTGAAGCATAACGTAATGGGGGTGTGTTATCTCTTTTGTCAAAAATCATCCGTTTTAGCTCGAACATTAAATGCCTCCAAATGGAATTTAATTAACTTCCCGGGATGAAGAAACCTTTTTTGAGAACTCAGAGTGAGTAAATTGGCTATTTTCATGCACTTTTAACCATTCCATAAATCTTGTGTTTAGGGCCCCTGAAAGCATGAAAATCACTTTAAACATGCTAATTTTAGCTCTAACACTGATGATCCACCTACAAATGTGAACTGACGTTCAAAAATAAAACATTTGAAAACTGACCATTTTCCACATTTCTGAAGCATGACGTAATGGGGGGGTGTTATCTCTTTTGTCGAAAATCAGCTGTTTTTGCTCGAACATTAAATGCCTCCAAATGGTATTTAATTAACTTCCCGGGGTGAAGAAACCCTTTTTGAGAACTCAGAGTGAGTAAATTGGCCATTTTCATGCACTTTTAACCATTCCATAAATCTTGTGTTTAGGGCCCCTGGAAGCATGAAAATCACTTTAAACATGCTAATTTTAGCTCTAACACTGATGATCCACCTACAAATGTGAACTGACGTTCAAAAATAAAACATTTGAAAACTGACCATTTTCCACATTTCTGAAGCATGACGTAATGGGGGGTGTTATCTCTTTTGTCAAAAATCAGCTGTTTTTGCTTGAACATTAAATGCCTCCAAATAGTATTTAATTCACTTCCCGAGCCCCTGGAAGCATGAAAATCACTTTAAACATGCTAATTTTAGCTCTAACACTGATGATCCACCTACAAATGTGAACTGACGTTCAAAAATAAAACATTTGAAAACGGACCATTTTCCACATTTCTGAAGCATGACGTAATGGGGGGTGTTATCTCTTTTGTTGAAAATCATCCGTTTTAGCTCGAACATTAAATGCCTCCAAATGGTATTTAATTAACTTCCCGGGATGAAGAAACCTTTTTTGAGAACTCAGAGTGAGTAAATTGGCCATTTTCATGCACTTTTAACCATTCCATAAATCTTGTGTTTAGGGCCCCTGGAAGCATGAAAATCACTTTAAACATGCTAATTTTAGCTCTAACACTGATGATCCAGCTACAAATGTGAACTGACGTTCAAAAATAAAACATTTGAAAACGGACCATTTTCCACATTTCTGAAGCATGACGTAATGGGGGGGTGTTATCTCTTTTGTCAAAAATCAGCTGTTTTTGCTTGAACATTAAATGCCTCCAAATAGTATTTAATTCACTTCCCGAGCCCCTGGAAGCATGAAAATCACTTTAAACATGCTAATTTTAGCTCTAACACTGATGATCAACCTACAAATGTGAACTGACGTTCAAAAACAAAACATTTGAAAACGGACCATTTTCCACATTTCTGAAGCATGACGTAATGGGGGGGTGTTATCTCTTTTGTCGAAAATCAGCCGTTTTGGCTCGAACATTAAATGCCTCCAAATGGTATTTAATTAACTTCCCGGGGTGAAGAAACCCTTTTTGAGAACTCAGAGTGAGTAAATTGGCCATTTTCATGCACTTTTAACCATTCCATAAATCTTTTGTTAAGGGCCCCTGGAAGCATGAAAATCACTTTAAACATGCTAATTTTAGCTCTAACACTGATGATCCACCTACAAATGTGAACTGACGTTCAAAAATAAAACATTTGAAAACAGACCATTTTCCACATTTCTGAAGCATGACGTAATGGGGGGTGTTATCTCTTTTGTCAAAAATCAGCTGTTTTTGCTTGAACATTAAATGCCTCCAAATAGTATTTAATTCACTTCCTGAGCCCCTGGAAGCATGAAAATCACTTTAAACATGCTAATTTTAGCTCTAACACTGATGATCCACCTACAAATGTGAACTGACGTTCAAAAATAAAACATTTGAAAACGGACCATTTTCCATATTTCTGAAGCATGAGGTAATGGGGGGGTGTTATCTCTTTTGTCGAAAATCAGCCGTTTTGGCTCGAACATTAAATGATTCCAAATGGTATTTAATTAACTTCCCGGGGTGAAGAAACCCTTTTTGAGAACTCAGAGTGAGTAAATTGGCCATTTTCATGCACTTTTAACCATTCCATAAATCTTGTGTTTAGGGCCCCTGGAAGCATGAAAATCACTTTAAACATGCTAATTTTAGCTCTAACACTGATGATCCACCTACAAATGTGAACTGACGTTCAAAAATAAAACATTTGAAAACGGACCATTTTCCACATTTCTGAAGCATGACGTAATGGGGGGATGTTATCTCTTTTGTCAAAAATCAGCTGTTTTTGCTTGAACATTAAATGCCTCCAAATAGTATTTAATTCACTTCCCGAGCCCCTGGAAGCATGAAAATCACTTTAAACATGCTAATTTTAGCTCTAACACTGATGATCCACCTACAAATGTGAACTGACGTTCAAAAATAAAACATTTGAAAACGGACCATTTTCCACATTTCTGAAGCATGACGTAAATGGGGGGGTGTTATCTCTTTTGTCGAAAATCAGCCGTTTTGGCTCGAACATTAAATGCCTCCAAATGGTATTTAATTAACTTCCCGGGGTGAAGAAACCCTTTTTGAGAACTCAGAGTGAGTAAATTGGCCATTTTCATGCACTTTTAACCATTCCATAAATCTTGTGTTTAGGGCCCCTGGAAGCATGAAAATCACTTTAAACATGCTAATTTTAGCTCTAACACTGATGATCCACCTACAAATGTGAACTGACGTTCAAAAATAAAACATTTGAAAACGGACCACTTTCCACATTTCCGAAGCATGACGTATTGGGGGGGTGTTATCTCTTTTGTCGAAAATCAGCCGTTTTTGCTTGAACATTAAATGCCTCCAAATAGTATTTAATTCACTTCCCGAGCCCCTGGAAGCATGAAAATCACTTTAAACATGCTAATTTTAGCTCTAACACTGATGATCCACCTACAAATGTGAACTGACGTTCAAAAATAAAACATTTGAAAACGGACCATTTTCCACATTTCTGAAGCATGACGTAATAGGGGGGTTTTATCTCTTTTGTCGAAAATCAGCCGTTTTGGCTCGAACATTAAATGCCTCCAAATGGTATTTAATTAACTTCCCGGGGTGAAGAAACCCTTTTTGAGAACTCAGAGTGAGTAAATTGGCCATTTTCATGCACTTTTAACCATTCCATAAATCTTGTGTTTAGGGCCCCTGGAAGCATGAAAATCACTTTAAACATGCTTATTTTAGCTCTAACACTGATGATCCACCTACAAATGTGAACTGACGTTCAAAAATAAAACATTTGAAAACGGACCATTTTCCACATTTCTGAAGCATGACGAAATTGGGGGGGTGTTATCTCTTTTGTCGAAAATCAGCCGTTTGTGCTCGAACATTAAATGCCTCCAAATGGTATTTAATTAACTTCCCGAGCCCCTGGAAGCATGAAAATCACTTTAAGAATGCTAATTTTAGCTCTAACACTGATGATCCACCTACAAATGTGAACTGACGTTCAAAAATAAAACATTTGAAAACGGACCATTTTCCACATTTCTGAAGCATGACGTAATGGGGGGGTGTTATCTCTTTTGTCGAAAATCAGCCGTTTTGGCTCGAACATTAAATGCCTCCAAATGGTATTTAATTAACTTCCCGGGGTGAAGAAACCCTTGTTAAGAACTCAGAGTGAGTAAATTGGCCATTTTCATGCACTTTTAACCATTCCATAAATCTTGTGTTTAGGGCCCCTGGAAGCATGAAAATCACTTTAAACATGCTAATTTTAGCTCTAACACTGATGATCCACCTACAAATGTGAACTGACGTTCAAAAATAAAACATTTGAAAACGGACCATTTTCCACATTTCTGAAGCATGACGTATTGGGGGGGTGTTATCTCTTTTGTCGAAAATCAGCCATTTTTGCTCGAACATTAAATGCCTCCAAATGGTATTTAATTAACTTCCCGAGCCCCTGGAAGCATGAAAATCACTTTAAACATGCTAATTTTAGCTCTAACACTGATGATCCACCTACAAATGTGAACTGACGTTCAAAAATAAAACATTTGAAAACGGACCATTTTCCACATTTCTGAAGCATGACGTAATTGGGGGGTGTTATCTCTTTTGTCAAAAATCAGCTGTTTTTGCTTGAACATTAAATGCCTCCAAATAGTATTTAATTCACTTCCCGAGCCCCTGGAAGCATGAAAATCACTTTAAACATGCTAATTTTAGCTCTAACACTGATGATCCACCTACAAATATGAACTGACGTTCAAAAATAAAACATTTGAAAACGGACCATTTTCCACATTTCTGAAGCATGACGTAATAGGGGGGTTTTATCTCTTTTGTCGAAAATCAGCCGTTTTGGCTCGAACATTAAATGCCTCCAAATGGTATTTAATTAACTTCCCGGGGTGAAGAAACCCTTTTTGAGAACTCAGAGTGAGTAAATTGGCCATTTTCATGCACTTTTAACCATTCCGTAAATCTTGTGTTTAGGGCCCCTGGAAGCATGAAAATCACTTTAAACATGCTTATTTTAGCTCTAACACTGATGATCCACCTACAAATGTGAACTGACGTTAAAAAATAAAACATTTGAAAACGGACCATTTTCCACATTTCTGAAGCATGACGTAATGGGGGGGATGTTATCTCTTTTGTCGAAAATCAGCCGTTTGTGCTCGAACATTAAATGCCTCCCAATGGTATTTAATTAACTTCCCGAGCCCCTGGAAGCATGAAAATCACTTTAAGAATGCTAATTTTAGCTCTAACACTGATGATCCACCTACAAATGTGAACTGACGTTCAAAAATAAAACATTTGAAAACGGACCAATTTCCACATTTCTGAAGCATGACGTAATGGGGGGGTGTTATCTCTTTTGTCGAAAATCAACCGTTTTTGCTCGAACATTAAATGCCTCCAAATGGTATTTAATTAACTTCCCGAGCCCCTGAAAGCATGAAAATCACTTTAAACATGCTAATTTTAGCTCTAACACTGATGATCCACCTACAAATGTGAACTGACGTTCAAAAATAAAACATTTGAAAACGGACCATTTTCCACATTTCTGAAGCATGACGTAATGGGGGGGTGTTATCTCTTTTGTCAAAAATCAGCTGTTTTTGCTTGAACATTAAATGCCTCCAAATAGTATTTAATTCACTTCCCGAGCCCCTGGAAGCATGAAAATCACTTTAAACATGCTAATTTTAGCTCTAACACTGATGATCCACCTACAAATGTGAACTGACGTTCAAAAATAAAACATTTGAAAACGGACCATTTTCCACATTTCTGAAGCATGACGTAATGGGGGGGTGTTATCTCTTTTGTCGAAAATCAGCCGTTTTGGCTCGAACATTAAATGCCTCCAAATGGTATTTAATTAACTTCCCGGGGTGAAGAAACCCTTTTTGAGAACTCAGAGTGAGTAAATTCGCCATTTTCATGCACTTTTAACCATTCCATAAATCTTTTGTTAAGGGCCCCTGGAAGCATGAAAATCACTTTAAACATGCTAATTTTAGCTCTAACACTGATGATCCACCTACAAATGTGAACTGACGTTCAAAAATAAAACATTTGAAAACAGACCATTTTCCACATTTCTGAAGCATGACGTAATGGGGGGTGTTATCTCTTTTGTCAAAAATCAGCTGTTTTTGCTTGAACATGAAATGCCTCCAAATAGTATTTAATTCACTTCCTGAGCCCCTGGAAGCATGAAAATCACTTTAAACATGCTAATTTTAGCTCTAACACTGATGATCCACCTACAAATGTGAACTGACGTTCAAAAATAAAACATTTGAAAACGGACCATTTTCCACATTTCTGAAGCATGAGGTAATGGGGGGGTGTTATCTATTTTGTCGAAAATCAGCCGTTTTGGCTCGAACATTAAATGATTCCAAATGGTATTTAATTAACTTCCCGGGGTGAAGAAACCCTTTTTGAGAACTCAGAGTGAGTAAATTGGCCATTTTCATGCACTTTTAACCATTCCATAAATCTTGTGTTTAGGGCCCCTGGAAGCATGAAAATCACTTTAAACATGCTAATTTTAGCTCTAACACTGATGATCCACCTACAAATGTGAACTGACGTTCAAAAATAAAACATTTGAAAACGGACCATTTTCCACATTTCTGAAGCATGACGTAATGGGGGGATGTTATCTCTTTTGTCAAAAATCAGCTGTTTTTGCTTGAACATTAAATGCCTCCAAATAGTATTTAATTCACTTCCCGAGCCCCTGGAAGCATGAAAATCACTTTAAACATGCTAATTTTAGCTCTAACACTGATGATCCACCTACAAATGTGAACTGACGTTCAAAAATAAAACATTTGAAAACGGACCATTTTCCACATTTCTGAAGCATGACGTAAATGGGGGGGTGTTATCTCTTTTGTCGAAAATCAGCCGTTTTGGCTCGAACATTAAATGCCTCCAAATGGTATTTAATTAACTTCCCGGGGTGAAGAAACCCTTTTTGAGAACTCAGAGTGAGTAAATTGGCCATTTTCATGCACTTTTAACCATTCCATAAATCTTGTGTTTAGGGCCCCTGGAAGCATGAAAATCACTTTAAACATGCTAATTTTAGCTCTAACACTGATGATCCACCTACAAATGTGAACTGACGTTCAAAAATAAAACATTTGAAAACGGACCATTTTCCACATTTCTGAAGCATGACGTATTGGGGGGGTGTTATCTCTTTTGTCGAAAATCAGCCGTTTTTGCTCGAACATTAAATGCCTCCAAATGGTATTTAATTAACTTCCCGAGCCCCTGGAAGCATGAAAATCACTTTAAACATGCTAATTTTAGCTCTAACACTGATGATCCACCTACAAATGTGAACTGACGTTCAAAAATAAAACATTTGAAAACGGACCATTTTCCACATTTCTGAAGCATGACGTAATTGGGGGGTGTTATCTCTTTTGTCAAAAATCAGCTGTTTTTGCTTGAACATTAAATGCCTCCAAATAGTATTTAATTCACTTCCCGAGCCCCTGGAAGCATGAAAATCACTTTAAACATGCCAATTTTAGCTCTAACACTGATGATCCACCTACAAATGTGAACTAACGTTCAAAAATAAAACATTTGAAAACGGACCATTTTCCACATTTCTGAAGCATGACGTAATAGGGGGGTTTTATCTCTTTTGTCGAAAATCAGCCGTTTTGGCTCGAACATTAAATGCCTCCAAATGGTATTTAATTAACTTCCCGGGGTGAAGAAACCCTTTTTGAGAACTCAGAGTGAGTAAATTGGCCATTTTCATGCACTTTTAACCATTCCATAAATCTTGTGTTTAGGGCCCCTGGAAGCATGAAAATCACTTTAAACATGCTAATTTTAGCTCTAACACTGATGATCCACTTACAAATGTGAACTGACGTTCAAAAATAAAACATTTGAAAACGGACCATTTTCCACATTTCTGAAGCATGACGTATTGGGGGGGTGTTATCTCTTTTGTCGAAAATCAGCCATTTTTGCTCGAACATTAAATGCCTCCAAATGGTATTTAATTAACTTCCCGAGCCCCTGGAAGCATGAAAATCACTTTAAACATGCTAATTTTAGCTCTAACACTGATGATCCACCTACAAATGTGAACTGACGTTCAAAAATAAAACATTTGAAAACGGACCATTTTCCACATTTCTGAAGCATGACGTAATTGGGGGGTGTTATCTCTTTTGTCAAAAATCAGCTGTTTTTGCTTGAACATTAAATGCCTCCAAATAGTATTTAATTCACTTCCCGAGCCCCTGGAAGCATAAAAATCACTTTAAACATGCTAATTTTAGCTCTAACACTGATGATCCACCTACAAATGTGAACTGACGTTCAAAAATAAAACATTTGAAAACGGACCATTTTCCACATTTCTGAAGCATGACGTAATAGGGGGGTTTTATCTCTTTTGTCGAAAATCAGCCGTTTTGGCTCGAACATTAAATGCCTCCAAATGGTATTTAATTAACTTCCCGGGGTGAAGAAACCCTTTTTGAGAACTCAGAGTGAGTAAATTGGCCATTTTCATGCACTTTTAACCATTCCGTAAATCTTGTGTTTAGGGCCCCTGGAAGCATGAAAATCACTTTAAACATGCTTATTTTAGCTCTAACACTGATGATCCACCTACAAATGTGAACTGACGTTAAAAAATAAAACATTTGAAAACGGACCATTTTCCACATTTCTGAAGCATGACGTAATGGGGGGGATGTTATCTCTTTTGTCGAAAATCAGCCGTTTGTGCTCGAACATTAAATGCCTCCAAATGGTATTTGATTAACTTCCCGAGCCCCTGGAAGCATGAAAATCACTTTAAGAATGCTAATTTTAGCTCTAACACTGATGATCCACCTACAAATGTGAACTGACGTTCAAAAATAAAACATTTGAAAACGGACCATTTTCCACATTTCTGAAGCATGACGTAATGGGGGGGTGTTATCTCTTTTGTCGAAAATCAGCCGTTTTGGCTCGAACATTAAATGCCTCCAAATGGTATTTAATTAACTTCCCGGGGTGAAGAAACCCTTTTTGAGAACTCAGAGTGAGTAAATTGGCCATTTTCATGCACTTTTAACCATTCCATAAATCTTGTGTTTAGGGCCCCTGGAAGCATGAAAATCACTTTAAACATGCTAATTTTAGCTCTAACACTGATGATCCACCTACAAATGTGAACTGACGTTCAAAAATAAAACATTTGAAAACGGACCATTTTCCACATTTCTGAAGCATGACGTAATGGGGGGGTGTTATCTCTTTTGTCGAAAATCAGCCATTTTTGCTCGAACATTAAATGCCTCCAAATGGTATTTAATTAACTTCCCGAGCCCCTGGAAGCATGAAAATCACTTTAAACATGCTAATTTTAGCTCTAACACTGATGATCCACCTACAAATGTGAACTGACGTTCAAAAATAAAACATTTGAAAACGGACCATTTTCCACATTTCTGAAGCATGACGTAATTGGGGGGTGTTATCTCTTTTGTCAAAAATCAGCTGTTTTTGCTTGAACATTAAATGCCTCCAAATAGTATTTAATTCACTTCCCGAGCCCCTGGAAGCATGAAAATCACTTTAAACATGCTAATTTTAGCTCTAACACTGATGATCCACCTACAAATGTGAACTGACGTTCAAAAATAAAACATTTGAAAACGGACCATTTTCCACATTTCTGAAGCATGACGTAATAGGGGGGTTTTATCTCTTTTGTCGAAAATCAGCCGTTTTGGCTCGAACATTAAATGCCTCCAAATGGTATTTAATTAACTTCCCGGGGTGAAGAAACCCTTTTTGAGAACTCAGAGTGAGTAAATTGGCCATTTTCATGCACTTTTAACCATTCCATAAATCTTGTGTTTAGGGCCCCTGGAAGCATGAAAATCACTTTAAACATGCTTATTTTAGCTCTAACACTGATGATCCACCTACAAATGTGAACTGACGTTCAAAAATAAAACATTTGAAAACGGACCATTTTCCACATTTCTGAAGCATGACGTAATGGGGGGGGTGTTATCTCTTTTGTCGAAAATCAGCCGTTTGTGCTCGAACATTAAATGCCTCCAAATGGTATTTAATTAACTTCCCGAGCCCCTGGAAGCATGAAAATCACTTTAAGAATGCTAATTTTAGCTCTAACACTGATGATCCACCTACAAATGTGAACTGACGTTCAAAAATAAAACATTTGAAAACGGACCATTTTCCACATTTCTGAAGCATGACGTAATGGGGGGGTGTTATCTCTTTTGTCGAAAATCAGCCGTTTTGGCTCGAACATTAAATGCCTCCAAATGGTATTTAATTAACTTCCCGGGGTGAAGAAACCCTTGTTAAGAACTCAGAGTGAGTAAATTGGCCATTTTCATGCACTTTTAACCATTCCATAAATCTTGTGTTTAGGGCCCCTGGAAGCATGAAAATCACTTTAAACATGCTAATTTTAGCTCTAACACTGATGATCCACCTACAAATGTGAACTGACGTTCAAAAATAAAACATTTGAAAACGGACCATTTTCCACATTTCTGAAGCATGACGTAAATGGGGGGGTGTTATCTCTTTTGTCGAAAATCAGCCGTTTTGGCTCGAACATTAAATGCCTCCAAATGGTATTTAATTAACTTCCCGGGGTGAAGAAACCCTTTTTGAGAACTCAGAGTGAGTAAATTGGCCATTTTCATGCACTTTTAACCATTCCATAAATCTTGTGTTTAGGGCCCCTGGAAGCATGAAAATCACTTTAAACATGCTAATTTTAGCTCTAACACTGATGATCCACCTACAAATGTGAACTGACGTTCAAAAATAAAACATTTGAAAACGGACCATTTTCCACATTTCTGAAGCATGACGTATTGGGGGGGTGTTATCTCTTTTGTCGAAAATCAGCCATTTTTGCTCGAACATTAAATGCCTCCAAATGGTATTTAATTAACTTCCCGAGCCCCTGGAAGCATGAAAATCACTTTAAACATGCTAATTTTAGCTCTAACACTGATGATCCACCTACAAATGTGAACTGACGTTCAAAAATAAAACATTTGAAAACGGACCATTTCCCACATTTCTGAAGCATGACGTAATAGGGGGGTTTTATCTCTTTTGTCGAAAATCAGCCGTTTTGGCTCGAACATTAAATGCCTCCAAATGGTATTTAATTAACTTCCCGGGGTGAAGAAACCCTTTTTGAGAACTCAGAGTGAGTAAATTGGCCATTTTCATGCACTTTTAACCATTCCGTAAATCTTGTGTTTAGGGCCCCTGGAAGCATGAAAATCACTTTAAACATGCTTATTTTAGCTCTAACACTGATGATCCACCTACAAATGTGAACTGACGTTAAAAAATAAAACATTTGAAAACGGACCATTTTCCACATTTCTGAAGCATGACGTAATGGGGGGGATGTTATCTCTTTTGTCGAAAATCAGCCGTTTGTGCTCGAACATTAAATGCCTCCAAATGGTATTTAATTAACTTCCCGAGCCCCTGGAAGCATGAAAATCACTTTAAGAATGCTAATTTTAGCTCTAACACTGATGATCCACCTACAAATGTGAACTGACGTTCAAAAATAAAACATTTGAAAACGGACCATTTTCCACATTTCTGAAGCATGACGTAATGGGGGGGATGTTATCTCTTTTGTCGAAAATCAGCCGTTTGTGCTCGAACATTAAATGCCTCCAAATGGTATTTAATTAACTTCCCGAGCCCCTGGAAGCATGAAAATCACTTTAAGAATGCTAATTTTAGCTCTAACACTGATGATCCACCTACAAATGTGAACTGACGTTCAAAAATAAAACATTTGAAAACGGACCATTTTCCACATTTCTGAAGCATGACGTAATGGGGGGGTGTTATCTCTTTTGTCGAAAATCAGCCGTTTTGGCTCGAACATTAAATGCCTCCAAATGGTATTTAATTAACTTCCCGGGGTGAAGAAACCCTTTTTGAGAACTCAGAGTGAGTAAATTGGCCATTTTCATGCACTTTTAACCATTCCATAAATCTTGTGTTTAGGGCCCCTGGAAGCATGAAAATCACTTTAAACATGCTTATTTTAGCTCTAACACTGATGATCCACCTACAAATGTGAACTGACGTTCAAAAATAAAACATTTGAAAACGGACCATTTTCCACATTTCTGAAGCATGACGTAATGGGGGGGGTGTTATCTCTTTTGTCGAAAATCAGCCGTTTGTGCTCGAACATTAAATGCCTCCAAATGGTATTTAATTAACTTCCCGAGCCCCTGGAAGCATGAAAATCACTTTAAGAATGCTAATTTTAGCTCTAACACTGATGATCCACCTACAAATGTGAACTGACGTTCAAAAATAAAACATTTGAAAACGGACCATTTTCCACATTTCTGAAGCATGACGTAATGGGGGGGTGTTATCTCTTTTGTCGAAAATCAGCCGTTTTGGCTCGAACATTAAATGCCTCCAAATGGTATTTAATTAACTTCCCGGGGTGAAGAAACCCTTGTTAAGAACTCAGAGTGAGTAAATTGGCCATTTTCATGCACTTTTAACCATTCCATAAATCTTGTGTTTAGGGCCCCTGGAAGCATGAAAATCACTTTAAACATGCTAATTTTAGCTCTAACACTGATGATCCACCTACAAATGTGAACTGACGTTCAAAAATAAAACATTTGAAAACGGACCATTTTCCACATTTCTGAAGCATGACGTAAATGGGGGGGTGTTATCTCTTTTGTCGAAAATCAGCCGTTTTGGCTCGAACATTAAATGCCTCCAAATGGTATTTAATTAACTTCCCGGGGTGAAGAAACCCTTTTTGAGAACTCAGAGTGAGTAAATTGGCCATTTTCATGCACTTTTAACCATTCCATAAATCTTGTGTTTAGGGCCCCTGGAAGCATGAAAATCACTTTAAACATGCTAATTTTAGCTCTAACACTGATGATCCACCTACAAATGTGAACTGACGTTCAAAAATAAAACATTTGAAAACGGACCATTTTCCACATTTCTGAAGCATGACGTATTGGGGGGGTGTTATCTCTTTTGTCGAAAATCAGCCATTTTTGCTCGAACATTAAATGCCTCCAAATGGTATTTAATTAACTTCCCGAGCCCCTGGAAGCATGAAAATCACTTTAAACATGCTAATTTTAGCTCTAACACTGATGATCCACCTACAAATGTGAACTGACGTTCAAAAATAAAACATTTGAAAACGGACCATTTTCCACATTTCTGAAGCATGACGTAATTGGGGGGTGTTATCTCTTTTGTCAAAAATCAGCTGTTTTTGCTTGAACATTAAATGCCTCCAAATAGTATTTAATTCACTTCCCGAGCCCCTGGAAGCATGAAAATCACTTTAAACATGCTAATTTTAGCTCTAACACTGATGATCCACCTACAAATGTGAACTGACGTTCAAAAATAAAACATTTGAAAACGGACCATTTCCCACATTTCTGAAGCATGACGTAATAGGGGGGTTTTATCTCTTTTGTCGAAAATCAGCCGTTTTGGCTCGAACATTAAATGCCTCCAAATGGTATTTAATTAACTTCCCGGGGTGAAGAAACCCTTTTTGAGAACTCAGAGTGAGTAAATTGGCCATTTTCATGCACTTTTAACCATTCCGTAAATCATGTGTTTAGGGCCCCTGGAAGCATGAAAATCACTTTAAACATGCTTATTTTAGCTCTAACACTGATGATCCACCTACAAATGTGAACTGACGTTAAAAAATAAAACATTTGAAAACGGACCATTTTCCACATTTCTGAAGCATGACGTAATGGGGGGGATGTTATCTCTTTTGTCGAAAATCAGCCGTTTGTGCTCGAACATTAAATGCCTCCAAATGGTATTTAATTAACTTCCCGAGCCCCTGGAAGCATGAAAATCACTTTAAGAATGCTAATTTTAGCTCTAACACTGATGATCCACCTACAAATGTGAACTGACGTTCAAAAATAAAACATTTGAAAACGGACCATTTTCCACATTTCTGAAGCATGACGTAATGGGGGGGATGTTATCTCTTTTGTCGAAAATCAGCCGTTTGTGCTCGAACATTAAATGCCTCCAAATGGTATTTAATTAACTTCCCGAGCCCCTGGAAGCATGAAAATCACTTTAAGAATGCTAATTTTAGCTCTAACACTGATGATCCACCTACAAATGTGAACTGACGTTCAAAAATAAAACATTTGAAAACGGACCATTTTCCACATTTCTGAAGCATGACGTAATGGGGGGGTGTTATCTCTTTTGTCGAAAATCAGACGTTTTGGCTTGAACATTAAATGCCTCCAAATGGTATTTAATTAACTTCCCGGGGTGAAGAAACCCTTTTTGAGAACTCAGAGTGAGTAAATTGGCCATTTTCATGCACTTTTAACCATTCCATAAATCTTGTGTTTAGGGCCCCTGGAAGCATGAAAATCACTTTAAACATGCTAATTTTAGCTCTAACACTGATGATCCACCTACAAATGTGAACTGACGTTCAAAAATAAAACATTTGAAAACGGACCATTTTCCACATTTCTGAAGCATGACGTAATTGGGGGGTGTTATCTCTTTTGTCAAAAATCAGCTGTTTTTGCTTGAACATTAAATGCCTCCAAATAGTATTTAATTCACTTCCCGAGCCCCTGGAAGCATGAAAATCACTTTAAACATGCTAATTTTAGCTCTAACACTGATGATCCACCTACAAATGTGAACTGACGTTCAAAAATAAAACATTTGAAAACGGACCATTTTCCACATTTCTGAAGCATGACGTAATAGGGGGGTTTTATCTCTTTTGTCGAAAATCAGCCGTTTTGGCTCGAACATTAAATGCCTCCAAATGGTATTTAATTAACTTCCCGGGGTGAAGAACCCCTTTTTGAGAACTCAGAGTGAGTAAATTGGCCATTTTCATGCACTTTTAACCATTCCATAAATCTTGTGTTTAGGGCCCCTGGAAGCATGAAAATCACTTTAAACATGCTTATTTTAGCTCTAACACTGATGATCCACCTACAAATGTGAACTGACGTTCAAAAATAAAACATTTGAAAACGGACCATTTTCCACATTTCTGAAGCATGACGTAATGGGGGGGGTGTTATCTCTTTTGTCGAAAATCAGCCGTTTGTGCTCGAACATTAAATGCCTCCAAATGGTATTTAATTAACTTCCCGAGCCCCTGGAAGCATGAAAATCACTTTAAGAATGCTAATTTTAGCTCTAACACTGATGATCCACCTACAAATGTGAACTGACGTTCAAAAATAAAACATTTGAAAACGGACCATTTTCCACATTTCTGAAGCATGACGTAATGGGGGGGTGTTATCTCTTTTGTCGAAAATCAGCCGTTTTGGCTCGAACATTAAATGCCTCCAAATGGTATTTAATTAACTTCCCGGGGTGAAGAAACCCTTGTTAAGAACTCAGAGTGAGTAAATTGGCCATTTTCATGCACTTTTAACCATTCCATAAATCTTGTGTTTAGGGCCCCTGGAAGCATGAAAATCACTTTAAACATGCTAATTTTAGCTCTAACACTGATGATCCACCTACAAATGTGAACTGACGTTCAAAAATAAAACATTTGAAAACGGACCATTTTCCACATTTCTGAAGCATGACGTAAATGGGGGGGTGTTATCTCTTTTGTCGAAAATCAGCCGTTTTGGCTCGAACATTAAATGCCTCCAAATGGTATTTAATTAACTTCCCGGGGTGAAGAAACCCTTTTTGAGAACTCAGAGTGAGTAAATTGGCCATTTTCATGCACTTTTAACCATTCCATAAATCTTGTGTTTAGGGCCCCTGGAAGCATGAAAATCACTTTAAACATGCTAATTTTAGCTCTAACACTGATGATCCACCTACAAATGTGAACTGACGTTCAAAAATAAAACATTTGAAAACGGACCATTTTCCACATTTCTGAAGCATGACGTATTGGGGGGGTGTTATCTCTTTTGTCGAAAATCAGCCATTTTTGCTCGAACATTAAATGCCTCCAAATGGTATTTAATTAACTTCCCGAGCCCCTGGAAGCATGAAAATCACTTTAAACATGCTAATTTTAGCTCTAACACTGATGATCCACCTACAAATGTGAACTGACGTTCAAAAATAAAACATTTGAAAACCGACCATTTTCCACATTTCTGAAGCATGACGTAATTGGGGGGTGTTATCTCTTTTGTCAAAAATCAGCTGTTTTTGCTTGAACATTAAATGCCTCCAAATAGTATTTAATTCACTTCCCGAGCCCCTGGAAGCATGAAAATCACTTTAAACATGCTAATTTTAGCTCTAACACTGATGATCCACCTACAAATGTGAACTGACGTTCAAAAATAAAACATTTGAAAACGGACCATTTCCCACATTTCTGAAGCATGACGTAATAGGGGGGTTTTATCTCTTTTGTCGAAAATCAGCCGTTTTGGCTCGAACATTAAATGCCTCCAAATGGTATTTAATTAACTTCCCGGGGTGAAGAAACCCTTTTTGAGAACTCAGAGTGAGTAAATTGGCCATTTTCATGCACTTTTAACCATTCCGTAAATCTTGTGTTTAGGGCCCCTGGAAGCATGAAAATCACTTTAAACATGCTTATTTTAGCTCTAACACTGATGATCCACCTACAAATGTGAACTGACGTTAAAAAATAAAACATTTGAAAACGGACCATTTTCCACATTTCTGAAGCATGACGTAATGGGGGGGATGTTATCTCTTTTGTCGAAAATCAGCCGTTTGTGCTCGAACATTAAATGCCTCCAAATGGTATTTAATTAACTTCCCGAGCCCCTGGAAGCATGAAAATCACTTTAAGAATGCTAATTTTAGCTCTAACACTGATGATCCACCTACAAATGTGAACTGACGTTCAAAAATAAAACATTTGAAAACGGACCATTTTCCACATTTCTGAAGCATGACGTAATGGGGGGGTGTTATCTCTTTTGTCGAAAATCAACCGTTTTTGCTCGAACATTAAATGCCTCCAAATGGTATTTAATTAACTTCCCGAGCCCCTGAAAGCATGAAAATCACTTTAAACATGCTAATTTTAGCTCTAACACTGATGATCCACCTACAAATGTGAACTGACGTTCAAAAATAAAACATTTGAAAACGGACCATTTTCCACATTTCTGAAGCATGACGTAATGGGGGGGTGTTATCTCTTTTGTCAAAAATCAGCTGTTTTTGCTTGAACATTAAATGCCTCCAAATAGTATTTAATTCACTTCCCGAGCCCCTGGAAGCATGAAAATCACTTTAAACATGCTAATTTTAGCTCTAACACTGATGATCCACCTACAAATGTGAACTGACGTTCAAAAATAAAACATTTGAAAACGGACCATTTTCCACATTTCTGAAGCATGACGTAATGGGGGGGTGTTATCTCTTTTGTGGAAAATCAGCCGTTTTGGCTCGAACATTAAATGCCTCCAAATGGTATTTAATTAACTTCCCGGGGTGAAGAAACCCTTTTTGAGAACTCAGAGTGAGTAAATTGGCCATTTTCATGCACTTTTAACCATTCCATAAATCTTTTGTTAAGGGCCCCTGGAAGCATGAAAATCACTTTAAACATGCTAATTTTAGCTCTAACACTGATGATCCACCTACAAATGTGAACTGACGTTCAAAAATAAAACATTTGAAAACAGACCATTTTCCACATTTCTGAAGCATGACGTAATGGGGGGTGTTATCTCTTTTGTCAAAAATCAGCTGTTTTTGATTGAACATTAAATGCCTCCAAATAGTATTTAATTCACTTCCTGAGCCCCTGGAAGCATGAAAATCACTTTAAACATGCTAATTTTAGCTCTAACACTGATGATCCACCTACAAATGTGAACTGACGTTCAAAAATAAAACATTTGAAAACGGACCATTTTCCACATTTCTGAAGCATGAGGTAATGGGGGGGTGTTATCTCTTTTGTCGAAAATCAGCCGTTTTGGCTCGAACATTAAATGATTCCAAATGGTATTTAATTAACTTCCCGGGGTGAAGAAACCCTTTTTGAGAACTCAGAGTGAGTAAATTGGCCATTTTCATGCACTTTTAACCATTCCATAAATCTTGTGTTTAGGGCCCCTGGAAGCATGAAAATCACTTTAAACATGCTAATTTTAGCTCTAACACTGATGATCCACCTACAAATGTGAACTGACGTTCAAAAATAAAACATTTGAAAACGGACCATTTTCCACATTTCTGAAGCATGACGTAATGGGGGGATGTTATCTCTTTTGTCAAAAATCAGCTGTTTTTGCTTGAACATTAAATGCCTCCAAATAGTATTTAATTCACTTCCCGAGCCCCTGGAAGCATGAAAATCACTTTAAACATGCTAATTTTAGCTCTAACACTGATGATCCACCTACAAATGTGAACTGACGTTCAAAAATAAAACATTTGAAAACGGACCATTTTCCACATTTCTGAAGCATGACGTAAATGGGGGGGTGTTATCTCTTTTGTCGAAAATCAGCCGTTTTGGCTCGAACATTAAATGCCTCCAAATGGTATTTAATTAACTTCCCGGGGTGAAGAAACCCTTTTTGAGAACTCAGAGTGAGTAAATTGGCCATTTTCATGCACTTTTAACCATTCCATAAATCTTGTGTTTAGGGCCCCTGGAAGCATGAAAATCACTTTAAACATGCTAATTTTAGCTCTAACACTGATGATCCACCTACAAATGTGAACTGACGTTCAAAAATAAAACATTTGAAAACGGACCATTTTCCACATTTCTGAAGCATGACGTATTGGGGGGGTGTTATCTCTTTTGTCGAAAATCAGCCGTTTTTGCTCGAACATTAAATGCCTCCAAATGGTATTTAATTAACTTCCCGAGCCCCTGGAAGCATGAAAATCACTTTAAACATGCTAATTTTAGCTCTAACACTGATGATCCACCTACAAATGTGAACTGATGTTCAAAAATAAAACATTTGAAAACGGACCATTTTCCACATTTCTGAAGCATGACGTAATTGGGGGGTGTTATCTCTTTTGTCAAAAATCAGCTGTTTTTGCTTGAACATTAAATGCCTCCAAATAGTATTTAATTCACTTCCCGAGCCCCTGGAAGCATGAAAATCACTTTAAACATGCCAATTTTAGCTCTAACACTGATGATCCACCTACAAATGTGAACTAACGTTCAAAAATAAAACATTTGAAAACGGACCATTTTCCACATTTCTGAAGCATGACGTAATAGGGGGGTTTTATCTCTTTTGTCGAAAATCAGCCGTTTTGGCTCGAACATTAAATGCCTCCAAATGGTATTTAATTAACTTCCCGGGGTGAAGAAACCCTTTTTGAGAACTCAGAGTGAGTAAATTGGCCATTTTCATGCACTTTTAACCATTCCATAAATCTTGTGTTTAGGGCCCCTGGAAGCATGAAAATCACTTTAAACATGCTAATTTTAGCTCTAACACTGATGATCCACTTACAAATGTGAACTGACGTTCAAAAATAAAACATTTGAAAACGGACCATTTTCCACATTTCTGAAGCATGACGTATTGGGGGGGTGTTATCTCTTTTGTCGAAAATCAGCCATTTTTGCTCGAACATTAAATGCCTCCAAATGGTATTTAATTAACTTCCCGAGCCCCTGGAAGCATGAAAATCACTTTAAACATGCTAATTTTAGCTCTAACACTGATGATCCACCTACAAATGTGAACTGACGTTCAAAAATAAAACATTTGAAAACGGACCATTTTCCACATTTCTGAAGCATGACGTAATTGGGGGGTGTTATCTCTTTTGTCAAAAATCAGCTGTTTTTGCTTGAACATTAAATGCCTCCAAATAGTATTTAATTCACTTCCCGAGCCCCTGGAAGCATAAAAATCACTTTAAACATGCTAATTTTAGCTCTAACACTGATGATCCACCTACAAATGTGAACTGACGTTCAAAAATAAAACATTTGAAAACGGACCATTTTCCACATTTCTGAAGCATGACGTAATAGGGGGGTTTTATCTCTTTTGTCGAAAATCAGCCGTTTTGGCTCGAACATTAAATGCCTCCAAATGGTATTTAATTAACTTCCCGGGGTGAAGAAACCCTTTTTGAGAACTCAGAGTGAGTAAATTGGCCATTTTCATGCACTTTTAACCATTCCGTAAATCTTGTGTTTAGGGCCCCTGGAAGCATGAAAATCACTTTAAACATGCTTATTTTAGCTCTAACACTGATGATCCACCTACAAATGTGAACTGACGTTAAAAAATAAAACATTTGAAAACGGACCATTTTCCACATTTCTGAAGCATGACGTAATGGGGGGGATGTTATCTCTTTTGTCGAAAATCAGCCGTTTGTGCTCGAACATTAAATGCCTCCAAATGGTATTTAATTAACTTCCCGAGCCCCTGGAAGCATGAAAATCACTTTAAGAATGCTAATTTTAGCTCTAACACTGATGATCCACCTACAAATGTGAACTGACGTTCAAAAATAAAACATTTGAAAACGGACCATTTTCCACATTTCTGAAGCATGACGTAATGGGGGGGTGTTATCTCTTTTGTCGAAAATCAGCCGTTTTGGCTCGAACATTAAATGCCTCCAAATGGTATTTAATTAACTTCCCGGGGTGAAGAAACCCTTTTTGAGAACTCAGAGTGAGTAAATTGGCCATTTTCATGCACTTTTAACCATTCCATAAATCTTGTGTTTAGGGCCCCTGGAAGCATGAAAATCACTTTAAACATGCTAATTTTAGCTCTAACACTGATGATCCACCTACAAATGTGAACTGACGTTCAAAAATAAAACATTTGAAAACGGACCATTTTCCACATTTCTGAAGCATGACGTAATGGGGGGGTGTTATCTCTTTTGTCGAAAATCAGCCATTTTTGCTCGAACATTAAATGCCTCCAAATGGTATTTAATTAACTTCCCAAGCCCCTGGAAGCATGAAAATCACTTTAAACATGCTAATTTTAGCTCTAACACTGATGATCCACCTACAAATGTGAACTGACGTTCAAAAATAAAACATTTGAAAACGGACCATTTTCCACATTTCTGAAGCATGACGTAATTGGGGGGTGTTATCTCTTTTGTCAAAAATCAGCTGTTTTTGCTTGAACATTAAATGCCTCCAAATAGTATTTAATTCACTTCCCGAGCCCCTGGAAGCATGAAAATCACTTTAAACATGCTAATTTTAGCTCTAACACTGATGATCCACCTACAAATGTGAACTGACGTTCAAAAATAAAACATTTGAAAACGGACCATTTTCCACATTTCTGAAGCATGACGTAATGGGGGGGTGTTATCTCTTTTGTCGAAAATCAGCCGTTTTGGCTCGAACATTAAATGCCTCCAAATGGTATTTAATTAACTTCCCGGGGTGAAGAAACCCTTTTTGAGAACTCAGAGTGAGTAAATTGGCCATTTTCATGCACTTTTAACCATTCCATAAATCTTGTGTTTAGGGCCCCTGGAAGCATGAAAATAACTTTAAACATGCTAATTTTAGCTCTAACACTGATGATCCACCTACAAATGTGAACTGACGTTCAAAAATAAAACATTTGAAAACTGACCATTTTCCACATTTCTGAAGCATGACGTAATGGGGGGGTGTTATCTCTTTTGTCGAAAATCAGCCGTTTTGGCTCGAACATTAAATGCCTCCAAATGGTATTTAAATAAGTTCCCGGGGTGAAGAAACCCTTTTTGAGAACTCAGAGTGAGTAAATTGGCCAATTTCATGGACTTTTAACCATTCCATAAATCTTGTGTTTAGGGCCCCTGGAAGCAGGAAAATCACTTTAAACATGCTAATTTTAGCTCTAACACTGATGATCCACCTACAAATGTGAACTGACGTTCAAAAATAAAACATTTGAAAACGGACCATTTTCCACATTTCTGAAGCATGACGTAATGGGGGGGTGTTATCTCTTTTGTCAAAAATCAGCTGTTTTTGCTTGAACATTAAATGCCTCCAAATAGTATTTAATTCACTTTCCGAGCCCCTGGAAGCATGAAAATCACTTTAAACATGCTAATTTTAGCTCTAACACTGATGATCCACCTACAAATGTGAACTGACGTTCAAAAATAAAACATTTGAAAACGGACCATTTTCCACATTTCTGAAGCATGACGTAATGGGGGGGTGTTATCTCTTTTTTGTCGAAAATCAGCCGTTTTGGCTCGAACATTAAATGCCTCCAAATGGTATTTAATTAACTTCCCGGGGAAAAGAAACCCTTTTTGAGAACTCAGAGTGAGTAAATTGGCCATTTTCATGCACTTTTAACCATTCCATAAATCTTGTGTTTAGGGCCCCTGGAAGCATGAAAATCACTTTAAACATGCTAATTTTAGCTCTAACACTGATGATCCACCTACAAATGTGAACTGACGTTCAAATATAAAACATTTGAAAACGGACCATTTTCCACATTTCTGAAGCATGACGTAATGGGGGGGTGTTATCTCTTTTGTCAAAAATCAGCTGTTTTTGCTTGAACAGTAATTGCCTCCAAATAGTATTTAATTCACTTCCCGAGCCCCTGGAAGCATGAAAATCACTTTAAACATGCTAATTTTAGCTCTAACACTGATGATCCACCTACAAATGTGAACTGACGTTCAAAAATAAACCATTTGAAAACGGACCATTTTCCACATTTCTGAAGCATGACGTAATGGGGGGGGTGTTATCTCTTTTGTCGAAAATCAGCCGTTTTTGCTCGAACATTAAATGCCTCCAAATGGTATTTAATTAACTTCCCGAGCCCCTGGAAGCATGAAAATCACTTTAAACATGCTAATTTTAGCTCTAACACTGATGATTCACCTACAAATGTGAACTGACGTTCAAAAATAAAACATTTGAAAACGGACCATTTTCCACATTTCTGAAGCATGACGTAATGGGTGGGTGTTATCTCTTTTGTCAAAAATCAGCCGTTTTAGCTCGAACATTAAATGCCTCCAAATGGTATTTAATTAACTTCCCGGGATGAAGAAACCTTTTTTGAGAACTCAGAGTGAGTAAATTGGCCATTTTCATGCACTTTTAACCATTCCATAAATCTTGTGTTTAGGGCCCCTGGAAGCATGAAAATCACTTTAAACATGCTAATTTTAGCTCTAACACTGATGATCCACCTACAAATGTGAACTGACGTTCAAAAATAAAACATTTGAAAATGGACCATTTTCCACATTTCTGAAGCATGACGTAATGGGGGGGTGTTATCTCTTTTGTCGAAAATCAGCCATTTTTGCTCGAACATTAAATGCCTCCAAATGGTATTTAATTAACTTCCCGAGCCCCTGGAAGCATGAAAATCACTTTAAACATGCTAATTTTAGCTCTAACACTGATGATCCACCTACAAATGTGAACTGACGTTCAAAAATAAAACATTTGAAAACGGACCATTTTCCACATTTCTGAAGCATGACGTAATTGGGGGGTGTTATCTCTTTTGTCAAAAATCAGCTGTTTTTGCTTGAACATTAAATGCCTCCAAATAGTATTTAATTCACTTCCCGAGCCCCTGGAAGCATGAAAATCACTTTAAACATGCTAATTTTAGCTCTAACACTGATGATCCACCTACAAATGTGAACTGACGTTCAAAAATAAAACATTTGAAAACGGACCATTTTCCACATTTCTGAAGCATGACGTAATAGGGGGGTTTTATCTCTTTTGTCGAAAATCAGCCGTTTTGGCTCGAACATTAAATGCCTCCAAATGGTATTTAATTAACTTCCCGGGGTGAAGAAACCCTTTTTGAGAACTCAGAGTGAGTAAATTGGCCATTTTCATGCACTTTTAACCATTCCATAAATCTTGTGTTTAGGGCCCCTGGAAGCATGAAAATCACTTTAAACATGCTTATTTTAGCTCTAACACTGATGATCCACCTACAAATGTGAACTGACGTTCAAAAATAAAACATTTGAAAACGGACCATTTTCCACATTTCTGAAGCATGACGTAATGGGGGGGTGTTATCTCTTTTGTCGAAAATCAGCCGTTTGTGCTCGAACATTAAATGCCTCCAAATGGTATTTAATTAACTTCCCGAGCCCCTGGAAGCATGAAAATCACTTTAAGAATGCTAATTTTAGCTCTAACACTGATGATCCACCTACAAATGTGAACTGACGTTCAAAAATAAAACATTTGAAAACGGACCATTTTCCACATTTCTGAAGCATGACGTAATGGGGGGGTGTTATCTCTTTTGTCGAAAATCAGCCGTTTTGGCTCGAACATTAAATGCCTCCAAATGGTATTTAATTAACTTCCCGGGGTGAAGAAACTCTTGTTAAGAACTCAGAGTGAGTAAATTGGCCATTTTCATGCACTTTTAACCATTCCATAAATCTTGTGTTTAGGGCCCCTGGAAGCATGAAAATCACTTTAAACATGCTAATTTTAGCTCTAACACTGATGATCCACCTACAAATGTGAACTGACGTTCAAAAATAAAACATTTGAAAACTGACCATTTTCCACATTTCTGAAGCATGATGTAAATGGGGGGGTGTAATCTCTTTTGTCGAAAATCAGCCGTTTTGGCTCGAACATTAAATGCCTCCAAATGGTATTTAATTAACTTCCCGGGGTGAAGAAACCCTTTTTGAGAACTCAGAGTGAGTAAATTGGCCATTTTCATGCACTTTTAACCATTCCATAAATCTTGTGTTTAGGGCCCCTGGAAGCATGAAAATCACTTTAAAAATGCTAATTTTAGCTCTAACACTGATGATCCACCTACAAATGTGAACTGACGTTCAAAAATAAAACATTTGAAAACGGACCATTTTCCACATTTCTGAAGCATGACGTATTGGGGGGGTGTTATCTCTTTTGTCGAAAATCAGCCATTTTTGCTCGAACATTAAATGCCTCCAAATGGTATTTAATTAACTTCCCGAGCCCCTGGAAGCATGAAAATCACTTTAAACATGCTAATTTTAGCTCTAACACTGATGATCCACCTACAAATGTGAACTGACGTTCAAAAATAAAACATTTGAAAACGGACCATTTTCCACATTTCTGAAGCATGACGTAATTGGGGGGTGTTATCTCTTTTGTCAAAAATCAGCTGTTTTTGCTTGAACATTAAATGCCTCCAAATAGTATTTAATTCACTTCCCGAGCCCCTGGAAGCATGAAAATCACTTTAAACATGCTAATTTTAGCTCTAACACTGATGATCCACCTACAAATGTGAACTGACGTTCAAAAATAAAACATTTGAAAACGGACCATTTCCCACATTTCTGAAGCATGACGTAATAGGGGGGTTTTATCTCTTTTGTCGAAAATCAGCCGTTTTGGCTCGAACATTAAATGCCTCCAAATGGTATTTAATTAACTTCCCGGGGTGAAGAAACCCTTTTTGAGAACTCAGAGTGAGTAAATTGGCCATTTTCATGCACTTTTAACCATTCCGTAAATCTTGTGTTTAGGGCCCCTGGAAGCATGAAAATCACTTTAAACATGCTTATTTTAGCTCTAACACTGATGATCCACCTACAAATGTGAACTGACGTTAAAAAATAAAACATTTGAAAACGGACCATTTTCCACATTTCTGAAGCATGACGTAATGGGGGGGATGTTATCTCTTTTGTCGAAAATCAGCTGTTTGTGCTCGAACATTAAATGCCTCCAAATGGTATTTAATTAACTTCCCGAGCCCCTGGAAGCATGAAAATCACTTTAAGAATGCTAATTTTAGCTCTAACACTGATGATCCACCTACAAATGTGAACTGACGTTCAAAAATAAAACATTTGAAAACGGACCATTTTCCACATTTCTGAAGCATGACGTAATGGGGGGGTGTTATCTCTTTTGTCGAAAATCAACCGTTTTTGCTCGAACATTAAATGCCTCCAAATGGTATTTAATTAACTTCCCGAGCCCCTGAAAGCATGAAAATCACTTTAAACATGCTAATTTTAGCTCTAACACTGATGATCCACCTACAAATGTGAACTGACGTTCAAAAATAAAACATTTGAAAACGGACCATTTTCCACATTTCTGAAGCATGACGTAATGGGGGGGGTGTTATCTCTTTTGTCAAAAATCAGCTGTTTTTGCTTGAACATTAAATGCCTCCAAATAGTATTTAATTCACTTCCCGAGCCCCTGGAAGCATGAAAATCACTTTAAACATGCTAATTTTAGCTCTAACACTGATGATCCACCTACAAATGTGAACTGACGTTCAAAAATAAAACATTTGAAAACGGACCATTTTCCACATTTCTGAAGCATGACGTAATGGGGGGGTGTTATCTCTTTTGTCGAAAATCAGCCGTTTTGGCTCGAACATTAAATGCCTCCAAATGGTATTTAATTAACTTCCCGGGGTGAAGAAACCCTTTTTGAGAACTCTGAGTAAATTGGCCATTTTCATGCACTTTTAACCATTCCATAAATCTTTTGTTAAGGGCCCCTGGAAGCATGAAAATCACTTTAAACATGCTAATTTTAGCTCTAACACTGATGATCCACCTACAAATGTGAACTGACGTTCAAAAATAAAACATTTGAAAACAGACCATTTTCCACATTTCTGAAGCATGACGTAATGGGGGGTGTTATCTCTTTTGTCAAAAATCAGCTGTTTTTGATTGAACATTAAATGCCTCCAAATAGTATTTAATTCACTTCCTGAGCCCCTGGAAGCATGAAAATCACTTTAAACATGCTAATTTTAGCTCTAACACTGATGATCCACCTACAAATGTGAACTGACGTTCAAAAATAAAACATTTGAAAACGGACCATTTTCCACATTTCTGAAGCATGAGGTAATGGGGGGTGTTATCTCTTTTGTCGAAAATCAGCCGTTTTGGCTCGAACATTAAATGATTCCAAATGGTATTTAATTAACTTCCCGGGGTGAAGAAACCCTTTTTGAGAACTCAGAGTGAGTAAATTGGCCATTTTCATGCACTTTTAACCATTCCATAAATCTTGTGTTTAGGGCCCCTGGAAGCATGAAAATCACTTTAAACATGCTAATTTTAGCTCTAACACTGATGATCCACCTACAAATGTGAACTGACGTTCAAAAATAAAACATTTGAAAACGGACCATTTTCCACATTTCTGAAGCATGACGTAATGGGGGGATGTTATCTCTTTTGTCAAAAATCAGCTGTTTTTGCTTGAACATTAAATGCCTCCAAATAGTATTTAATTCACTTCCCGAGCCCCTGGAAGCATGAAAATCACTTTAAACATGCTAATTTTAGCTCTAACACTGATGATCCACCTACAAATGTGAACTGACGTTCAAAAATAAAACATTTGAAAACGGACCATTTTCCACATTTCTGAAGCATGACGTAAATGGGGGGGTGTTATCTCTTTTGTCGAAAATCAGCCGTTTTGGCTCGAACATTAAATGCCTCCAAATGGTATTTAATTAACTTCCCGGGGTGAAGAAACCCTTTTTGAGAACTCAGAGTGAGTAAATTGGCCATTTTCATGCACTTTTAACCATTCCATAAATCTTGTGTTTAGGGCCCCTGGAAGCATGAAAATCACTTTAAACATGCTAATTTTAGCTCTAACACTGATGATCCACCTACAAATGTGAACTGACGTTCAAAAATAAAACATTTGAAAACGGACCATTTTCCACATTTCTGAAGCATGACGTATTGGGGGGGTGTTATCTCTTTTGTCGAAAATCAGCCGTTTTTGCTCGAACATTAAATGCCTCCAAATGGTATTTAATTAACTTCCCGAGCCCCTGGAAGCATGAAAATCACTTTAAACATGCTAATTTTAGCTCTAACACTGATGATCCACCTACAAATGTGAACTGACGTTCAAAAATAAAACATTTGAAAACGGACCATTTTCCACATTTCTGAAGCATGACGTAATTGGGGGGTGTTATCTCTTTTGTCAAAAATCAGCTGTTTTTGCTTGAACATTAAATGCCTCCAAATAGTATTTAATTCACTTTCCGAGCCCCTGGAAGCATGAAAATCACTTTAAACATGCCAATTTTAGCTCTAACACTGATGATCCACCTACAAATGTGAACTAACGTTCAAAAATAAAACATTTGAAAACGGACCATTTTCCACATTTCTGAAGCATGACGTAATAGGGGGGTTTTATCTCTTTTGTCGAAAATCAGCCGTTTTGGCTCGAACATTAAATGCCTCCAAATGGTATTTAATTAACTTCCCGGGGTGAAGAAACCCTTTTTGAGAACTCAGAGTGAGTAAATTGGCCATTTTCATGCACTTTTAACCATTCCATAAATCTTGTGTTTAGGGCCCCTGGAAGCATGAAAATCACTTTAAACATGCTAATTTTAGCTCTAACACTGATGATCCACTTACAAATGTGAACTGACGTTCAAAAATAAAACATTTGAAAACGGACCATTTTCCACATTTCTGAAGCATGACGTATTGGGGGGGTGTTATCTCTTTTGTCGAAAATCAGCCATTTTTGCTCGAACATTAAATGCCTCCAAATGGTATTTAATTAACTTCCCGAGCCCCTGGAAGCATGAAAATCACTTTAAACATGCTAATTTTAGCTCTAACACTGATGATCCACCTACAAATGTGAACTGACGTTCAAAAATAAAACATTTGAAAACGGACCATTTTCCACATTTCTGAAGCATGACGTAATTGGGGGGTGTTATCTCTTTTGTCAAAAATCAGCTGTTTTTGCTTGAACATTAAATGCCTCCAAATAGTATTTAATTCACTTCCCGAGCCCCTGGAAGCATAAAAATCACTTTAAACATGCTAATTTTAGCTCTAACACTGATGATCCACCTACAAATGTGAACTGACGTTCAAAAATAAAACATTTGAAAACGGACCATTTTCCACATTTCTGAAGCATGACGTAATAGGGGGGTTTTATCTCTTTTGTCGAAAATCAGCCGTTTTGGCTCGAACATTAAATGCCTCCAAATGGTATTTAATTAACTTCCCGGGGTGAAGAAACCCTTTTTGAGAACTCAGAGTGAGTAAATTGGCCATTTTCATGCACTTTTAACCATTCCGTAAATCTTGTGTTTAGGGCCCCTGGAAGCATGAAAATCACTTTAAACATGCTTATTTTAGCTCTAACACTGATGATCCACCTACAAATGTGAACTGACGTTAAAAAATAAAACATTTGAAAACGGACCATTTTCCACATTTCTGAAGCATGACGTAATGGGGGGGATGTTATCTCTTTTGTCGAAAATCAGCCGTTTGTGCTCGAACATTAAATGCCTCCAAATGGTATTTAATTAACTTCCCGAGCCCCTGGAAGCATGAAAATCACTTTAAGAATGCTAATTTTAGCTCTAACACTGATGATCCACCTACAAATGTGAACTGACGTTCAAAAATAAAACATTTGAAAACGGACCATTTTCCACATTTCTGAAGCATGACGTAATGGGGGGGTGTTATCTCTTTTGTCGAAAATCAGCCGTTTTGGCTCGAACATTAAATGCCTCCAAATGGTATTTAATTAACTTCCCGGGGTGAAGAAACCCTTTTTGAGAACTCAGAGTGAGTAAATTGGCCATTTTCATGCACTTTTAACCATTCCATAAATCTTGTGTTTAGGGCCCCTGGAAGCATGAAAATCACTTTAAACATGCTAATTTTAGCTCTAACACTGATGATCCACCTACAAATGTGAACTGACGTTCAAAAATAAAACATTTGAAAACGGACCATTTTCCACATTTCTGAAGCATGACGTAATGGGGGGGTGTTATCTCTTTTGTCGAAAATCAGCCATTTTTGCTCGAACATTAAATGCCTCCAAATGGTATTTAATTAACTTCCCGAGCCCCTGGAAGCATGAAAATCACTTTAAACATGCTAATTTTAGCTCTAACACTGATGATCCACCTACAAATGTGAACTGACGTTCAAAAATAAAACATTTGAAAACGGACCATTTTCCACATTTCTGAAGCATGACGTAATTGGGGGGTGTTATCTCTTTTGTCAAAAATCAGCTGTTTTTGCTTGAACATTAAATGCCTCCAAATAGTATTTAATTCACTTCCCGAGCCCCTGGAAGCATGAAAATCACTTTAAACATGCTAATTTTAGCTCTAACACTGATGATCCACCTACAAATGTGAACTGACGTTCAAAAATAAAACATTTGAAAACGGACCATTTTCCACATTTCTGAAGCATGACGTAATGGGGGGGTGTTATCTCTTTTGTCGAAAATCAGCCGTTTTGGCTCGAACATTAAATGCCTCCAAATGGTATTTAATTAACTTCCCGGGGTGAAGAAACCCTTTTTGAGAACTCAGAGTGAGTAAATTGGCCATTTTCATGCACTTTTAACCATTCCATAAATCTTGTGTTTAGGGCCCCTGGAAGCATGAAAATAACTTTAAACATGCTAATTTTAGCTCTAACACTGATGATCCACCTACAAATGTGAACTGACGTTCAAAAATAAAACATTTGAAAACGGACCATTTTCCACATTTCTGAAGCATGACGTAATGGGGGGGGTGTTATCTCTTTTGTCGAAAATCCGCCGTTTTTGCTCGAACATTAAATGCCTCCAAATGGTATTTAATTAACTTCCCGAGCCCCTGGAAGCATGAAAATCACTTTAAACATGCTAATTTTAGCTCTAACACTGATGATCCACCTACAAATGTGAACTGACGTTCAAAAATAAAACATTTGAAAACGGACCATTTTCCACATTTCTGAAGCATGACGTAATGGGGGGGTGTTATCTCTTTTTTGTCGAAAATCAGCCGTTTTGGCTCGAACATTAAATGCCTCCAAATGGTATTTAATTAACTTCCCGGGGAAAAGAAACCCTTTTTGAGAACTCAGAGTGAGTAAATTGGCCATTTTCATGCACTTTTAACCATTCCATAAATCTTGTGTTTAGGGCCCCTGGAAGCATGAAAATCACTTTAAACATGCTAATTTTAGCTCTAACACTGATGATCCACCTACAAATGTGAACTGACGTTCAAATATAAAACATTTGAAAACGGACCATTTTCCACATTTCTGAAGCATGACGTAATGGGGGGGTGTTATCTCTTTTGTCAAAAATCAGCTGTTTTTGCTTGAACAGTAATTGCCTCCA
Source organism: Lissotriton vulgaris (assembly GCF_964263255.1). Classification (NCBI taxonomy): domain Eukaryota; kingdom Metazoa; phylum Chordata; class Amphibia; order Caudata; family Salamandridae; genus Lissotriton; species Lissotriton vulgaris. Next base: position 16,876 of record NW_028244200.1, on the reverse strand, counting down.
AATAGTATTTAATTCACTTCCCGAGCCCCTGGAAGCATGAAAATCACTTTAAACATGCTAATTTTAGCTCTAACACTGATGATCCACCTACAAATGTGAACTGACGTTCAAAAATAAACCATTTGAAAACGGACCATTTTCCACATTTCTGAAGCATGACGTAATGGGGGGGGTGTTATCTCTTTTGTCGAAAATCAGCCGTTTTTGCTCGAACATTAAATGCCTCCAAATGGTATTTAATTAACTTCCCGAGCCCCTGGAAGCATGAAAATCACTTTAAACATGCTAATTTTAGCTCTAACACTGATGATTCACCTACAAATGTGAACTGACGTTCAAAAATAAAACATTTGAAAACGGACCATTTTCCACATTTCTGAAGCATGACGTAATGGGTGGGTGTTATCTCTTTTGTCAAAAATCAGCCGTTTTAGCTCGAACATTAAATGCCTCCAAATGGTATTTAATTAACTTCCCGGGATGAAGAAACCTTTTTTGAGAACTCAGAGTGAGTAAATTGGCCATTTTCATGCACTTTTAACCATTTCATAAATCTTGTGTTTAGGGCCCCTGAAAGCATGAAAATCACTTTAAACATGCTAATTTTAGCTCTAACACTGATGATCCACCTACAAATGTGAACTGACATTCAAAAATAAAACATTTGAAAACGGACCATTTTCCACATTTCTGAAGCATGAAGTAATGGGGGGGTGTTATCTCTTTTGTCAAAAATCCGCTGTTTTTGCTTGAACATTAAATGCCTCCAAATAGTATTTAATTCACTTCCCGAGCCCCTGGAAGCATGAAAATCACTTTAAACATGCTAATTTTAGCTCTAACACTGATGATCCACCTACAAATGTGAACTGACGTTAAAAAATAAAACATTTGAAAACGGACCATTTTCCACATTTCTGAAGCATGACGTAATGGGGGGGTGTTATCTCTTTTGTCAAAAATCAGCCGTTTTGGCTCGAACATTAAATGCCTCCAAATGGTATTTAATTAACTTCCCGGGGTGAAGAAACCCTTTTTGAGAACTCAGAGTGAGTAAATTGGCCATTTTCATGGACTTTTAACCATTCCATAAATCTTGTGTTTAGGGCCCCTGGAAGCATGAAAATCACTTTAAACATGCTAATTTTAGCTCTAACACTGATGATCCACCTACAAATGTGAACTGACGTTAAAAAATAAAACATTTGAAAACGGACCATTTTCCACATTTCTGAAGCATGACGTAATGGGGGGGTGTTATCTCTTTTGTCGAAAATCAGCCGTTTTGGCTCGAACATTAAATGCCTCCAAATGGTATTTAATTAACTTCCCGGGGTGAAGAAACCCTTTTTGAGAACTCAGAGTGAGTAAATTGGCCATTATCATGCACTTTTAACCATTCCTTAAATCTTGTGTTTAGGGCCCCTGGAAGCATGAAAATCACTTTAAACATGCTAATTTTAGCTCTAACACTGATGATTCACCTACAAATGTGAACTGACGTTCAAAAAAAAACCATTTGAAAACGGACCATTTTCCACATTTCTGAAGCATGACGTAATGGGGGGGTGTTATCTCTTTTGTCAAAAATCAGCTGTTTTTGCTTGAACATTAAATGCCTCCAAATAGTATTTAATTCACTTCCCGAGCCCCTGGAAGCATGAAAATCACTTTAAACATGCTAATTTTAGCTCTAACACTGATGATCCACCTACAAATGTGAACTGACGTTCAAAAATAAAACATTTGAAAACGGACCATTTTCCACATTTCTGAAGCATGACGTAATGGGGGGGTGTTATCTCTTTTGTCAAAAATCAGCCGTTTTAGCTCGAACATTAAATGCCTCCAAATGGTATTTAATTAACTTCCCGGGATGAAGAAACCTTTTTTGAGAACTCAGAGTGAGTAAATTGGCCATTTTCATGCACTTTTAACCATTTCATAAATCTTGTGTTTAGGGCCCCTGAAAGCATGAAAATCACTTTAAACATGCTAATTTTAGCTCTAACACTGATGATCCACCTACAAATGTGAACTGACATTCAAAAATAAAACATTTGAAAACGGACCATTTTCCACATTTCTGAAGCATGAAGTAATGGGGGGGTGTTATCTCTTTTGTCAAAAATCCGCTGTTTTTGCTTGAACATTAAATGCCTCCAAATAGTATTTAATTCACTTCCCGAGCCCCTGGAAGCATGAAAATCACTTTAAACATGCTAATTTTAGCTCTAACACTGATGATCCACCTACAAATGTGAACTGACGTTAAAAAATAAAACATTTGAAAACGGACCATTTTCCACATTTCTGAAGCATGACGTAATGGGGGGGTGTTATCTCTTTTGTCAAAAATCAGCCGTTTTGGCTCGAACATTAAATGCCTCCAAATGGTATTTAATTAACTTCCCGGGGTGAAGAAACCCTTTTTGAGAACTCAGAGTGAGTAAATTGGCCATTTTCATGGACTTTTAACCATTCCATAAATCTTGTGTTTAGGGCCCCTGGAAGCATGAAAATCACTTTAAACATGCTAATTTTAGCTCTAACACTGATGATCCACCTACAAATGTGAACTGACGTTAAAAAATAAAACATTTGAAAACGGACCATTTTCCACATTTCTGAAGCATGACGTAATGGGGGGGTGTTATCTCTTTTGTCGAAAATCAGCCGTTTTGGCTCGAACATTAAATGCCTCCAAATGGTATTTAATTAACTTCCCGGGGTGAAGAAACCCTTTTTGAGAACTCAGAGTGAGTAAATTGGCCATTATCATGCACTTTTAACCATTCCTTAAATCTTGTGTTTAGGGCCCCTGGAAGCATGAAAATCACTTTAAACATGCTAATTTTAGCTCTAACACTGATGATTCACCTACAAATGTGAACTGACGTTCAAAAAAAAACCATTTGAAAACGGACCATTTTCCACATTTCTGAAGCATGACGTAATGGGGGGGTGTTATCTCTTTTGTCAAAAATCAGCTGTTTTTGCTTGAACATTAAATGCCTCCAAATAGTATTTAATTCACTTCCCGAGCCCCTGGAAGCATGAAAATCACTTTAAACATGCTAATTTTAGCTCTAACACTGATGATCCACCTACAAATGTGAACTGACGTTCAAAAATAAAACATTTGAAAACGGACCATTTTCCACATTTCTGAAGCATGACGTAATGGGGGGGTGTTATCTCTTTTGTCAAAAATCAGCCGTTTTAGCTCGAACATTAAATGCCTCCAAATGGTATTTAATTAACTTCCCGGGATGAAGAAACCTTTTTTGAGAACTCAGAGTGAGTAAATTGGCCATTTTCATGCACTTTTAACCATTTCATAAATCTTGTGTTTAGGGCCCCTGAAAGCATGAAAATCACTTTAAACATGCTAATTTTAGCTCTAACACTGATGATCCACCTACAAATGTGAACTGACATTCAAAAATAAAACATTTGAAAACGGACCATTTTCCACATTTCTGAAGCATGAAGTAATGGGGGGGTGTTATCTCTTTTGTCAAAAATCCGCTGTTTTTGCTTGAACATTAAATGCCTCCAAATAGTATTTAATTCACTTCCCGAGCCCCTGGAAGCATGAAAATCACTTTAAACATGCTAATTTTAGCTCTAACACTGATGATCCACCTACAAATGTGAACTGACGTTAAAAAATAAAACATTTGAAAACGGACCATTTTCCACATTTCTGAAGCATGACGTAATGGGGGGGTGTTATCTCTTTTGTCAAAAATCAGCCGTTTTGGCTCGAACATTAAATGCCTCCAAATGGTATTTAATTAACTTCCCGGGGTGAAGAAACCCTTTTTGAGAACTCAGAGTGAGTAAATTGGCCATTTTCATGGACTTTTAACCATTCCATAAATCTTGTGTTTAGGGCCCCTGGAAGCATGAAAATCACTTTAAACATGCTAATTTTAGCTCTAACACTGATGATCCACCTACAAATGTGAACTGACGTTAAAAAATAAAACATTTGAAAACGGACCATTTTCCACATTTCTGAAGCATGACGTAATGGGGGGGTGTTATCTCTTTTGTCGAAAATCAGCCGTTTTGGCTCGAACATTAAATGCCTCCAAATGGTATTTAATTAACTTCCCGGGGTGAAGAAACCCTTTTTGAGAACTCAGAGTGAGTAAATTGGCCATTATCATGCACTTTTAACCATTCCTTAAATCTTGTGTTTAGGGCCCCTGGAAGCATGAAAATCACTTTAAACATGCTAATTTTAGCTCTAACACTGATGATTCACCTACAAATGTGAACTGACGTTCAAAAAAAAACCATTTGAAAACGGACCATTTTCCACATTTCTGAAGCATGACGTAATGGGGGGGTGTTATCTCTTTTGTCAAAAATCAGCTGTTTTTGCTTGAACATTAAATGCCTCCAAATAGTATTTAATTCACTTCCCGAGCCCCTGGAAGCATGAAAATCACTTTAAACATGCTAATTTTAGCTCTAACACTGATGATCCACCTACAAATGTGAACTGACGTTCAAAAATAAAACATTTGAAAACGGACCATTTTCCACATTTCTGAAGCATGACGTAATGGGGGGGTGTTATCTCTTTTGTTGAAAATCAGCCGTTTTGGCTCGAACATTAAATGCCTCCAAATGGTATTTAATTAACTTCCCGGGGTGAAGAAACTCTTTTTGAGAACTCAGAGTGAGTAAATTGGCCATTTTCATGCACTTTTAACCATTCCATAAATCTTGTGTTTAGGGCCCCTGGAAGCATGAAAATCACTTTAAACATGCTAATTTTAGCTCTAACACTGATGATCCACCTACAAATGTGAACTGACGTTCAAAAATAAAACATTTGAAAACGGACCATTTTCCACATTTCTGAAGCATGAAGTAATGGGGGGGTGTTATCTCTTTTGTCAAAAATCAGCTGTTTTTGCTTGAACATTAAATGCCTCCAAATAGTATTTAATTCACTTCCCGAGCCCCTGGAAGCATGAAAATCACTTTAAACATGCTCATTTTAGCTCTAACACTGATGATCCACCTACAAATGTGAACTGACGTTCAAAAATAAAACATTTGAAAACGGACCATTTTCAACATTTCTGAAGCATGACGTAATGGGGGGGGTGTTATCTCTTTTGTCGAAAATCAGCCGTTTTGGCTCGAACATTAAATGCCTCCAAATGGTATTTAATTAACTTCCCGGGGTGAAGAAACCCTTTTTGAGAACTCAGAGTGAGTAAATTGGCCATTTTCATGCACTTTTAACCATTCCATAAATCTTGTGTTTAGGGCCCCTGGAAGCATGAAAATCACTTTAAACATGCTAATTTTAGCTCTAACACTGATGATCCACCTACAAATGTGAACTGACGTTCAAAAATAAAACATTTGAAAACAGACCATTTTCACATTTCTGAAGCATGAAGTAATGGGGGGGTGTTATCTCTTTTGTCAAAAATCAGCTGTTTTTGCTTGAACATTAAATGCCTCAAATAGTATTTAATTCACTTCCCGAGCCCCTGGAAGCATGAAAATCACTTTAAACATGCTCATTTTAGCTCTAACACTGATGATCCACCTACAAATGTGAACTGACGTTCAAAAATAAAACATTTGAAAACGAACCATTTTCCACATTTCTGAAGCATGATGTAATGGGGGGGTGTTATCTCTTTTGTCGAAAATCAGCCGTTTTGCTCGAACATTAAATGCCTCCAAATGGTATTTAATTAACTTCCCGGGGTGAAGAAACCCTTTTTGAGAACTAAGAGTGAGTAAATTGGCCATTTTCATGGACTTTTAACCATTCCTTAAATCTTGTGTTTAGGGCCCCTGGAAGCATGAAAATCACTTTAAACATGCTAATTTTAGCTCTAACACTGATGATTCACCTACAAATGTGAACTGACGTTCAAAAATAAAACATTTGAAAACGGACCATTTTCCACATTTCTGAAGCATGACGTAATGGGGGGTGTTATCTCTTTTGTCAAAAATCAGCTGTTTTTGCGTGAACAATAAATGCCTCCAAATAGTATTTAATTCACTTCCCGAGCCCCTGGAAGCATGAAAATCACTTTAAACATGCTAAGTTTAGCTCTAACACTGATGATCCACCTACAAATGTGAACTGACGTTCAAAAATAAAACATTTGAAAACGGACCATTTTCCACATTTCTGAAGCATGACGTAATGGGGGGGTGTTATCTCTTTTGTCGAAAATCAGCCGTTTTGGCTCAAACATTAAATGCCTCCAAATGGTATTTAATTAACTTCCCGGGGTGAAGAAACCCTTTTTGAGAACTCAGAGTGAGTAAATTGGCCATTTTCATGCACTTTTAACCATTCCATAAATCTTGTGTTTAGGGCCCTTGGAAGCATGAAAATCACTTTAAACATGCTAATTTTAGCTCTAACACTGATGATCCAACTACAAATGTGAACTGACGTTCAAAAATAAAACATTTGAAAACTGACCATTTTCCACATTTCTGAAGCATGACGTAATGGGGGGGTGTTATCTCTTTTGTCAAAAATCAGCTGTTTTTGCTTGAACATTAAATGCCTCCAAATAGTATTTAATTCACTTTCCGAGCCCCTGGAAGCATGAAAATCACATTAAACATGCTAATTTTAGCTCTAACACTGATGATCCACCTACAAATGTGAACTGACGTTCAAAAATAAAACATTTGAAAACGGACCATTTTCCACATTTCTGAAGCATGACGTAATGGGGGGGTGTTATCTCTTTTGTCGAAAATCAGCCGTTTTGGCTCGAACATTAAATGCCTCCAAATGGTATTTAATTAACTTCCTGGGTAAAGAAACCCTTTTTGAAAACTCAGAGTGAGTAAATTGGCCATTTTCATGCACTTTTAACCATTCCATAAATCTTGTGTTTAGGGCCCCTGGAAGCATGAAAATCACTTTAAACATGCTAATTTTAGCTCTAACACTGATGATCCACCTACAAATGTGAACTGACGTTCAAAAATAAAACATTTGAAAACGGACCATTTTCCACATTTCTGAAGCATGATGTAATGGGGGGGTGTTATCTCTTTTGTCAAAAATCAGCTGTTTTTGCTTGAACATTAAATGCCTCCAAATAGTATTTAATTCACTTCCCAAGCTCCTGGAAGCATGAAAATCACTTTAAACATGCTAATTTTAGCTCTAACACTGATGATCCACCTACAAATGTGAACTGACGTTCAAAAATAAAACATTTGAAAACGGACCATTTTCCACATTTCTGAAGAATGACGTAATGGGGGGGTGTTATCTCTTTTGTCGAAAATCAGCCGTTTTGGCTCGAACATTAAATGCCTCCAAATGGTATTTAATTAACTTCCCGGGGTGAAGAAACCCTTTTTGAGAACTCAGAGTGAGTAAATTGGCCATTTTCATGGACTTTTAACCATTCCATAAATCTTGTGTTTAGGGCCCCTGGAAGCATGAAAATCACTTTAAACATGCTAATTTTAGCTCTAACACTGATGATCCACCTACAAATGTGAACTGACGTTCAAAAATAAAACATTTGAAAACGGACCATTTTCCACATTACTGAAGCATGACGTAATGGGGGGGTGTTATCTCTTTTGTCAAAAATCAGCTGTTTTTGCTTGAACATTAAATGCCTCCAAATAGTATTTAATTCACTTTCCGAGCCCCTGGAAGCATGAAAATCACTTTAAACATGCTAATTTTAGCTCTAACACTGATGATCCACCTACAAATGTGAACTGACGTTCAAAAATAAAACATTTGAAAACGGACCATTTTCCACATTTCTGAAGCATGACGTAATGGGGGGTGTTATCTCTTTTGTCGAAAATCAGCCATTTTGGCTCGAACATTAAATGCCTCCAAATGGTATTTAATTAACTTCCCGGGGTAAAGAAACCCTTTTTGAGAACTCAGAGTGAGTAAATTGGCCATTTTCATGCACTTTTAACCATTCCATAAATCTTGTGTTTACGGCCCCTGGAAGCATGAAAATCACTTTTAACATGCTAATTTTAGCTCTAACACTGATGATCCACCTACAAATGTGAACTGACGTTCAAAAATAAAACATTTGAAAACGGACCATTTTCCACATTTCTGAAGCATGACGTAATGGGGGGGTGTTATCTCTTTTGTCGAAAATCAGCCGTTTTGGCTCGAACATTAAATACCTCCAAATGGTATTTAATTAACTTCCCGGGGTGAAGAAACCCTTTTTGAGAACTCAGAGTGAGTAAATTGGCCATTTTCGTGCACTTTTAACCATTCCTTAAATCTTGTGTTTAGGGCCCCTGGAAGCATGAAAATCACTTTAAACATGCTAATTTTAGCTCTAACACTGATGATTCACCTACAAATGTGAACTGACGTTCAAAAATAAAACATTTTTGAAAACGGACCATTTTCCACATTTCTGAAGCATGACGTAATGGGGGGGTGTTATCTCTTTTGTCAAAAATCAGCTGAATTTTTGCTTGAACATTAAATGCCTCCAAATAGTATTTAATTCACTTTCCGAGCCCCTGGAAGCATGAAAATCACATTAAACATGCTAATTTTAGCTCTAACACTGATGATCCACCTACAAATGTGAACTGACGTTCAAAAATAAAACATTTGAAAACGGACCATTTTCCACATTTCTGAAGCATGACGTAATGGGGGGTGTTATCTCTTTTGTCAAAAATCAGCTGTTTTTGCTTGAACATTAAATGCCTCCAAATAGTATTTAATTCACTTTCCGAGCCCCTGGAAGCATGAAAATCACATTAAACATGCTAATTTTAGCTCTAACACTGATGATCCACCTACAAATGTGAACTGACGTTCAAAAATAAAACATTTGAAAACGGACCATTTTCCACATTTCTGAAGCATGACGTAATGGGGGGGTGTTATCTCTTTTGTCGAAAATCAGCCATTTTGGCTCGAACATTAAATGCCTCCAAATGGTATTTAATTAACTTCCCGGGGTAAAGAAACCCTTTTTGAAAACTCAGAGTGAGTAAATTGGCCATTTTCATGCACTTTTAACCATTCCATAAATCTTGTGTTTAGGGCCCCTGGAAGCATGAAAATCACTTTCAACATGCTAATTTTAGCTCTAACACTGATGATCCACCTACAAATGTGAACTGACGTTCAAAAATAAAACATTTGAAAACGGACCATTTTCCACATTTCTGAAGCATGACGTAATGGGGGGGGTGTTATCTCTTTTGTCGAAAATCAGCTGTTTTTGCTCGAACATTAAATGCCTCCAAATGGTATTTAATTAACTTCCCGAGCCCCTGGAAGCATGAAAATCACTTTAAACATGCTAATTTTAGCTCTAACACTGATGATCCACCTACAAATGTGAACTGACGTTCAAAAATAAAACATTTGAAAACGGACCATTTTCCACATTTCTGAAGCATGACGTAATGGGTGGGTGTTATCTCTTTTGTCGAAAATCAGCCGTTTTTGCTCGAACATTAAATGCCTCCAAATGGTATTTAATTAACTTCCCGGGATGAAGAAACCTTTTTTGAGAACTCAGAGTGAGTAAAATGGCCATTTTCATGCACTTTTAACCATGTCATAAATCTTGTGTTTAGGGCCCCTGAAAGCATGAAAATCACTTTAAACATGCTAATTTTAGCTCTAACACTGATGATCCACCTACAAATGTGAACTGACATTCAAAAATAAAACATTTGAAAACGGACCATTTTCCACATTTCTGAAGCATGACGTAATGGGGGGGGTGTTATCTCTTTTGTCGAAAATCAGCTGTTTTTGCTCGAACATTAAATGCCTCCAAATGGTATTTAATTAACTTCCCGAGCCCCTGGAAGCATGAAAATCACTTTAAACATGCTAATTTTAGCTCTAACACTGATGATCCACCTACAAATGTGAACTGACGTTCAAAAATAAAACATTTGAAAACGGACCATTTTCCACATTTCTAAAGCATGACGTAATGGGGGGGTGTTATCTCTTTTGTCGAAAATCAGCCGTTTTGGCTCAAACATTAAATGCCTCCAAATGGTATTTAATTAACTTCCCGGGGTGAAGAAACCCTTTTTGAGAACTCAGAGTGATTAAATTGGCCATTTTCATGCACTTTTAACCATTCCATAAATCTTGTGTTTAGGGCCCCTGGAAGCATGAAAATCACTTTAAACATGCTAATTTTAGCTCTAACACTGATGATCCAACTACAAATGTGAACTGACGTTCAAAAATAAAACATTTGAAAACTGACCATTTTCCACATTTCTGAAGCATGACGTAATGGGGGGGTGTTATCTCTTTTGTCAAAAATCAGCTGTTTTTGCTTGAACATTAAATGCCTCCAAATAGTATTTAATTCACTTTCCGAGCCCCTGGAAGCATGAAAATCACATTAAACATGCTAATTTTAGCTCTAACACTGATGATCCACCTACAAATGTGAACTGACGTTCAAAAATAAAACATTTGAAAACGGACCATTTTCCACATTTCTGAAGCATGACGTAATGGGGGGGTGTTATCTCTTTTGTCGAAAATCAGCCGTTTTGGCTCGAACATTAAATGCCTCCAAATGGTATTTAATTAACTTCCTGGGGTAAAGAAACCCTTTTTGAAAACTCAGAGTGAGTAAATTGGCCATTTTCATGCACTTTTAACCATTCCATAAATCTTGTGTTTAGGGCCCCTGGAAGCATGAAAATCACTTTAAACATGCTAATTTTAGCTCTAACACTGATGATCCACCTACAAATGTGAACTGACGTTCAAAAATAAAACATTTGAAAACGGACCATTTTCCACATTTCTGAAGCATGATGTAATGGGGGGGTGTTATCTCTTTTGTCAAAAATCAGCTGTTTTTGCTTGAACATTAAATGCCTCCAAATAGTATTTAATTCACTTCCCAAGCTTCTGGAAGCATGAAAATCACTTTAACATGCTAATTTTAGCTCTAACACTTATGATCCACCTACAAATGTGAACTGACGTTCAAAAATAAAACATTTGAAAACGGACCATTTTCCACATTTCTGAAGAATGACGTAATGGGGGGGTGTTATCTCTTTTGTCGAAAATCAGCCGTTTTGGCTCGAACATTAAATGCCTCCAAATGGTATTTAATTAACTTCCCGGGGTGAAGAAACCCTTTTTGAGAACTCAGAGTGAGTAAATTGGCCATTTTCATGCACTTTTAACCATTCCATAAATCTTGTGTTTAGGGCCCCTGGAAGCATGAAAATCACTTTAAACATGCTAATTTTAGCTCTAACACTGATGATCCACCTACAAATGTGAACTGACGTTCAAAAATAAAACATTTGAAAACGGACCATTTTCCACATTTCTGAAGCATGACGTAATGGGGGGGTGTTAACTCTTTTGTCGAAAATCAGCCGTTTGTGCTCGAACATTAAATGCCTCCAAATGGTATTTAATTAACTTCCCGAGCCCCTGGAAGCATGAAAATCACTTTAAGAATGCTAATTTTAGCTCTAACACTGATGATCCACCTACAAATGTGAACTGACGTTCAAAAATAAAACATTTGAAAACGGACCATTTTCCACATTTCTGAAGCATGACGTAATGGGGGGGTGTTATCTCTTTTGTCGAAAATCAGCCGTTTTGGCTCGAACATTAAATGCCTCCAAATGGTATTTAATTAACTTCCCGGGGTGAAGAAACCCTTTTTGAGAACTCAGAGTGAGTAAATTGGCCATTTTCATGCACTTTTAACCATTCCATAAATCTTGTGTTTAGGGCCCCTGGAAGCATGAAAATCACTTTAAACATGCTAATTTTAGCTCTAACACTGATGATCCACCTACAAATGTGAACTGACGTTCAAAAATAAAACATTTGAAAACGGACCATTTTCCACATTTCTGAAGCATGACGTAATGGGGGGGTGTTATCTCTTTTGTCGAAAATCAGCCATTTTTGCTCGAACATTAAATGCCTCCAAATGGTATTTAATTAACTTCCCGAGCCCCTGGAAGCATGAAAATCACTTTAAACATGCTAATTTTAGCTCTAACACTGATGATCCACCTACAAATGTGAACTGACGTTCAAAAATAAAACATTTGAAAACGGACCATTTTCCACATTTCTGAAGCATGACGTAATTGGGGGGTGTTATCTCTTTTGTCAAAAATCAGCTGTTTTTGCTTGAACATTAAATGCCTCCAAATAGTATTTAATTCACTTCCCGAGCCCCTGGAAGCATGAAAATCACTTTAAACATGCTAATTTTAGCTCTAACACTGATGATCCACCTACAAATGTGAACTGACGTTCAAAAATAAAACATTTGAAAACGGACCATTTTCCACATTTCTGAAGCATGACGTAATGGGGGGGTGTTATCTCTTTTGTCGAAAATCAGCCGTTTTGGCTCGAACATTAAATGCCTCCAAATGGTATTTAATTAACTTCCCGGGGTGAAGAAACCCTTTTTGAGAACTCAGAGTGAGTAAATTGGCCATTTTCATGCACTTTTAACCATTCCATAAATCTTGTGTTTAGGGCCCCTGGAAGCATGAAAATAACTTTAAACATGCTAATTTTAGCTCTAACACTGATGATCCACCTACAAATGTGAACTGACGTTCAAAAATAAAACATTTGAAAACTGACCATTTTCCACATTTCTGAAGCATGACGTAATGGGGGGGTGTTATCTCTTTTGTCGAAAATCAGCCGTTTTGGCTCGAACATTAAATGCCTCCAAATGGTATTTAAATAAGTTCCCGGGGTGAAGAAACCCTTTTTGAGAACTCAGAGTGAGTAAATTGGCCAATTTCATGGACTTTTAACCATTCCATAAATCTTGTGTTTAGGGCCCCTGGAAGCAGGAAAATCACTTTAAACATGCTAATTTTAGCTCTAACACTGATGATCCACCTACAAATGTGAACTGACGTTCAAAAATAAAACATTTGAAAACGGACCATTTTCCACATTTCTGAAGCATGACGTAATGGGGGGGTGTTATCTCTTTTGTCAAAAATCAGCTGTTTTTGCTTGAACATTAAATGCCTCCAAATAGTATTTAATTCACTTTCCGAGCCCCTGGAAGCATGAAAATCACTTTAAACATGCTAATTTTAGCTCTAACACTGATGATCCACCTACAAATGTGAACTGACGTTCAAAAATAAAACATTTGAAAACGGACCATTTTCCACATTTCTGAAGCATGACGTAATGGGGGGGTGTTATCTCTTTTTTGTCGAAAATCAGCCGTTTTGGCTCGAACATTAAATGCCTCCAAATGGTATTTAATTAACTTCCCGGGGAAAAGAAACCCTTTTTGAGAACTCAGAGTGAGTAAATTGGCCATTTTCATGCACTTTTAACCATTCCATAAATCTTGTGTTTAGGGCCCCTGGAAGCATGAAAATCACTTTAAACATGCTAATTTTAGCTCTAACACTGATGATCCACCTACAAATGTGAACTGACGTTCAAATATAAAACATTTGAAAACGGACCATTTTCCACATTTCTGAAGCATGACGTAATGGGGGGGTGTTATCTCTTTTGTCAAAAATCAGCTGTTTTTGCTTGAACAGTAATTGCCTCCAAATAGTATTTAATTCACTTCCCGAGCCCCTGGAAGCATGAAAATCACTTTAAACATGCTAATTTTAGCTCTAACACTGATGATCCACCTACAAATGTGAACTGACGTTCAAAAATAAACCATTTGAAAACGGACCATTTTCCACATTTCTGAAGCATGACGTAATGGGGGGGGTGTTATCTCTTTTGTCGAAAATCAGCCGTTTTTGCTCGAACATTAAATGCCTCCAAATGGTATTTAATTAACTTCCCGAGCCCCTGGAAGCATGAAAATCACTTTAAACATGCTAATTTTAGCTCTAACACTGATGATTCACCTACAAATGTGAACTGACGTTCAAAAATAAAACATTTGAAAACGGACCATTTTCCACATTTCTGAAGCATGACGTAATGGGTGGGTGTTATCTCTTTTGTCAAAAATCAGCCGTTTTAGCTCGAACATTAAATGCCTCCAAATGGTATTTAATTAACTTCCCGGGATGAAGAAACCTTTTTTGAGAACTCAGAGTGAGTAAATTGGCCATTTTCATGCACTTTTAACCATTCCATAAATCTTGTGTTTAGGGCCCCTGGAAGCATGAAAATCACTTTAAACATGCTAATTTTAGCTCTAACACTGATGATCCACCTACAAATGTGAACTGACGTTCAAAAATAAAACATTTGAAAATGGACCATTTTCCACATTTCTGAAGCATGACGTAATGGGGGGGTGTTATCTCTTTTGTCGAAAATCAGCCATTTTTGCTCGAACATTAAATGCCTCCAAATGGTATTTAATTAACTTCCCGAGCCCCTGGAAGCATGAAAATCACTTTAAACATGCTAATTTTAGCTCTAACACTGATGATCCACCTACAAATGTGAACTGACGTTCAAAAATAAAACATTTGAAAACGGACCATTTTCCACATTTCTGAAGCATGACGTAATTGGGGGGTGTTATCTCTTTTGTCAAAAATCAGCTGTTTTTGCTTGAACATTAAATGCCTCCAAATAGTATTTAATTCACTTCCCGAGCCCCTGGAAGCATGAAAATCACTTTAAACATGCTAATTTTAGCTCTAACACTGATGATCCACCTACAAATGTGAACTGACGTTCAAAAATAAAACATTTGAAAACGGACCATTTTCCACATTTCTGAAGCATGACGTAATAGGGGGGTTTTATCTCTTTTGTCGAAAATCAGCCGTTTTGGCTCGAACATTAAATGCCTCCAAATGGTATTTAATTAACTTCCCGGGGTGAAGAAACCCTTTTTGAGAACTCAGAGTGAGTAAATTGGCCATTTTCATGCACTTTTAACCATTCCATAAATCTTGTGTTTAGGGCCCCTGGAAGCATGAAAATCACTTTAAACATGCTTATTTTAGCTCTAACACTGATGATCCACCTACAAATGTGAACTGACGTTCAAAAATAAAACATTTGAAAACGGACCATTTTCCACATTTCTGAAGCATGACGTAATGGGGGGGTGTTATCTCTTTTGTCGAAAATCAGCCGTTTGTGCTCGAACATTAAATGCCTCCAAATGGTATTTAATTAACTTCCCGAGCCCCTGGAAGCATGAAAATCACTTTAAGAATGCTAATTTTAGCTCTAACACTGATGATCCACCTACAAATGTGAACTGACGTTCAAAAATAAAACATTTGAAAACGGACCATTTTCCACATTTCTGAAGCATGACGTAATGGGGGGGTGTTATCTCTTTTGTCGAAAATCAGCCGTTTTGGCTCGAACATTAAATGCCTCCAAATGGTATTTAATTAACTTCCCGGGGTGAAGAAACTCTTGTTAAGAACTCAGAGTGAGTAAATTGGCCATTTTCATGCACTTTTAACCATTCCATAAATCTTGTGTTTAGGGCCCCTGGAAGCATGAAAATCACTTTAAACATGCTAATTTTAGCTCTAACACTGATGATCCACCTACAAATGTGAACTGACGTTCAAAAATAAAACATTTGAAAACTGACCATTTTCCACATTTCTGAAGCATGACGTAAATGGGGGGGTGTAATCTCTTTTGTCGAAAATCAGCCGTTTTGGCTCGAACATTAAATGCCTCCAAATGGTATTTAATTAACTTCCCGGGGTGAAGAAACCCTTTTTGAGAACTCAGAGTGAGTAAATTGGCCATTTTCATGCACTTTTAACCATTCCATAAATCTTGTGTTTAGGGCCCCTGGAAGCATGAAAATCACTTTAAAAATGCTAATTTTAGCTCTAACACTGATGATCCACCTACAAATGTGAACTGACGTTCAAAAATAAAACATTTGAAAACGGACCATTTTCCACATTTCTGAAGCATGACGTATTGGGGGGGTGTTATCTCTTTTGTCGAAAATCAGCCATTTTTGCTCGAACATTAAATGCCTCCAAATGGTATTTAATTAACTTCCCGAGCCCCTGGAAGCATGAAAATCACTTTAAACATGCTAATTTTAGCTCTAACACTGATGATCCACCTACAAATGTGAACTGACGTTCAAAAATAAAACATTTGAAAACGGACCATTTTCCACATTTCTGAAGCATGACGTAATTGGGGGGTGTTATCTCTTTTGTCAAAAATCAGCTGTTTTTGCTTGAACATTAAATGCCTCCAAATAGTATTTAATTCACTTCCCGAGCCCCTGGAAGCATGAAAATCACTTTAAACATGCTAATTTTAGCTCTAACACTGATGATCCACCTACAAATGTGAACTGACGTTCAAAAATAAAACATTTGAAAACGGACCATTTCCCACATTTCTGAAGCATGACGTAATAGGGGGGTTTTATCTCTTTTGTCGAAAATCAGCCGTTTTGGCTCGAACATTAAATGCCTCCAAATGGTATTTAATTAACTTCCCGGGGTGAAGAAACCCTTTTTGAGAACTCAGAGTGAGTAAATTGGCCATTTTCATGCACTTTTAACCATTCCGTAAATCTTGTGTTTAGGGCCCCTGGAAGCATGAAAATCACTTTAAACATGCTTATTTTAGCTCTAACACTGATGATCCACCTACAAATGTGAACTGACGTTAAAAAATAAAACATTTGAAAACGGACCATTTTCCACATTTCTGAAGCATGACGTAATGGGGGGGATGTTATCTCTTTTGTCGAAAATCAGCTGTTTGTGCTCGAACATTAAATGCCTCCAAATGGTATTTAATTAACTTCCCGAGCCCCTGGAAGCATGAAAATCACTTTAAGAATGCTAATTTTAGCTCTAACACTGATGATCCACCTACAAATGTGAA